>NW_004443942.1:11804702-11830612 GCF_000243295.1 Trichechus manatus latirostris
TATATACATATATATATATATATATGAGCCCTGGTGGCACAGTGATTAAGAGCTCAGCCGCTAACCAAAAGCTTAGCCGCTCAAAGCCACCAGCTGCTCCTTGGAAACCCTATGGGGCAGTTCTACTCTGTCCTATAAGGTTGCTATGAATCGGAATTGACTCGATGGCAATGGGTTTGGGTTCTTTGGTGTATGTGTATATATATGTGTATGTGTGTGTGTGTGTGTGTGTGTGTGGGTGGGTGTGTGGGTGTGTGTGTGCGCGCGCGTGCGCGTGTGTGTGTGTCTTAGGCTGGGTTCTCTAGAGAAGCAAAACCAGTAAAGCATATAAATATATATATAGAGATTTATATCAAGGAAATAGCTCACGCAATTGTAGAGGCTAAAATGTCCCAAGTCCACACATCAGGGTAGAGGCCTCTCCCAGTTCACATAGCCGCAGAAGCTGGTGAACCCAAGGTCGGCAGGTTGGAGAGGGGCTCCCGCTCATGGGCTGTGAAGGTCAGTGAATTCCAAGATCAGAAGACAAGACAATCAGGTCTCTCCTGATTTACGCAGCTGCAGGGGCTGGCAAACCCAGGGTCAGCAGGTAGGGAACCGGACTCTTGCTTGCAGGCTGAGAAGTTCAACAAATTCCGAGATCAACAGATAAGCTGCTAGCTCAAGTCCCACGCCCTGGAGGTGAGACAACAAGAGGCAGCTGCTGAGTCTGGAACAAGCCACGAACCTTGGCAAGGTGAGCAGGCAGAAGGTAACCCGCCGGAAGTCAGAGGGAGGAAACTGAGAGGGCGGTGAGCTGCCACAGGCCCCGCCTCCGCCAGTACCACTCAGCACATTCCATCATGGGGGTGATCACAACGTTACACAACTACTAAAACACAGGGAATAATGGTCTCGCCAAGTTGACATACAATCTTAACCATCACAATATGTAAGCGTACATATCTACCTATGTAACCACACACGTATTTTTTGGTTGTTGTTACTGTTTTGATTGTGAGGATGGCGCATAGGACCGGGCAGTGTTTCGTTCTGTTGTACATAGGGGTGCTATGAGTCGGAATCCACTTGACGGCACCTGACAATATTACTGTTGTTGCAAAATTGTATATGGTGTGGCTCTTAGCAAAATCATCCCTTATTCTTGTGTACTTCTTAGTGTCATCTTTTACCTTGGTCAGGTTGTGTTGACTTCACCCTTATTTGGTATTGCCTTACCCATCACCAAAACTAACAAGTGTCGACTATCTAGAAAGTGATTCCCCCTCTCTCCCTCTCATCCCTGGTAACTACCAAAGAATGTTGCTTTTTGTATGCATACCTATTCTTGACGTTCCATAATAGTGAGATCATACAGTATTTGTCCTTTTGTGATTGACTTATTCACTCAGCATAATGTCCTCCAGATTTATCCATGTTATAGTATATTTTGAGAACTCATCATTATTCTTTATGGCTGCAGAGTATACCATTGTATGTATGTACCACAGTTTGTTTAACCATTTGTTGATGAACAATTAGGTTGTTTCCATCATTTTGCTATTGCAAATAATGCTGCAGTGAAGTAGTTTATTCCTTTCTAATGGCTGAATAATGTTCTATTATGTGAATATACCACATTTTGTTTATCTATTCATTAGCTGATGGACAGTTGGGTTGTTTCCACATTTTGGCCATTATGAATAGTGCTGCTGTGGACATCTGTGTACAAGTCTTTGTGTGAACATAATGCTTTCAATTCTCTTGGGCATATGCCTAGGAGTAGAAGGCCCTGGGTGGCGAAAACAGTTAAGAACTCAGCTACTAACTGAAAGGTTGGTGATTCAAATTCACCCAGAGGCACCTCAGAAGAAAGGCCTGGCAATCTACTTCTGAAAGGTCACAGCCATTGAAAATCCTATGGAGCACAGTTCTACTCTGAAACACATGGGGTTGCCATGAGTCAGAATTGACTTGAAGGCAACTGATGTTTTATAACCTAGGAGTAGAATTGCTAGGTGTTATGTTATCATTTCCTTGTATTTCCTGAAAGGTAATTTCTAAGAGAAAAATATTCCCTATTAATTAAGAGTTTCAGCATATGGGTTAGAGTTTTAGAACAGAGTTTTGTCTTTATTGCATTGCAAGAGCAGTCCCAGTGCATCTGCTAATGTGTACGTTTTGGCATTGTTCCTCAGAGAGACAGGCTGGAGAAAGAGACCTCCATCCCAACCCACCTGTGGCCCCAGTCCCAGTGCTACTCCCATCCCAACCCCTGGGAGAATACAGCAGGTTTTTAAGGGGACCATTCACCTTATCCTACCAGCACTATATTATGGTTTCAGTTGAAATAGTCATTGGACAGTGACAGCTCAGTTACTAGTCATTTCCCTCCTGGCTTCAGGAGAGACTGCAGGCATGTTGAAGGGAAATAGAAGATCCATGAGAAACAGCCATTGACTCACAAGCTCTGAGATCTGACCATTCACTGGTGACTAAGCACTGACTCGTACCTTTGATGGGCTCTGCAGGGGCCTGGCTGGGTCCCACCATGTCCTGTTTCCTCTTCCTCTGCAAAATGCAGCCCCCATCTTCATGCTATGAAAACAGCATCTTTTCAAAATAAAATGAGAAGAGTAAGAGAGAAGACTCTAGAGCCCTTTCCAAGAAGGAATTTAGCTGAGAGAACCGAATCCTGTCCAGTATCCTGGGTTATAAAGAACCAGTTTTGAACTAGAAATGCAGTTGACTTTGGCCCTGAGGTCTATAGGGAAAACTGAGAAAAAATAGAGTAACAAATCAGCAGCACAAACAATATTTACTTGTGAGCCCTCCTGGTCATGGGCATGAGTAAGTAATTCTATCCTAGGATCCTATTAAGTTTGCCTTGTGCCCCAAGGTGTGGGGTTTGGAAAAATACCGGTGCTGGAGTTCTTGTGGTTCTTCTGCTTTGGGGAATAAAGAAAAGGAAACCCCTGTGGAAGTGCTATTTCTTGGAAAACTGTTACTCCCCCGTGCCCTGTGTTCAGCTGGAAGCCAGAGTGAGTGTGAAGGTGCTCGTGGGGAATCACAGAACCAGGGGGGTGTTCAGGCTGTGCCCTCCTGTGGGGAGATACAACAAAGCACAAGTAAACAATTACATGAGGAGTCCCTGGGTGGTACAAATGGTTAATGCATTCATCTGCTAACTGAAAGGTTGGAAGTTCGAGTCTACCCAGAAGCACCTCAGAAGAAAGGCCTGGTGATCTACTTCTGAAAAATAAGCCATTGAAAACCCTATGAACACAGTTCTATTCTCATGCACATGGGGTTGCCATGAGTTGGAATTGACTTGATGACAACTGTTTTTTTTTTTAAGTGCTAGAGTAAGGGTAACTTTAGATGAGGGGCTCAAGGAGGACCTCTCTGAGGAGACAGCATTAGAACTGAAGAGCTAACTATGTGAAGACCAGGGGAGCCTGAGCCTGGCAGTGTAGTAGCAATGGCTCTGAGGCAGCAGGGGCTGCCCTGGCACATTCAAGGAGTATAACAATGGCCAGGGTCACTGGAGCCTCATGAATTAGTGACTTGTTTCAGCTTTCTACCTGGCATGCTGTAACCCCACTGGAGTGTCCACTCAAATAGCCATCTCCTGGAGGAGGGCTTGGAAGGGGTGTTTAGGACCCATGGCTGCTATGGGGACAAGCAGAAATGATTGATTGGAGGAATAATCTTACCCTCCTCCTCACCTTTACATCTGATCCACCATGAAGCTTTGTTGGCTCATGCTCCCTGTTTTCTTCTATGTGAGTTCATTTCTCTTTATGTTTGTTACCTCCACCTTGGTCCAAACCACCACTATCTTCTTCCCAGGTCTACTGAAGAAGCCTCGGAACTGGATTCTTCCCATACTATCTTGCCCATCTCCAGTCCATTCTCCACACTGTAGTCAGAATGATCTTTTAAAACCTCAAATCTGATCATGTCACATATACACGTACCTCCATGATACATTTTCAGACTCCCCATTGTCCTCAGGATAGGGACCTAAATCTCTACAATGACATACAAGCCCTATCAGTGCAGACCCCCAGTTTCTTCTCCAGCCTAATTTCTAGTGATACATGGCTTCACTTGCTGCTCTGGCTACACAGGCTTTCTTCCAGGTCCTCCAATGTGCTGTTCTCATTCTGGCCTCAGGGCCTTTGCACAAGCCATGGTGGCTCCCAATCTGTTCTCCTTTCACACTCCTTGGCCTCAGCAACTTTTGCTTAAGTCTCAACTTAGCTGTTACTTCATCAGGGAAGTGTTCCTCATGCTGCAACACCAGGATTCTACATAGGGCCTTTAAGTTACAGGTTCCCAGTTGCGCTTACATATTTTCTTTCTTAGCTATCGGCACACTTATATTTACTTGTGATGTCTCTGTCCTGGATTAGTCTGTAAGTTTTGGGAGGGCAGGAACCACATCTGTCTTGGTCACTAATAAGTTCTCAGCACTTAGAAAGTGTCTGGATCACAGTAGACATTTGATACATATTTGTTGAACCAGTGAAGGAATGAATGATCACAAAGACCTTGGATCTTAAATGTTCCACTTGAATATGCTCTTGCTTTCACCAAAATGAAGTAACAGGAGACTGTCTGTATTTTCTGTTCCATTTCTCTACCCTATAGAGATGGTGATTGATATCTGGAGTTCAGGAATAAGCAAAGTGGGCAGAAGTTCTGGCAGATGAACCTGCTTAGGAAGTCTGTTCTTGACTTCGACTATCAGAACAGTGTTATTTTCTTTGGCTCAAAGGGAGTGGAAGGCTGTGTGTACTCAGGGAAACGGTGTAGACCCACGGTGTGGAGTTAGGGCCAAGGTGAGACTCAAATAATAATCAAGTGTAAGAGGGTTATGTGAAGCCTGGTCGGGGACATTGCCTTTCTCAGCAGCCGAGGAATTGGAACATTACCCCTGTGTCAATGTGGAAGTGAATGAGTTAAGCTTCGTTTTATGTTGTGCCTGGAAAAATACCAATGCTGGACTCACATAGTTTCTGAAAGCAAACCCCAAACACCACTCAGTCTTGGCTCTATGAGAGACTGTTACAGGAAAAAAAGAGTCAACATTCATGGACTATGGGAAATATTGCAGAAGTGGAAAAAGATGAAAGCCGTGAATTTTTACCTTTTTGAGGTTATACTCCGCTTTGAAAATCTGACAAAAACAATGGACAATGATCATGTCACATACACACACATACCTCCTGGATACATTTCCATGACTCCCCATTGCCCTCAGGATAGGGACCTAAATCTCTACGGTGACATACAAGCCCTATCAGTGCAGACCCCTACTTTCTTCTCCAGCCTAATTTCTAGTCATATATGGCTTCACTTTCTGCTCTGCCTACACAGGCTTTCTTCCAGTACCTCCAATGTGCTGTACTCATCCTCTCCCTCCCTACAAATGTGTATCCATATAACATCCATGGGGATCTCTGAGGGCCATAGCCTCAGGTTAAAAAGCTCAGTCAGAAGATCTGATTGGACATTGAGCAGAAGTAAGGTGGTGCAAACAACTAAGTGCTTGGCTACTAACCAAAAGGGTGGCAGTTCAAATCTACCCAGAGGTGCCTCGGTTGAAAGGCCTAGTGATCTCCTGAAAAGTCACAGCCATTGAAAACCCTACGGAGCACAGTTCTACCCTGACACACATGGGGCTGCCATAAGTCAGAACTGACTTGCCAGCAACTGGTTAAAGCTAATAAGAGATGGCAAGGCAACACAAATTAGACAATGTTAGGTCTAAAGAATGAAATAGAACTGCTCTGTAACTAGATTTTTCCATTCCTGAAGTTCTTCACTTTTGAGGGCAAGTTGATTGGCTCAGGGTGAACATGTACATCACAAAGCAGACCTTTCAGGTCTGGGCTGCAGCCTTCCTGGGTGCAGTCAGGGCTGCCAGCCACTCTCAGCATCCCCTAGATTTAGCCATCATGGCGGCCCCTCCTCTAAATGTAAGCACGATGAGGGCAAGGATTTTAGTCTGTCTCATTCACTGCTGGTCCTCGGTACATAGCTCAGTGCTTGGCACTTAGTAGGTGCTCAATTCTTGTTGAATGAATGAATCCATTAGTCATACCTGGGATGTGCCAGCTTAGTTTGTCTTCCTCTCCTTAGTTTTGTTCTGAATTGATCAGATTACTTAGTTTTGATTTATTGGTTCCAGAAATATTTATTGAGCACCTCCTAGCCTTTTGGAAGGTCATAATTGTTCTCTAGGCATGGAATGGAGCCCTGGTGGCACAGTGTTTAAGAGCTATGGCTGCTAACCAAAAGGTCGGCAGTTTGAATCCACCAGCCTTCTTGGAAACCCTATGGGGCAGTTCTACTCTGTCGTATAGGGTCAATATGAGTCGGAATCGACTCTATGGCGAAGGGTTTGGTTTTGGTTTTTTTAGGCATAGAATAGCATGAGATTGAAGGAGTCCAATACACCTGGGTTAAACTCACAGTTCTGCTCTGAAGTGGTGAAAGCCTCAGTTTCCTCAGTGGTAAAATGGAGTGTAAGAATGAAATGAGGCCATTCAGTTAAAGCACTTAGTAAGGTTCCTGACACATGGTTGTGTGTTGTTATGATAAATGTCAACCATTTTTCTTATTACCTGGCTCCTCTGCCATACAATTCACAGGTATCCTTGGGGTCTTATTTTTCTGAGTCCACGTTTCTGAACTCCAGACACTAATCCTTGCTATTTATATAGCAGGTAAAGTGCAGCCTTGAAAACAGTCTCAGAATGTTCAACGATAGCTATATTTAAGGGTTGGGAACATTATGAATTTTCTTCTTCTTTCTATTGTTCCCTATTTTTAATTTCAATTAATAAGCAAGTATTACTTCCATAATTTGGAAAGTACTATGTAAGAAAAAGTACTGTAATGAAAAAGTGTGTTTATTAAATTTTACTAAATTCAGAGGTAGAAAACAAGAGTATTTTGTCATTTCTGGTCTGTAGAAACAATTTCAGGAAACTGGGAGAACTCAGTTTGTCCCTTACGTCCCTCAAATAAAAACACTTAACCATGCACCAAGAAAGGAACGGTGTATTCCTGAGTAGACATGGGTGTGTTGTTCAGTTCAGTAGGAGGTGTGGGGTTAAGAACTTGGACTCCTGGCTTTGTCTCCCAGCTCTGTCATCATCCAACTCCATATGTAACTTCGGGAAAATTATTCAACTTTTAAAGCCTCAGTTCTCTCATCAATAAAATGAGAGAAACAAATGGGGGAAATTTTTCATAATATGTGCTGTTGGAATGAATATTAAATGCATGTGTAAGAGGAGGTCTTCAATGTGTTTCTTTTTTTCAATAGTATCAGTGATGTCATCATTTTTTAGATTATATATGTGTGTCTTTTGTATATACAGTAGTCCCCCCTTATCCACGGGGCATGTGTTCCAAGACCTCCCGTGGATGCCTGAAACCACAGATAGTACCGAACCCTATTATTATACTGTGATTTGTCCTATACATACATACCTATGATAAAGTTTAATTTATAAATTAGGCACAGTAAGAGTACCAACAATAACTAATGATAAAACAATTATAACAATATACTGTAATAAAAGTTATGTGCATGACAGAGCAGGACAGTGTGAGATTTCGTCATGCTATATACTCATTTAATGTTTTCAAACTGTGGGTAACTGAAACCGTGGAAAATGAAACCTCAGATGGGGGGCTGCTCCTGTATGTATATAAATGTCTACTCTTTATCTCCACTTTGCTGTCTAGTCACTATCTCAAACTGATCATATCCAAACCAGAACTTTTGATTTCTTGAACCCATCTTGCAAACTGCTTCTCCCTTAGTCTTCTGCATCTCAGTAAATGGTACCCTCCTTCTCCCAGTTGCTCAAGCCCAAAACCTAAGAGTTGTTCTTCACTCCTCTCTTTGCCTCATACCTCATATTCAATCTGTCAACTCTTCCATTAAAATATGCCTCAAAATCTCCCTTCTCACCAGATTCACTGCCACCATCCCAGGCCCACCTACCATCCCATCACTCCTGCATTAGTGTAGAAGCCTCTCAAACAATCTCCCTACTGCCACTCTGGACCCTATAGTCATTTCTTCACAGTGCAGCCAGAGTAATCTCTAACAAATATAAATCAGGTTATTCCCCTTACTTGCTCAGGACCCTCCAGTGGCCTTCATGTCTCTATATCAAGGGGTTGGCAAACTCTTTCTGTAAAGGGCCAGACGGTTAATACTTAGGCTTTGTGGGCTATACAGGTGCCTGATGCATAGTTGTCATTGTCTTCTTTTCTATCATCTTCTTCATCTTTGTCTCTGTCTCCATCTCCTTCTAACCCTTTAGAAATGTAGAAACCATTCTTAGCTCATGGGCTATACAAAAACAGGCTGAGGGCTAGGTTTGGTGCTCAGGCTAGTTTGCCAACCCTTGCTCTATATGATCCAGCCCATCTTCTCTCGCCCTCATCTTGCTCACTCTGCTATAGCCTCAGTAGCTTTCTGGCTGTCTTTGAGCACACTGACCACATTCCTACTCAGAGCCTGCACACTCCTGTCCCTTCTGCCTGTAACTGTTCCCACAGGTCTTCTGCATGGTTCACTCCTTCTCTTTGCTCAAGTCTTGGCTCCGATGCACCATCCTGGGAGAAGCCATCCCAAGCAGCCCATCTAAGGAGCTCTCCCACCTCCACCCCCAGGAATACTCTATGGCCTCAGTCAGCTATACTTGTTCATAATACTTGCTATATGCTTACTTGTTTGTTAGTTATGCCACTGTGAAATGTAAACTTCGTGAGGGCAAGGGCTTTGTCTGTCTTGCCCATTACTCTCTCTTGCCAGTATCCAGCACTTAGTGACACTTGGTGGACATTTAAAACAATTTTTTTTGGATAAATTAATAAATATAAGAACAATTCTTTCATGGAGCCAGGAGTTTTCAACCTCTGCATTGCCACTCATTAGCAACAAGAAGGCTCTCTTTTTAAATTCTCAATCCTGTTGACTCTAATGCAAAGAGGAATTGGATGAACGCTCCAAACTGTTCTCTGGGTGCCTGGGAACCTGGCACCAAGGTGTTGTGGGGAGTCTGAAGGACGTGGGGAGGGAGAGAAGAAGGGGAGGAGCAAAGCAGAGCTTTGAAGTGAGGGGAACTGTCCAGCTCTCAGGAAGCTGATGTCATGTGAGCATCCCTGGACATTATGTGCTGAGCAGAGCCAATGCCTGATGTCTCTGGAGAGGGAGAGGAACAGCTCTTGGAGCCAAGAGAAAGAGCTCTGAGGTAAACAACTGTCCTTCCTAGAAACACATAGCCAAGCCAGCTTGCAGCCCAGCTAGTGCAGACGTTGAAGGGATGGTGCTTATCAGGCCTAAATGGGTCATGATGGAAAAATCTGGTATTTCTAGAGTCATTCCATGAATTGTAACTCCCAGCTCTGGACACAAACCCCCAGAATTTCCTTCTAGGGGCCCCTTGAGATCTTGGCCAGCTGGAGGGGTGCATCTGGAGCATCCAGATAGACCCTCCTTCTGACCCCACACTCCCACCTACCTTGCTTCAGCCCAGAAGCCTCAGGAGAAATGGTCTTGGATCTGGGTCATTGCAAAACAGAGGCTGGGCCCCTTCCTGGGGCCATTGTAGGAGGCCATCTGGGGAGGGGGTTGTAGGAGGTGGTCTTTTGGAGGACCCCAGGAGGACTTGGTACCATACACCCTCAGGTTCTGGATCAGGGTCAGATGCTGAGCCTTGGCCAAGCCAGAGGGCCCAGGACGTGGTGAATTCGGCAGTGAGCCCAGCTATAAACTGCCTCATATACTAGCAGGGAGTGGACCAGGTCAGCCCAAGAGCCAGGTTAGGGAGTGAAAAGATACAGGAATTTCTTCTTTGGATGCCCCTTAGGTTAGAAACTGGAGGGTGCAGGACAGGGGAGCCTGTGCACTGTCTAGATTTGGGAATTTCATGTCTAAAATCATGAATCTACCTCTTGACATTAGAAATAAGACAGAGATATAATGCGAGTGGAAATGGAATCATAGTACAAATCAAACTGTCTATCATAGCCACACTGGAGCCTAAGGTAGGAGGTCAGATGGTTTGAGATCTGGTCACATGTCTTCTCTGTGACCTCGGGCAAGTCATTTGACCTTTCTGGGCTTTACTGTCTTCACCTACCCAACAGTAAATCTTGACATAGTTACGTCATTGCATTACTATGAGGATCAAATGAGGATGATGCAAATCCTTCCAAAGTTAAAAGTGCTCTACTCATGTATAACTTGATCCCTAAACAAGTTCTTTAAAAGAGTACCAATAGGAGCCATAAACATCCAATGAGCACTGACCGTATGCCAGGCACTGTGCCAAGTGCTCATATGTGTAGTCCTCCCAGGAATCTTGGGGAAGAGGCACTATCATAATCCCTAGGTGCAGATGATGTGGTGAGGCCACAAAGACGTTAACTTGCCCCAGCTCACACAGCTAGCAGGGGTAGACCAGAATCTGAATTTCAGCAGCTTGTCTCCAGATAATGCACTTGGAACTTGAGGGCCTATAGCCCAGATCTCCAGGCTCCCAGCCCAGCCCTGTTTGGCTTCCTCAGGGAAGAGCCTGTCCAATGAAAACAGGCCCATCTCTATCTCTTCCATGCAGACGGGCTCAGTCCCTGCCAACTGCAGAAAGCTGCAGGGCCTTGACATAGCCGATGTTTACCAACTCCAAGAGACAAGGGTTCCAACCGGGATGGCATATCCCACCAATCCTGGGAAACAGAAAGATTGTCATAGAGCACGGCCCCCTGCCCCTACCCTTCTTTGTCCTGCTCGTTGCTGGGTGACAGGCTGGACAATGGGGCAGTGACTCATTCTGGAGCTGGTTGTGTTACCTCTCCCAGGTAACATGATGCACAACCTAGGTACAATGCCCTTGCCTCTGGAGCAGTGGTTCTCAGCTTTTATGATGTGCGTTGGAATCTCCTGGAGGGTTTGAAAAAAATAGAGACTGTGTGGCCCGACTCCCAGAGTTTCTGACTCAATAGGTCTAAGATGGGGCCTGAGAATTTGCGTATTTAACCAGGTGACGCTGACGCTGCTGGTCAGAGAATCACTCTTTGAGACCACTACACTAGAAGACTTCTAAATCCTGTAACATAGGTCCCAGGCTATGCAGTCAGACAAACCTGTGTTGGAATCCCAGCTACACCACTTATAAGCTTTGTCATGATTAGCAAATGACTTAACCTGTTCTGTAAAATGGTGATGGTACCAGTTTCCAAGGGTTGTTGGGAGGCTTAAAGATGGTGATTTCTATAAAGTGCGTGGACAGTATCCGGGACATTCTAAGTATGTAAATACTCATAAATGTTAGCAAATTTTATTAGAATAAAATGGTGAGAATTTCAGACACCCCACCTCCACCTCCATAGGATGGTGGAGGAACTATTTTGGAGCCAGAGCAGAGACAGGCATGCATTCTCCTTCACTGTGCCCCCAATGTGTAGGGCCAATCCCATTGATGTTCCTTATGGGTCTGCTCCATGCTGGAAGGATGGGGGCCATCCACCAGGAGGGCCATCCTTCAAACCTTGGTTTATGTCAGGGGCCAGCTACACTTTCTGAGTGACTGGCTTTCCATATGACTCTATAAGAGCCTGCCTGATAGGAACCAGATTCTGTGTAGGACACAGGGACTAGGATGGGGTCATCTTGTCTCTCTTGGAGGCTGGGGACTCTCTCTTTCCTCACTCGGATCCTGTGGTCCCTGCACTGATAGTCATACAGAGGTACAGGCTAAGTCTCCTACTGGGGAGTCTCTAACATTAAATGGGAAAACCCAGGGTCGACTTCAGATGATCTCGGGTTGCTCTGAATGTTGCTGAGGAAGAGGGGGGCCCTCTGGGAAAATATAAACCACATCTTGCTTTGTGGCAGACTAACCTGAAGTGGGTCCCTCGGAGCAGTAGCTCAAGAAATGCTCCACTTGAAAGAGTTCTGTAGTCAAATAAACTTGGGAAATGCTCTATTTCCAATTTCCTGCTTGAGGTTCCAGGATGTGCACTAACCTCCCACAAGTCACGCAGTTCGTATACGTGTGTAAGGCCGGTGAACACATTAAGCACTGCTTCCCACAAATTAACTTTGGGAAACTAGCTCTAGGAATTCACAGTTTCTCAAGTGCCTTCACATGTAGTATCTCACTTGATTTTCAAAACAACCCTGAGAGTTAGGTATGATCCTTTTACAGATGAGGAGGTTAGGTGCAAAGAAGTTTATAACTTGTCCCAGGTCACGTGGCTATTAAATATAACAAACTAAATGGAAGAGTACTTATCATTTGTCAGAACCCTGCCAATTTAGTAATTTACATTATTTATTGAATCATCTTTTGCGCACATTATGATTATGATGGAGCCACACAGAGAGGCAGAACAGCATGAGGTTAATAACATGGATTCTGCAACCAAACTGCCTGGGTTCAAATCCAGGCTCTGTCATTTACTAGCTGTGTGACTTTGGGAAAGTTACTTGACCCTTCTGTGCCTATTTCCCCCTCCGTACAAACGTAATCTGCATCACAGGATTATTGTGGTTCTCACAATGGTACCTGAAACATAGAAAATTCATTAAAGTATTAGTTATTGTTGTTGCTATTGTTTTTATTAATAGTAATCATATATGTAAAGTCCATTTGCCTTGAGAGTCTGTGGAGAGTGTATTTGGTTAGGAGTCAATAACCCTAAGGCCTAGCTAGACCCTCTCACGCTGCACCTTTGGAAGTTCTGTTAACCTCTCTGTACCTCAGTGTCCTTCTTAGGAAAAATGGGATCATGCCAGCCACTCAGCTTAGTGCACAAAGTGGCTCTAAGAATAACTGCCAGAGTAACTGATGATACTACACAGCCAGGTCATCATGAATTCTTCATGTTCACGTTAGACTGGAGCATGACCACAGATGAGAGACAGCTGTGGAAAGGAGTTGATCTGGGGGAACCTTTCTTCTATTTCTGCTCTGTTGCTGTTTTAGGTGCCGTCGAGTCGGTTCTGACTCATAGCGACCCTTTGTACACAGAATGAAACACTGCCCAGTCCTGTGCCATCCTCACAATCATTGCTATGTTTGAGGCCATTGTTGCAGCCACTGTGTCAGTCCGTCTCGTTGAGGGTCTTCCTCTTTGTAGCTAACCCTCTACGTTACCAAGCATGATGTTCTTCTCCAGGGACTGGTCTTCTTTGACAACACGTCCAAAGTATGTGAGATATAGTCTCTCTATCCTTGCTTCTAAGCAGCATTCTGTCTGTACTTCTTCCAAGACAGATTTATTTTTTCTTTTGGCAGTCCATGGTATATTCAATATTCTTCGCCAACACCATAATTGAAAGGCATCAATTCTTCTTCAGTCTTCCTTATTCATTGTCCAGCTTTCGCATGCATATGAGGCGATTGAAAACACCATGGCTCTAGGATCTGAGAAATGCCCAGAACTGTGGAGGCCATTTGATCAACAGCAGCAGTAATTATGACCAGTGTAATTTCATGGCCCTTCACAGAAGTCAAAAGCAAGTCATTCGGACTTGGAGTTTTCCTTTGCCAGACAATGGTGCCCTCGTTCTGGGATTTCTCAGGTTGTCCTCTGTTGACTTTGCAATAGAGAGTGATTGTGCATGCACACGGTCTTGGCTGGTGAGTCTCAGACATCTGTTTCCTCCTGTTTACCTTCATCTCATGCCCTGTGTACCACGCCCAGAGTGCTAGCCCACACCTTCACCTCTGTGGTACTCCCCTCTCCTGGGCTGGGTGGAGGAGGAAAGCCCTAGTCTAGAGTGTGTACACGGCTGCGCGCGTATGCGTGTGGTGATCTCTGGTGAGGATTAGGGTGCCTAACTAAAGTGGAATTCGTTTACCTACTGCTTTCCAAGGGAAGGGCTTCCCAAGCCCCATCAAGTAATAATTTTTTAACCCACTTCATGGGTATTTGTTTTCCTTTAATTACTCAATCATGTAACTTTTCTGTGAAAAGCAACTGCATTCCCTACAGAAAAATGTCTATCAGGGAGGCTCTTTGTTCCTCAACAATTCCCAGGAAGTGTAGACCACAGCCCCTTGGGAAGGACGCTGCCTCTTAAATTGCTAACCTTAATCCCTGGTAACCAGAACTGGCCAAGAAAGAAAGAGCTGATTCCACAGGGAAAATAGAATAAACAAAACCACACCGTCCTCTCCTCCGCCAAACCACAACCACCGAAAACCAAACAAAACAGAAACCAACCAGCCAACCCGACCCAGTAAGGGATTGAAAGCAACTCCTTTCTGAACTGTGTCTCGAATCATTCATATACAAAACCAGAACAGAGGACAAAAGTTAGAAACCATTTAACTTTTTAAGTGTTTCAATTTAAAAAAAAAAACAAAAAACAACCCATTCCCTTCGAGTTGATTCCGAGTCGTAGCTATCTATTTTTCTGTTCAAAGTTCTGTAGCAAGATTTTTCTTTTTTTAATTGTTTCTTTAAACAGTTTTCTTTCACCTTCAATGAACTCCTAGCCACCTAATTAGGTTAGATACGCCTAAAATAAGTCTTTAAGCCATTTCCAAAAATGTCTGCAGGCCCAGAAGCTCTGACACTGCACTGGGGTCAGAGCTGGAGGTGACTCTGCACCTTGAAGGGTGGGAGAAGAGGGGACTGGAGGCACTTCAAAGGGGTCAGAGGTCACCTAAAAATTGCACGATTTCAGCTCCTTATCTGCCTTATTGAGGTGGTGGGAGGGAGCAGGTTGGAGGAGGAGCGTCCCCCCCCCCCCACAGGACAGTTAATAGAACAAATAAATACCAGGGGCACCTGGCAACCCTAGGATTTGTGGGAAGGGCTTCTGCTCTTTCAGTGGGAGATGTGTCCTGGATTGCTTGGGACAAGTTTGACTGCCTTGCATAAGTCAAAAACCACTTACCCCAGAACTTTAAAGCTAGTCTTTAATTTTTCATTCGTTCATCCTAAGTGCTTATTTCTTCTCCTGAACCCTTTCTATGTTTCGAAGTGTTTTGAGGGGCTATATAGAGAGACCTAAGGAACAATCCTAGCTCTCAAAAAGCTCTTCTAAAAATCATATTTAAAAGGAAATATCAAGTGCCCAGATACCCAGCAAACAAGTGAATCTTCAGTCCATTGAGGGCACCATGGATTTCTGATTTCTTCCTGAAGGCACCCCAAGATGCCATGACACCCAGCATTTCCAGCTTCCCAATTCAATACTCTTTACATAGTACAATGGAAGGACCCAAGTTTGTCTGCAAAATTAGGGGGCAGGACTCAATGATCTTCAAGGCCCTTACGGTTCTGACATTCTGAATTTATTAATTCTGTTTAATTATACCAGCTATAAGCCAGGCACTATTCTGGGTATACAGAGATGAATAAGATAGAGCACCTGTTCCTAGCCAATTTCTAATCCAGTGGTAATAATATGAATATCAACACTAATCCCCATAATGAATGAGTGTACCTACTTCCAACTATAGAAGGAGTTGGGTTGTTATAAAGGCTATAGGAGAGATAGAAACAAAGTCCTGGGGACCACAGACCCAAAAAACAAACCCATTACCGTCCAGTCGATTCTGACTCATAGGGACCCTACAGGACAGAGGAGAACTGCCCCATAGGGTTTCCAAGACTACAAGTCTTTACGGAAGTAGACTACCACACCTTTCTCCAGTGGAGTGGCCGGTGGGTTCGAACCGCCAACCTTTTGGTTAGCAGCCAAGCGCTTTTACCACTGCGCCACCAGGGCTCCTGGGAACCACAGAGGAGAGTATAAATAGTTTTCTTGGCGGGGGAACTGCGAGAAATTGACTAGAAAAGTTAATTTTGCTTTGGGTGCTGAAAGATCAATACAATATCACTGGACAGAGAATGGAAGGAAAAGCATTCCTTGCTGAGGGAACAGCCTGAACAAAGAAAGGTATGCATGGTCACACCTCCATGCATTTGCTCAGGCTGTTCCCTCAGCATAGATGCTTTCCTTTCCTTTCTCTGCCACATAAAATCTTATTGATTTTACCTAGTCCAGGAGACTGACCACCCTACAGGGACACTGGGAGGAGTGATGGGACACTACTCCAACCAGAAATTCTCTCCCACCACCATACCTCCATCACAAGAAGGCAAAGAGTGTTAGAATTGTATGGGAAGCCAGAAAGTAACAAATTAAACCCTGTTAATGGAACACATTAGAGGCAGTGGCATTTAGTGTGTGCACTGGGGAGATGCCTTTACATAATTCTTTATCTCAAGAAAAGAAGTAAAGGAGATTGAAAAGGTAATTAAAAAACTCCCAACAAAAAAAAGCCCTGGCCTGGATGGCTTCACTGGAGAATTCTACCAAACTTTCAGAGAAGAGTTAACACCACTACTACTAAAGGTATTTCAGAGCATAGAAAAGGATGGAATACTCCCAAACTCATTCTATGAAGCCAGCATAACCCTGATACCAAAACCAGGTAAAGACACCACAAAAAAAGAAAATTACAGACCAATAGCCCTCATGAACATTAACACTAAAATCCTCAACAAAATTCTAGCCAATAGAATTCAGCAACATAGCAAAAAAATAATTTACCATGATCAACTGGGATTCATACTAGGTATGCAGGGATGGTTCAACATTAGACAATCAATATAATCCATCACATAAATAAAACAAAAGACAAGAATCACATGATCTTATCAATCGATGCAGAGAAGGCATTTGACAAAGTCCAACACCCATTCATGATAAAAACACTCAATAAAATAGGAATAGAAGGGAAATTCCTCAGTATAATTAGGGGCATTTATATAAAGCCAACAGCCAACATCATCCCAAATGGAGACACTTTGAAAGCATTCCCCTTGAGAATGGGAACCAGACAAGGATGACCTTTATCACCACTCTTATTCAACATTGTGCTGGAGGTCCTAGACGGAGCAATTAGCCTAGAAAAAGAAATAAAGGACATCCAAATTGGTAGGGAAGAAGTCGAAGTATCTCTATTTGCAGATGATATGATCTTATACACAGAAAACCCCAAAGAATCCAGAAGAAAACTACTGGAACTAATAGAAGATTTCAACAAGTTTCAGAATACAAGCTAAACATACAAAAATCAATTGGATTCCTTTACAGCAACAAAGAGAACCTCAAAGAGGAAATCACCAAATCAATACCATTTACAATAGCCCTCAAGAAGTTAAAATACTTAGGTATAAATCTAACCAGAGATGGAAAAGACCTATACAATGAAAACTACAAGATATTACTGCAAGAAACCGAAAGAGACCTGCATAAGTGAAAAAATGTAGCTTGCTAATGGATAGGAAGACTCAACATTGTGAAAATGTCAATTCTACCCAAAGCGACCTACAGATACAATGCAATCCCGATCCAGATTCCACCAGCATTTTTTAATGAGATGGAGAAACAAATCACCAACTTCATATGGAAAGGGAAGAGGCCCTGAATAAGTAAAGCATTACTCAAGAAGAACAAAGTGGGAGGCCTCACACTACCTGATTTTAGAACCTATTATACCATCACAGTAGTCAAAAAAGCCTGGTACTGGTACAATGACAGATACATAGGCCAATGGAACAGAATTGAGAATCCAGATATAAATTCATCCACTTATGAGCAGGTGATACTTGACAGAGGCCCTAAGTCCATTAACTGGAGAAAAGAAAGTTTCTTTAACAAATGGTGCCGGCATAACTGGATATCCATCTGCAAAAACCTGAAACAAGACCCATACCTCACACCATGCACAAAAACTAACTCAAAATGGATCAAAGACTTAAACGTAAAATTGAAAATGATAAAGATCATAGAAGAAAAAATAGGGACAACGCTAGGAGCCCTAATACATGGCATTAACACAATACGAACCATAAGTAACAACGCACAAGCAACAAGAGGGGAGACCAGATAAATGGGAGCTCCTAAAAATCAAACACTTATGCTCATCAAAAGACTTCACCAAAAGAGTAAAAGACAACCTACAGACTGGGGAAAAATTTTGGCAATGACAAATCCGATCAGCATCTCATCTCTAAAATCTACAAGATACTGCAAAACCTCAACAACAAAAAGACAACCCAATTAAAAAATGGGCAAAGGATATGAACAGGCACTTCGCCAAAGAAGATATTTAGGCGACTAACAATACATGAAGAAATACTCACAATCATCACCCATTAGAGAAATGCAGATCAAAACTACAATGAGATATCATCTCACCCCAATAAGGCTAGCATTAATCCAAAAAACACAAAACAGTAAATGCTGGAGAGGTTGTGGAGAGACTGGAACACTTACACACTGTTGGTGGGAATGTAAAACGGTATAACCACTTTGGAAATTGATTTGGCGCTTCCTTAAAAAGCTAGAAATAAAAGTACCATAGGATCCAGCTATCCCGCTCCTTGGAATATATCCTAGAGAAATAAGAGCCATCACACAAGTAGATACATGTACACCCATGTTCATTGCAGCACTGTTCACAATAGCAAAAAGATGGAAACAACCTAGGTGTCCATAAGCGGACGAATGGATAAACAAATTATGGTATATCCACACAATGGAATACTGCGCAATGATAAAGAACAAAGATGAAGCCGTGAAACATAACATGGAGGAATCTGGAGGGCATTATGCTGAGTGAATTTAGTCAGTCATGGAAGGGCAAATATTGTATAAGACCACTGTTATAAGAACTCAAGAAAAGGTTTAAACACAGAGGAAAACATTCTTTGATGGTTACAAGGGTGGGGAGAGAGGGTGAGGGTTATTCACTAACTAGATAGTAGACAAGTATTATCTTAGGTGAAGGGAAGGACAGCACACAGTACAGGGGAAGTCAGCACAGCTGGACTGAGCCAAAGCTAAGAAGTTTCCTGAATACAGTCAAACACTTTGAGGGACAGAGTAGCAGGGATAGGGATCTGGGGACCATGCTTTCAGGAGACATCTAGGTCAATTGGCTTAACAAAGCTCATTCAGAAAATGTTCTGCATCCTACTTTGGTGAGTGGCGTCTGGGGTCTTAAAAGCTTGCAGGCAGCCATCTAAGATGCATCAGTTGGTCCCAACCACCTGGAGTAAAGGAAAATGAAGAACACTAAAGACACAAGGAAAGTATTAGCCCAAGAGACAGAAAGGGCCACATAAACCAGAAACTTCATCAGCCTGCGACCAGAAGAACTAGATGGTGCCTGGCTACCACCAGTGACCGCCCTGACAGGAAACACAACAGAGAGTCCCTGATGGAGCAGGAGAAAGGTGGGGTGCAGAACACAAATTCTAGTAAGAAGACTAGACTTAATGGTCTGACTGAGACTAGAAGAACCTTGGAAAGCGTGGCTCCCAAATTCTCTGTCAGCGCAGGACTAAAACAGTTTCTGAGGCCAACTCTTCAGACAGGGATTGGACTGGACTGTGGGACATAAAGTGATACTGATACTCGTGAGGAGTGTGCCTCTTAGCTCAAGTAGATACAAGACACTAAACAGGCAGCTTCTGTCTACAGGTGAGATGGGAAGGTAGAGAGGATGTGGAGCTGGTTGAATGGACATGTGGAATCCGGGGTAGAAAGGAGGCGTGTGCTGTCACAGTATGGGGAGAGCAATTAGGATCACATAACAATGTATGTATAAATTTTTGTATGGGAGACTAACTTGAAATGTAAACTTCATCTATACTACAAGAATTAAAAAAAAAAAAAAAAAGAAAAGGAAAGGGGTGGGGGAGGGAGAGAAATCCTTTTGGCAGCCTCCCCAGCTCCTTCTGGAGGTGTATTCATTTATTCGTGGGCTTGTCAGCGTGACATTGTGTCTGCCCTCCTGAAAGCCATACATCTTACTTTCAAACCCTCCAACTGCCTTTGCCCCTCTGCAGACCCCTGTGTTCCCGGGCTGACATTTTGGCAGGGTGGCTCACTCCCCCTGCAAGCTGGTGGAGGGGAGATGGTACCTCCTGGGCTCAGGCCCTCTTTGTCACCGGCTTGCGAGCAAGAGTTCTTTCTTCTCCAGGAAGGATTAGTGCTTTTCTTAAATTTGACTCTCAAGACCTGGAAAGCCTGCCAGCTGTGAACTTCCACGAGTCTTTTATTTTTAAATACATTTTCTTCTTCCATATCCAAGATATCTCTGTCCTGCCAGATTGGCTGGATGAGCCTAAAATAAGTGTTTAAGTCATTTCCAAAAATGTCTGCACACAGGTTGTCTTCATAATTCTGGAGATGGCCTTTCTGGAATTTCATTTCCTGGATGTCATATGACAATGACACAGACACTGCAGAGATAGGGGGTCAGGCAGGCAGCCCTGATTTATACTCCTGTTGGCTGCATCCTTGCTGGTTGAACAGGGCCAACCACTTTCCTCTCTGAGCCTTTCTCTGCAAGATGGGAAAAATGATCCTTCTTAGCACTGATGCGATAGTCAGTGAAATAAAGTGTCCTTTGGACTGCTATGAGTTAGAATCGACTTGATGGCATTTTTCTTTTTTATACTGTGCTAGGAGCCCTCATGGTGCAGTGGTTAAGCGCTTAGCTGCTAACCAAAAGGTTGACAGTTTGAGACCACTAGCCCTCCTTGGGAGAAAGATGTGGCAGTCTCCTTCCATAAAGATTACAGCCTTAGAAACCCTGTGGGGGTAGTTCTACTCTGTCCTATAGGCTTCTATGATTCGAAACCGACTTGATGGCAAGGAGTTTGGTTTTTTTTTTTTGGTTTATACCATACTATAAGGAGCCCTGGTGGTGCAATGGTTAAGCGCTCGGCACTTGAAAGGTGGGCATTTTGAACCCACCAGCTTCTCTGCAGGAGGGAAGACCTGGTGATCTGCGCCAGTAAAGATTACAGCCTAGGAAACCCCGTGGGGCATTTCTACTCTGTCCCATAGGGTCGCTATGAGTCGGAATCGACTCTACAGCATCTAACAACAGCAACATACAATACTTGGTGTCCCTGAGTAGCGCAAAGGTGAAGCACTCAGCTACTAATTGAAAGGTTGGTGGTGCAAATCCACCCAGTGGTGCCTCAGAGAAAAGGCCTGGCAATCTACTTCCAAAAGATGACAGTCTTTGAAAACCCTATGGAGCAGTTCTATTCTGAAACACATGGGGTCGCCATGAGCCAAAATCAACTCGACAGCAATTGGCTTGTTTTTGTTTTTTTCTTACCATTCTTAATAAATAGCTGCTAATATTGCTAGGATTTTCATTTGAAAGATGAGCTAAACTCTTCTGTGATATTTTACTTTTCAAGCCCAGCTATTTTGGTCAGGCTATCTAGCTTATTTCCCTGTCTTGGGTGTCACGCTGCTCTGGCCCTTCTTTTATCATCCTTGAACATGTAAAAGCTGACATCCCCCTACATCAGCGTCATGTGTGGGTGGAAAGGCAGCAGCCCACAGGGTGCATTTGGGGCAGTCTAGCAAGCCCACTTTGTCTGCAGTTCCCCCAGCCAGCCTCCACAGTGTCTGAACTTTTCCCCATTAGTCACTGCTTTGGCTGAAGGAGTGGAAGACCCCTGTTAAACTGAAATACGTTATCTGGGAAACACATTAAGCCATTAACAGCTGGACACAAATTAGTTTATCAGGCAGGATTGGACCTGCAAAATTGAAGAGTGAGATGGAGTTTACAGCTCATCAGTTTATAGGTGAGGGAAAGAAGGTCCAGAGATGAGCCAATCTTGCTCAAGGAGGCATGAATAATTCCGTATGGGATGCCAGACCTCAAACTCTCCTTACTGGACTGGATGTCCTCCGCTCTTGCTGCCTTGGGAAGCTAGAGGGACGCTCCAACTTTCATTTGGGAGATGGATATGCCTACTATAGCTGGGCACGTGCTAAAGATTCAAAGCAGTATAAGAGTAGGGAAGGCAGACATGGGAATTAACAAGTTCTGAGTGACATGAGGCAGATCTTGTGGATGCTGAGAATAGAAAGGTCTGGAACAGAGGGCACTGTCAGTGAAGGCCAGATCCAGTCTCCGGGGGGCCAGCGCCACCATAGGCTGTACAATACCAGGACTCTGGAGCCCTACCTCGTGGCTACCATGAGAGTTACAAGGAGAGGTCATGCTCAGGGAGCTGGGCAAACCTGGGAGGGGGATGTGTGTGTCACTGCCTGTGAGGGCCAGTGCTGAATTGTCAGGCCCAGGGGATGGGTCAGAAGGCCATGAGATGGAAAAAAAAGGCCAACAGCTGGGAGCAACCAGACCACACTTCAGGGCAGACTTTCGCAAGCATTGTTCCTACTAGCTTTGTACCATGTCGTCATCACAAGCTGATCTCTGTCCTCTAATTCACATGAAAAGGCCAGGTGGAGGATTACAAAAATGGGAGGAAGGAGAAGAAAGTTGTTGGGAGAGACAGTTTGATCGACCATGAATAGCTCCCCAAGAATAGGAGGTTTTAAGGAGTCATTTCTGTCTCTGAAAGTCTGCAGAGTCTTGACACCTGCTTGGATAAACCCACAACTGTTATCCTTTGAAGAACGCTAGTGGCACAGTGGTTAAGAGCTTAGCTGCTAACCAAAAGGCTGGCAGTTCAAATCCACCAGCAGCTCCTTGGAAACCCTATGAGGCAGTCTGCTCTGTCCTATAGGGTTGCTATGGGTTGGAATTGACTCGATGGCAGTGGGGCTGGTTATCCTTTGGAGTCACCCATAGCATCAGTGAATTGGCGGTGATGTTGGCCTTCTTTTCGATTTACCTCTCCTTGTTTAGCTCCTTGTTCTCTAACCCTCATGTGATTAAGAAACAAAACAAAAAACCAAAACCCACTGCTGTGGAGTCAGTTCCAGCTCATGGCAACCCCATGTGTTACAGAATAGAAGTGCTCCATAGGTTTTCTTGGCTGTAATCATTATGTAAGCAGATTGCCAAGCCTTTCTTCTGCACCGCTGCTGAGTGAGTTCTAATCACCAATCTTTAAGGTTAGTAGTCGAGTGCAAACCGATTGTGCCACCCAGGGACTTCTGCATGATTTTAACAGCCTCCTAACTAGTCTCCCTGCCTCTAGCCTCTGCCTTTCAAACCTGTCTTTTTGCTATTATTAGAGAGGTCTTCCTAAAATGGGACTTGGCCAAATCACGCCTCCGGTTTATAAAGATTAATAATGGTGGAGTCCCCTTTATAGGGACCTAGCTTTCCCCAGCATACCAAATAGCCGCATCTCCTGCCACTTGACCTCCACATTTTGACCACATAGGACCTGCCATGCTTTTTTACCTGTCTACACCCTTGCACGTGCTATTTGTGCCTTCCTGGGATGCTGCTTCGCTCCTCCTGTTGAACCTACCTTCATCCTTCCAGATGCGGGTCATTGTGACCTCAGTGAAGCCTCCCCATACTCCCCAGGCATGTTCATAGCATTGCTCTTTATGGCCTGACAGACCCTGTACAGCTGTCTTTTGTAGCACCTATCACATTACATTCAACTGTTTGTACATGTGCCCATCTTTCCAACTAGATTTGGTGGGTGAATGGCAGGGGTAGGACCTAATTTATTCCTCTCTGATTCCCAGTACCCAGCAGAGAGCCTGGCTCATGAGAGATGTTTAGTAGAGAGCATTTGCTCAGTGAGCTAACATACCTGTGGTCTGAGGTGTGCCAGGTCTGAAGGGCAGGCGACAGCTTTATTCTCTTAATTAAAGCTGGGGCGGAAGCCTTCTCTTGCTGCCCCACTCCCACCTCATTCCTCCTTTGGCTGGGAACTGATGGAGTATTCAATGACTTTCTTGGACGTATGTAGTTTTTAATGTTTTCGGTATCTAGAGAGTTAATAAACCTATAGATACTTCCCCAGAAAATGCACAAATGCCCCATCTTGCAGCATTTTCACATAACCAGAAGGCTTATGGACTGCATATACCTCCACCCAGCTCCAAAGACTCCTGGCTTAGAACAGCTACTCTAGAGAGCCTGGGTTTTGCTTTTTTAGCCAATAAGGTTTTGTCAAACTTTATTTTTTGGAGGAAAAGAAGTTATTTTAGAATTTGTTTACCACATATATATTATAATATCAAATTTGCTTTTTCAGATGACACTTGCCTTCTTTTTTCTGATATGTCCCCGCTGGGATATATCCCCTCCCTTGAAGCAGCAACTATTGCTCTTTCTGTTTCATCCTCCAGAGATATGTGTGAAGATGTACATAGAAGGGCCTCTTGTAGTCATCCAGCCTAAGTCAGGGCCCCAGGTAGGGTGTGGGATGTGCTGCTGGCATCTGGCTTAGTCCTCTGGCTGCAGAGGAAGATGTATGGACTTAGAGTAGGATGATCATCAACAGACTTTTCATTTGGGAAACATTTACTGAGCTCCCACTCCACACCAAGCACTGTTCTGGGCCCTGGGGCCACAGTGAGGTAGTAAAACTAACATGGTTCCTGCTTTCATGGAGTTCATTCTTAGCAGGACAGGCAGAAAATAACCGAGAAAACAGGTTAGCTAAGTTAACTCAATGAGTAGAACAATGAAGAAAAGACAAAGTTAACAGGATGGAAGAGAGTATGGGAAGGAGAAGGTTGCTACATTAAAGGAGTTAAGAAAAGCCCCTCTGAGGAGGTTACATTAGAAATGAGACCGTGGAAAAGTCTAGGAGGAACAGTGTTCCAGGGAGAGAGACTGGCAGGTGCAAAGATCCTTAGGTGGGAAGGATTTTGATGTGTTTGAGAAGAAAGAAGGCTACTGTTGCTGGTGTATTATCGGCAAGGTGGAGAGGGTAGAGCAGATTGTAAACCATAGAAAATAGTTTGGATTTTAAGAATGAAGGGAAACCAAATCTTGAAAGGTTTAGGAAGGGTGGTAACTTGATCTAATTAGCATGTTTTAAAGATCACTTTAAAAAGATTACCAGTTGCCTTGGCTTGCTTCTGACTCATGGTGACCCCATGTGTGTTAGAGTCCAACTGTGCTCTGTAGGGTTTTCAGTGGCTGACTTTTCGGAAGCAGATTGCCAGGCCTTTCTTTTGAGGTGCCTCAGAGTGGACTCCAACATTTAGGTTAGCAGTCCAATATAATAACTAGTTGCACCACGTAGGGACTCCTTGAAAAGATTAGGACTTATTTTATTACCTTTCCTCAATTTGAACAGTTTTGACTATAAAATGAATGAGTAAAAAGGCAATTCTATGAGTTCTCCTCACTGCTCTCTATCAGCAGGGGAGAAAGCCAGGATTTCCATCCTAAGATGCCACTGCAACCCAAAGCGGAAACAAGCCCTAGGGTCTTTGTGGCCAGTGCTGTCTCACTTTGGGGAGCTGAAGGATTTCTGAGCCTTTTCAGGTACTGAAAGTTGCTGGGGACCCCTGGAGGGTCACTGCCAGATTAGGAGAAGCTGGACCAAGGCCAAGAGCTTGGCAGGAAGGTAGGGCGGAGCGCAGCTCCCAAAGTCCTCAGGGGAGGGCGCGGGTAGAAGGGGCAGGCTCCTAGAATGAGCCTCCCCTGTCGCCTGCCCTCTCCTCCTCCTGCGAGGACCACTGATTTCCTTTCTCTGGCATTGGCCAGGTGTGTTTGAAAACACCCGAGCCCCGAGCCCCGTCCTTCACGTAGGAGGAAATGATGGGGGAGCGGCGTGTGGGCTGAAGCAGTGTGTGTGTGTGTGTGTGTGTGTGTGTGTGTGTGTGTGGGTGAGTTAGGTGAAGAAAGGAAATGCATAGGGAACTGAGCACGCGTGGGGGCGCTGGCTGGTGTCTGGGATGGGGACCTGTGAAGATTCGGGAGCCACGGACTGCGCTCCCGCCACCCCTCCCACCCCCTTCTCCAGTTCTGCCCAGGGCTACCCCGCCTTCCTGCGCCGTCTCCAAAAGAGTTAAGTGCCTCCCTCTTCCAATCACCTATCCCTACCCCGCACCTCCTACCCCGGCAGTGGCCAACGGCCCCACTGAAGCGCCGGGGCCA
>NW_004443942.1:11830712-11887102 GCF_000243295.1 Trichechus manatus latirostris
GGCGGCGGGAGGCCGGCGGGGAGCGAGGGAAGGAGGCACGGGAGCCGGGCCGCGCGGGCGCAGGGCTGCAGGGTAAGGTCCCGGCGCGCGCAGCAGCGGCCCCTGGGTGTGGGCGAGGCGGCCGCTGGGCGGGGGATACCCAGAGGGGCCGCCGCTGGGAGGACGACTCGGACCGGACAGCCAGACCTGCGGGGCACGCGGGCAGGTGCTCTGGTTCCTTTTTTTTTTTTTTTTTCCTTTTTCCTTTCTCTCTTCCCTCCTCGCCTGAAGTAAGATGAGCGTGATGCTGTGGCGCTGGGAACAGAATAACACCACCATGAAGCTGGTAAGGGGGGATTGCAGACCTCGGTCCCCGGACACTGCTCTACTTTTTATCCCAGCCCCCCTCTATCCTCACTGGGAATTTTTCTCCCATGATGGAAAGCCCCTGAAATACATTTCATACTTGGCATTTCCCTTCTTGTTTTGAAGAAATATTTGAGTCCCTCCCCCCGCCCCCACCAGTAAAGTGGATGTGTGCAAGAGAGTGGAGGGGGTTGGTAATGGGACTGGGCTGTTTTACCCCCCCGGACTCTTCCACCTACAAATTCCTGGGGCCCCCTTGGTTTGCACACCCCGCCGGGGATTGTCTCCTGCGAGCAGGTCTGCACTTTCACTGCAGGACCTGGGTCAGCGTGGTCTGTTGTTGCCCCCCACCCCCACCCCCATTGTGTTTTGATACTTTGGGATGCACGCAGGTGTTCATCTCTATTGAAGTTTGGCTTGTTTGGCAAAATCGTGAGCCCCGCTTCCTCTTCTTACAATGGCTTCGTTCTCTTTCAAGCTTGCTAGAAAAGTCCCGGCTGCAGGTACTTTTTCCCTCCTCCGTTTTCAAAAATAACCGCCCATCATTCTCGGGATGGCTGAGGAGAGCAGCGTTTTCCTTGCAGCCCCAGGAAGCCTGAGTGGTTTCCACTGCTCAAAGAGAAAATGTGATCCGGAAGGCTTTTCTCTAGGCTTCGCTTTTGTGATTTATTTTTAATCAGGTAGTTTCAACTGAGGGGGGTAAGGGGACAGTAATTCCCCATCTAACTCTGGGCCGAGTCAGTTAACCTCCCTGGATGCCACTTTGCTCATCAGTAAAGGAGAGCAAGCTCCCACTTTATAGAGCTGGTGTGGAAAGAAGGAATCATATTCGTAGGAAGCATGCCATAATAAGGACTCAGTAAGGGATAGATATTATTAATAAGCTGGAATTCATAGTTATTGGGGTGAGCTCTGTAAAGATGCCACCAATAACAATAAAAATAAATGCATAAACAAAAGCCACAGCAGCTGAATTGGATACCAAGATGCTAAATCTACCTAAGCTGATTCTTCATATAATGAATATATTTGTTGGAAAAATGGCACCTTGCTTTTCATGCTTCTTGTGTTATGTTTGGCCTGTCCTAAATTTAAGCTACTATTTTACAACTTGGTTTAATGTGCTGTAACATTAGCAGACACTATGCACCTTTGCTGTGCTGTGTCAGGACTCCAGGGCCCTAATCCTTTCCTGGAATCCTTCTTGAACCAGACTGCTGTGAGAGAGCTCAGAGTTTCACACATTTTCTTTCCAATCTCCACCTGAGATGTCACTCTAAGATGCAGCTCAGAAAGTTGAGTCCTGGTCTACACTGGATAGTGTCAGGCTGCCAAACCTAAATGCTTTTGAGAAAATGAAGAAAAGGGTCTGCCAGGCAGGGAAAATATATAGCATCCTAGGGGAGGGCTCCTGGAGCTTGGTGGCAGGTGGCCTTGGTAAAGGCTGGGATGTCTTCTCAGGTTAGATATTGCTGCTCCTTTAGCCTATGGAGGCAGCTTTCCCCAACTGTGGGTCAAAGGTCAGGTCTTTATTGGGTCTGTCTGGGTCTTTAGACCTATCTCAGTTTTGAAATTAACTGTGAGGACCACCCAAGCTAGCTGTTGTTCACCAAAGTGCCCCCCATCAGTGGAGGGGGTTGGGTAGGAGGAGCTCAAACTAACTGGAAACACTGGGGGAGGCAAGTGACCATCCTGTGCTGAGCTGGGGGTGGGGGTGCCTCCTCCCTGACCCAGGAAGGAAAAGGTGGTGACTGCAAGTAACACTCAGATATCGTCCTCAAGGATGGGCCTCAGCTTTGCTGCAGAATCCTGGAAACCATCAACACATCATTAGTTTGCTTTTTGGATATTGATTGGTTAATCAGTCATCAGTTATTTGTTGTATAATTTGTGCAGAACACAATCGTGGTGGGGAAACTATGTGTGGAGGCTGTGTTCACTGTGAAAGTCTTTGCTGTCAGGTGATTCTTGGTTTGAATCCCAGCCTTGCCACTTACTAGTCTGAATCAGTAGGTGCTGTTGAGTTGATTTTCGACTCATGGCAGGCCCATGTGACAGAGTAGAGCAGCCCCATAGAGTTTCCTAGGCTGTAATCTTTATGGAAGAACATTGCCAGGACTTTCTCCTGTGGAGCTGCTGGGTGGGTTGAAACTGCCAGCCTTTTGGTACCAGCCGAGCTCTTAACTATGCACCACCAGCACTCTTTTCTGTACAAGAGGATTAATAAGACTGACTTCCCCATGTTGTGAAAAGATGAAATGAGGTAATACATGTAGAGGATCTAGCACAAGGCCTGAAATACGGGTGTCCGCTAAATGGGACCAACTGTTGTTATCATTTTTTTTTTTTTCAAAGCTAAATGAGACACAATATCTGGCCCTCTTTACATTGTGTTGTTGGGTGACTGGTTTGTTCCCCTAATGGGCTCGGGGAAAACAAACCTTTCTTCTCTTGAAGCACTAGTGGCCCACAGTAGGAAGGAGCTCCCTGGGAACATCTTGGATGTCAATTGTGCATGAATAACTGTCCCAGAATGGGGCCCGGGGCCAGAGGTGGGATTGCAAACTTATCACTGATGTGGTTCAGTAAACATGAAGTCAGTTAACTTGGAGCTTAAAAATTCACTGTTCTGGATGAATAGTGGAAACAAAGGTTTTGCTTCATGTTCTGTTTTAAGGCTAATTGGATCAAAACAAGGCCAAGAGTAATTAGAGGCAAGACGTGCATTTTTTTTATGTTATCTCTGCAGGAGCATGTCAGAAATGCACCTGTCCACCTAGGATAGAAGGCAGTAGCTGGTAAACTCTACTTCTGTCCAAATCCCATCCCACAGGGTCACAGGGCCTTTGATGAAAGTGAGAGGAGGGGCCGCTCAGGTCTAAAGTGCCCGCTGGGAGGGGGTAAGCTTGGGGCACAGCCCCAGAGCATGATGTGGTGGTTCTGACATCCTTATCGCCCTCAGTTGCCATCTTTTAAGTTCTTTGGGCTTGGGCAGGCCAATGAGAAACAGTGAGGCCCCTTCTGGAGCAGCTTGTGTCCTCTCAGAAGTGGCAGAGCCAAAATGCGGCAAGAGAAAAGGCACGGAGAAAGGCCACCCTAGCAACCTGTAGGAGCGCACAGTGAGAAGAGCGTAAGATTTACTGCCAGAGGGACCTGCAGTCAGAGCTCCGGTCAGGAGCTACTACCTATGTGACCTTGGGCTGGTTGCTTAACCTCTTTGAGCCTCAGTTTCCTCATCTGTAAATGGGGACCATAGCACCTTACAGAGTTACTTTGAGAATTAGAAAAAAATGTGCATCAGGCTTTGAGCCCAGGGTCTAGCACTTAGTAGACAGGCAGTGAGTGGTTGCTCTTATGACTACAGGATGATGCAGTAGTGTGTGTATGTCTCTGTGCACGGAGAAAAGACTCCACAGAAATACACCCAGTGTTACCAGTGCTGAGTTCTGGGGGAGGAGGTGCCTGGCGTTACCAGTGATTTTTTTTCAAGTTTATATTTTTCCTTATATTCCAAATTTTGTGCAATGATCATAAGTTACATTTATCCTCAACGGAAGATAAAATCTATTCCAACCAAACCCATTGCTGTTGAGTCGATTCTGACTCATAGTGACCCTGTAGGACAGAGTAGAACTGCCCCATAGGGTTTCCACGGCTGTAAATCTTTACGGAAGCAGATTGCCACATCTTTCTCCCGTGGAGTGGCTGGTGGGTTTGAACTGCCAACCTTTCGGCTAGCAGCCAAGTGCTTAAACATTGTGCCACCAGGGCTCCTTTAAAATCTATCACTGCTACAGTAATCATATCAGTAGGTTGCATGTTTTGAGCCTTGACTTTGAGCTTTGTATGCATGATGCAATTTCACCCTCACTGTAACCCTGTGAAGTAGAAACTATTATTATCCCCATTATTCAGATGAAGAAATTGAGCCTCAGAGAGTTTAGGTGACTTGCCTGAGATTCCAGAGCTAGTGTCTTGCGGAACCTCTGTCTGATGGCAAAGCAGCGCGTTTAACTGTTCTAATACCCTGAGTGCCTGCAGGAGAGAAGCAGGGCCTTCTGAACTAGCTATGACCGTGATACAGAGGCCTGTGCTCTGCTGGCGTTGCTGTCTGTGTTGAGGTCTCTCAGAGTTGCTACCATCCCGTTATCCCCTTTAGTGGGGGAGATGCTGGGAGTGCGATGGAGAGGAAAGGGAAGACCTTGAGCGAGGAAGGGGGGAGGGGAAAGGAATTGGGTCATCACCTCTGTGTCCTGGAAAGTACTTATGGAGGCCCCTCCCCAAAATGAAGGAGAAAGTGGATCTGAATAAAGAATAATTGAGAATAATGATGATAAGGGAATGTGCCCTGACCTTTGACCCTTCCCTAGAGACGCATTGCTCAAAGACCTCCTGGGCCTGTTCTCAGCCAGGCTAACAAGCAGATTAAAAGAGGTCAGTGGGTTAAAGGATTCGGCCTGCCTTTTTGCATTTACATTGCTTCCTTCCAAAAGTAAGGATACTATGGACACTGCAGAGCTCATGGGCTTCCAGGTTCTGTGTTTAAAATACCAGTGGTCCTTTAGCTCTGATTTGTCTTTCTGCATATAGACTGATTCTGCTTTTTTTAACCCCTAAATAAAGCTCATTGACCACTCACCTGAATGTACTCTCATCTTCTGCTGGAAAATAGCGGTAATTTCCACTCTCTGGGACTTCTAGAATTTTGTCCTGCTTTCCACTAATTGTAATTGGCATAGATTTTACCACCTCCCAGATACTGAAATCATGTCCATTTTCTGATAACCAAAAAATCTCAAGGGCAAGAAATTTCATCCTTTCGTTGAGTAACCGGGTTGAAATATACAAGAATATTTCCATATGAGTTTCTCCTGTGGGTAATGAGCCTTCATAATCTTGATGTACTTTTCAGAATTGAAACCAAAGTGTGTAAGGAAGGTTTTGACTCTAGGTAATTACTGGAAAAATAAAGAATAAAATATCAAGAGAGGACGAAAGAAAAACCCTGAAATTAGTAAATAACTTCCTTTGGATGACATTTCGTGGTAACACATTTTCCTTCATTTTTGTGTTAATAGAGATGCAGAGATTTATAATTGGTCCTTCTGGTGACCTAGCAGTGCTTGCATTACTTATGCAATTGTTGTTTTTCTGTGTGTGTGTGTGTATGTGTGTATGCGTAGCCAGCAAAATGACCGCTTCTGTCATATAATGCCAACCATCCAGAAGACATGTTGCTAACGCTTTTCTTCAGGCTAAGACTCCTGGACACATGGACCAGACCATCATTGTCCATCCAGTAACAAGCCAGGCCTTCTGGCTGGGTGACCCAGGGGCTGCTCCCAAGGGTTATTCCTTTTGATTCAGATGTTGCGTACATGCTGACTCTGATGTTGTAAGGGTAGCAGCCAGGGAGGTGGAGAGACAGTGAAAGAGGCCCGCCTGCCACTGAGAATGGATAATGGGGTGAGGGGTTGGAATGAGTTGACAGATGTTATTTAAACAGCGTAACAAGAAGGTGTGTTGGGAATATTTGGGAAGGTTGGTGGTGCAGTTGTTAAAACGCTCAGCTGCTAACAAAAAGGTCGGCTTGTCTGCTTCCATAAAGATTTACAGCCTTGGAAACTTATGAGACGGTTCTTCTCTGTCCTATAGGGTTCCTATGAGTTCAAATAGACTTGATGGCAGTGGGTTTGGGAGGTAGGAGAGATACTAACCAAAGATACTAACTATGTCCAGTTATAGCACTGTGGTGTGGGACAAGGGTAGCGCCTGCATTATAGCTTATCTTTGTCATAGTGAGAGATGGGCTGTGTTCTCCCAGGGAAGGTGATAGGACCCACAGTACATACAAATCTATGGGAAAGTGAGGTGCTTTAACTAGGGATTTGCCAGCTCAGGTATGTGCCCTGGGCTTAAGATGATGCATGTCTATAGAGGGCCCAGTGATGAGTCTTGTTCCACAGTTGTGGCTCCTGCCAGTTGCTCTGGTGGTGTTACTGGTGTGAAATTTCAGGAATTGAGACTGGAGACTGTGTCATTCCCCGTCAGAAACCTTTTGTGGAATCCTGCTCAGAAGTGGATAAAGACCTACTCTCTTCCATGGCATTCAGGGCCCTTTAGGTGATAGCAATGTTTTAAATCTTACTCTGTAGGGCTTCCAGATAGAATCTGCTCACTCCATTCAGCAGGGTCAGCCCTGTGATTTTCTGCTTTCACTGCTCGCTGGGGCTAAATGCTTCTTCCATCTGTCCATATCCTACCCTGCCTTCCAAAGCTCAAACCAAGTCCCCTTTCTTCGAAGAAGCCCTCCCTGACTACACCACTCCCTGTGAACTTTGACAACAGTAGTGCTAACCCCCTTCAATCACATACTGCGCTGTGTTGTTGAGCTGTTTGTGTTTGTGTTCTGCTTCTGCTACTAGACTTGGAGTAGTGGTTAGGAAGGTGGATGCTTGGGACACTCTGTCCCAGCTGCATCCCAGCTCTGCCACCACTAGCTGTGTGACCTTGGGAGAGTATTACTTTATCTCTCTGAGCCTCAGTTTCTTCATGTGTAAAATGATAATGATTATTCCAAACTCAGAGTTGTTGGAATTGTTTAATAAAATATATGCATTTAGAGCAACATCCAGCACAGTGTAAATGCTTAATAAATGTTAGCTACTGTTATGATGTAGAGGGTCAGCGAAAACAAGGGAAACCCTCCACGAGATGGATTGACACAATAGTCACGACAATCGTCTCAAACATACCAATGATCATGAAGACGGCACAGGACCAGGTAATGTTTGATGATGATAATGACAGTGACAAGAACAAGATGACACATTCATTCATTCAACAAATATTTATGTAACATCTACTAGCTATTGAGAGACACACCAGTAAACAAAAATAAATTTCTGCCTTTGTGGAAATTATGTTCTGTTGAAGGAAACAGATAATAAAAACAAAATAAGCAAAGTAGATATTACTTTTTAATGGTGATGAATGCAGTGGAGAAAAATATAGTAGGGTGAGGAAGATGGGGGAAGTCATTTAATGTAGGGTGGCTACAGAGGGCTTCACTGAGAAAGTGACATGGTTATTGTGTAATAATAATTATTATCATTATTATCACTTCTCAGAGAGATATAAATAGGTGACTGTATAATTTATTATCCAAGCAAGACACTTCTGAGAGTGAAAGGGGGCACTATTAATAATTGCAGAGGAGCCCTGGTGGCGCAGTGATTTAGCGCTTAGCTGCTGCTAACCAAAAGGTTGGCGATTTGAACTCACCCAGTGGCTCCGTGGGAGATAAACCTGGTGATCTGCTCCCATAAAAGTTACAGCCTAGAAAACCCTATGGGGCAGTTCTGCTCTGTCACATGGGGTCGCTATGAGTTAAAAATCAACTTGTTGGCACCTAACAACAATAGCAATTAATAATTGCACTGGATACAGTTGGAAACAGGCCCTGTCCTAGACAAAGCAAGGTGTACTTAAACTTGCTCATCCCAAGTGTAAGAGATTGGCTATAGTTTCATGTCAGACAGATCTAGATTCAAATCCTGAGTTCTGCCACCTTCTGGCTGTGGAATCTTGGACAAATCATTTAACCCCTTTGTACCTCAGTTCCCTCATCCGTTAAACCCATTGCCATTGAGTCTAGTCTGACTTATATTGACCCTATAGAACAGAGTAGAACTGCCCCATAGGATTTCCAAGACTGTAATCTTTAGGGAAGTAGACTACCACATCTTTTTCCTACAGAGCAATTGGTGGGTTTGAACTGCCAACCTTTCGGTTAGCAGCCAAGGGCTTAACCACTGCACCTCATCTGTTATGCATACCTTATAGGGGTTTTGTGAGACTTAAATGAGCTAATGCAAGTAAAGCACTCAGCACAAGACCTGACACCTGGTAAGCAGTCAATAAATATTAATTACCATCATCATCATTAGGTCAAGGGCAAGAATTGTTCTTAGTAGTATCTCATTATATCTGAGAAGGTGTTGAGCACATGCAAGGTGGATTAATGTTAGAGTTGGAAATTTGGCTAAACAGTGAACTTGGGAGATGAGCTGACTTGATCCCCCAAGTCACGGCCTCCATCCACATACATAGAATGTTAGAATCCCACAGTACTTGACGAGTGGGAGGACTTCATGCTGGGGCAGTCACAGTAAGAGTTGGACAGCAGAATCCAGGACTAACAATCTGAGAATGTTAGTTTAGGAAGAGACCCCATGGGAAGTGGCCCCCAACCATTCATTTCACAGTGGAGAAAGCAGCAGGGCCCCCAAGCTGAAATGACCTGCCCAAGCCTCATGGCTAGTAACCAGTTTCAGTGCGTCCGCCATCATGTATCCTGCGAATTGGTGTAACAAAGATTATCAAACCTGTTGCTGTCGAGTCAATTCTGACTCATAGCGACCCTATCGGACAGAGTAGAACTGCCTCATAGGGTTTCCAAGGCTATTATCTTTACAGAAGCAGACTGCCACATCTTTCTCCCTCAGAGCAGCTGGTGGATTCAAACCACTGATCTTTTGGTTAGCAGCTGAGCGCTTAACCACTGTGCCATCAGGGCTCCTAGTAAAGATTATAAGGAGTGAAAAGAGAAAGCACTTAGAATTCCACCTGGAACAGCCATGTTTCTTTGGAAATGGGCCAAATGGGCAGATGATGTAACCCTGCCATATCCCATTACCCAGTACTTGGCTAATCTTTCTACAAAACTTGTTTTGGTGAAACTTGAGCCTGGAGAAGCCAACTAAAGTATATTACTTTCTCACTGTTGAATGCCTCCTAGACTTGGGCTAACATTTAATCTAAAAAGAGTAAGGTGATATTTCCTGAGATAGCAATGAGTTCATGTTTTGAAATTAAATGAACTGAGTTTATTGTGTAGGTTGGCTTTTTTTTTTTTTTTTTAAGGGCTATAGTAAATATTCTCCCTACAAAGTAATGTCTGGCCACTGTGTGAGGAGGAGTGAGGAGCTACAGACACAGTAGTTTTCGGTCCTTAAAGTTGTCTCACTGCCTCTCTTGTTAGGTACTATTGCAGATTGAACCACATTTTGGTTTAAGGGGGCCTTTATTTGAATAAAGTTCCCGGTTGGTACAAATAGTTAACACACTCAGCTTCTGACTCAAAGGATGGAGGTTCGAGTCCACCCCGAGGCACTTTGAAAGAAAGGCCTGGTGATCTAATTCCAAAATGTCACAGCCATTGAAAACCCGATGGAGCACAGTTCTGCTCTGACACACATAAGGTTGCCATAAGTTGGAATCAACTCAATGGCAACTGAATTTTATTCGAATAAATAGATATCTAACACAGGACAACTTGGGGACAAATAGATTTGTTTTACATGGTATTTCCTGAATACATGCTACCTGTTCTCTGCCCTCTCTCCTTTTCAAGATACTTATCACTCAGTAAAGGACAGCTGCATACCTACTCTATGAATAAAAAACGTTCTGTTCTATGGGCCTTCTTGAACAGCAGGTTGATCCAAAAAGAGGGAAAAATGATGTATCAAGTCAGATGATGTTAGGAATTTGGAGTTTGGTTCATTTCCTTTTCACTTAATTTCCAGAAGTGTTCTGGTATAAGAATGTGGAGCTTGAGGTACAATGGAAGTAGACTTCTTTAAGGAGACCTCTGGAGTTTCAATTCCAGATGTGGTGCATTTCCAAGATATTTCAGCTGCTAAGCCCTATCGGTTATATCTCCACAATAGCACTTGTGTATAAAGAATCCCCTTCACTATGGCATCTCCTTGACTCTCAGCTTCCCTGGACTCAGCAATTGCGTCTCTGTCATCTTTGCTTTCCCCAGGGGTGAACAGAGCACCTGGCACACACTAAGTGTCCAATTAACGGAGCAACTATAAAATCACCTTCTGATTTTTCAACATAATGCAAAATAGAATCACATGAAATGCCCGATTTTCTATTATAAGGTCAGTGAAATAGCAGGAGCCAGCATGAGCATCTAGCTGGCAGAGGTTCCTGGCTTCTCTCTGTGGGCTCCAGATCAATATTTGTCCTGCCCGCGGTTTGGTTCCCGCCCAATAGAGGTTCACTTCTGCTTACGTGTGGGTTAGATGTTTTAGGGTTCTAAAGCTGCTTGGGATGTCCAAGACAGTGGCAGTAAGTCTGGAAGATTTCTGGTTAGGTGGCTTCTGTTTCATAGTCCCATCCAGGCCGATTTGGCCTGAAGAATACTAGGGATACAGGATCCACCTCCTGTTCCCCAGAGGGTTGGCTGTTATTTCCCTACCTGGCCTCCCCTTCCTTCCACTTCCCCCCTCCTTCCCCATACACATTCACAGAAGATCTTTAACCCACCCTCATTGGAGAATGGGGGCCTGAGCCAAATCACCAGGCCCTTTATGTCAGAATCCAAGTTGTCACAAAGCCAGTTATCTTGAAGTTCTGCTGGGTGTCCCAGGCTGGCCATTGATGGGCCAAAGACGGAGTTTATTCACCTTTCATTATACGTGAGGTATTGCTGTGCTTTGTCACCAGAGGACTGAGGGTCTGATGAAGACCTTTGATTCTGCTATTTCATGTCACATTTGGAAGAAGATAAGCTAGAGCCAGTGCTGCTGGTGCCTCTGTGAATTCCCATGGAGTAAGACTGTTGGAATGGTGATTTTTATTGCTGCTCCAGTCACTGGACATTTTGCTTGTACCGGGTTCTGTGTTCAGCTCTGGGGAATGCAAAGATGATGGAGATGCAATAACTTCGCTCCTAGGGTTTATGCTTTAGTGGGGTTCTCTAGGTAGTGAGAGTGAGCTGAAAGCCGGGTGGTAGCATGGGAAAAGATTCTTTGGTAGGAGTGCCGTTATGGAGGCAGAAGTGACAGGACTTGTCAGCGGAGTGTCAGTGGGGAACAAAGAAGCAGCTGACTTTAAACATGCCAACTTTAAAGATGCCTGAGGTTTTTAGCCAGGGAAATCTGGACTATAGCAGTGCCATTAAGAGAAATCAGTAAGTTAGGAGGAGGAGCAGGTTGGCAAGAGTGGGGAGTGAGACATAATGGATTGGTTTTGGCAGTCCCATGTTGGAGATTATTTATGTTGTTTTCCAAGTTTTGTTGAATACTTATCCCAAACTGCCCCACACTGTGCAAGAGGAAATGTGAATGCAGCAAAAATGAAGATTGTGCCCTCATCCATCCTCTCCTCCTAGGGACACAGTGCATGAGCCTGTTAGGAAACCATCAGTTGCCCTTGAGCTGACTCCAGCTCATGGTGACCCCATGTGTATCAGAGTAGAACTGTGCTCGATAGGGTTTTCAGTGGCTGACTTTTTGGAAGTAGATCACCAGACCTTTCTTCTGAGGTGCTTCTGGGTGAACTCAAACCACCAACCTTTCGGTTAGCAGCCAAGTGCATTAACCATTTGCGCCACCTGTTGTTGTTGTGTGCCATCAAATTGATTCTGACTCACAGCAACCCTATAGGACAGAGTGAAAGTATCCCATAAGGTTTCCTAGGCTGTAATCTTTAGGGGAGCAAATTTCCTGGTCTTTTCTCCTATGGAGCCACTAGTGGGTTTGAACTGCCCACCTTTCATTTAGCAGCTGAGTGCTTAACCATTGTGCCACCAGGGCTCCTTTGTACCACCTAGGGACTCCCTATCAAGAAATGTACTGCTTTATTAGTCTGCGAGCACCTTTTGAACTCCCCAAATCCGAGACCTCTGATACATTGTTAAGAACACGATTTAGGCCTGAGTCCAAAGGAAGACTTTCTACCTTCTTTCCCTTGAATTGGCTCACAGGGTCAACCTAACTGACTGACCACCTGGAGTCCCAGGTGTTGGAAAGGTCAGACTCCTCTGATTTCAGACACAGAAAGGATCAGTGTTCTTAGGGAAGCCTCACAAAGCTAGGAGGACTTGGAGCTGGGTTTGAAGAATAGGCAGGGTTTGGGGAGGGAGAGAGGAAGGTTTCCAAGTTGGTGTAAAGATTCCTATGACCAGCCCTTCCATTTTTTTGATGTTATGAAATGTCCTCCATAATATAGCTAGCAGGAGAGAAGATCATGAGTTGTACCACTGAGTTTTCCTGGCTCGAAGAGAGAGGAGAACTCACTTTGTTCTTGAAACAGGCTGAATGCCAGTTCCATTTTTTACTTTCTTCATTCTGAGTAGTGTGGGTTCATGGACAATTTAACAGGAACATCTCAAATTTAATATGTTCCAGATGTAGCCCTAAGTAGCCCCTCAAACTGTCCCCTATTCCTACTCTTCCCACTTCTGTAAATGAAGGTTTCTCAACCTTGGCACCATTGACATTTGGGGTCAGATAAATCTGTGTTGTGGAGAGCTGTCCTGTGTATTGCAGGATGTCTGGCAGCATCCCTGGTCTCTACCTTTTGGAAGATGTTTAGTAGCACCCTCCAATCGTGAAAATAAAAAATGTCTCCAGAAATTGTCAAATGTTCCCTAAGGGACAAAATAACCCCTGGTTGAGGACCACTACTGTAAGTTACCAACTGCTCAAGCCAGAGTTTGAGGCGCCATTCCTGAGTCCTCCTTTCCCTTCACTCCCACATTCCAATAGCAAGTACGTCTGTTTGAACCTCCACAGTAGATCTAAAATCTGACTACTTCTCATTATCTTATAGACCATCATCTTTTACACAGAGGATTGTAATAGCCTCCAAACTGATCGCCATAGTTCCACTATTGCCTGCTTCCAGTCCGTATACAACAGCCAGAATGGTGTCAAAATAGAAATGGTACCATCTTGCTCTCCTGCTTCAAGTACATGTCAATGGCTTTCCACTGCACAAAAGAATAAAGTCCAAACTCCTCACCATGGCTTAAAAGATCCTGCACGATCTGCCTCTGCCTATCTACCCCCTCTCATGGTATACCTCCTCACTTGCTGGAAAGGCTCCCGATGCAGCAACCTTCCTCCAGGTCCTTGAACTCACCAAGGTCTTTCCCGCCTAGGAGAGTTTACCCATGGTATTCCTTTGACCTGGAATTCTCTGCTCACTTTTTACATGACTGGCTCTTTCTCATTCTTTAGGACTCAGCCTAAATAGAGCATCTTCACAGAGACCTTCCTTGACGCACCTATCTCATGTAGGTACTCTCTTCAAAATCTCCCCCCCCTGCCCCCAGTTATCATAGTTATCACAGTTAGCAACTGATTCTCTTCTTAATCAGGTTACTGGCCTTCATGAGGGCAGGATTGTGCTTAACTTCTTAGCTGCTGGGGAGCTGGCCCTCTACTCATGGTGACCCCATGCACAACAGGGTTGGAACTTTGTGATCCATAGAGTTTTCACTGGCTGATTATTCAGAAGTAGATTTCCAGGGCTTTCTTCCTAGTCTGTCTTAGTCTGGAAGCTCTGCTGAAACCCATTTAGCATCATAGCAACATACAAGCTTCCACTGACAGACAGGTGGTGGCTGTGCTTGAGGTGCTTTGGCTGGGAATCAAACCTGGGTATTCGACATGAAAGGAAAGAATTCTGCTGCTGAACCACCACTGCTCCCAGGCACAAGAGAGGTGTTCAGTAAATATATGTTGAATAAATGAATCCGTCTCTTCAAAAGAAGAGAAATGCCGTGGTTCTGGTTTAAAACTGGTAACAGCAGGGCTTTGGAATTAGACTTCTGATAAAATCAGTCATATGCCAGTTTTCTTCTTTGAGCCTCTCAGGACTGTTAGCACACTGCCTACTAAAGAGTAGATGCCCAAGACATAATTGTTGAATGGACGAATGGCTCTTATGTAATAAATATTTTGTGAGTGCTAAATGATGACAGTAAACAGATTTTAAGCACATGGTTGAAATCCTAAGATCCTTATTTGTCCTTGTCAAACCTTTATAGGGAAGGTTTGGTCCTCCCCTGCCAGCCCCAAATCTAAGACACTGATCCTGTTTTCGGGGATAATTGTTAGTGTCGTTTTTAGCAGTAACCAGAATGCACAGACAGCACACTGCCTTGCCCATAGGAGATAGTCGGTAAATGTTTGTTGAATTGAAGCAAGCCACTTAAGAAAAAGAGAAGGGAATTAGGCAGGCTGGGTACCAGTCTCACCTTGAAAATGAGTGAGTCTGTCAACAGGTCTTGATTAGAGACCGACAGCTTCGTATCCTCTGAGAATTTAATGCCCGATGGGAGAGATGAAGTCTCTGGAGAACACATGTAATTAATTGTGCTTAACAGCATGGTACCATTTGGAATATCTTCTGAGTCACTTTGAATTAGTATACTGGGGCTCTCCCCCCATTTCTGGAGCAGACTCTCAGCTGTAAGAGCATGGAGAAGTAATGAAGATTCTTTACATTCTCAGACTGCTTTCTGGGAATCCTGCAAAGTCCCAGCTTTTTCTCTGATTACCCTTCTCATGGCCAAGTTCAAGAGCCTTTTGCAAACCCGGACTTTGAATCTGGGAAAAAGCTTTATGACCATTTTTATGACCTCAAAGCAACCCACTAAAGCAAGTTATTTCCCTGTATTTGCCAAAGGGGAAAAACCAAGGACCTGGTGATTTGCCCAGGATCTCCCAGCCTCAGATGCTCACTCGTGGGCGGCTCTCATTGCCTGGACACATGCTGTCTCCTTCCATTAGACGTGTGCTTTGGCTGCTCTGGGAAGGTTCTGTCAGCCACCTCAGCCCACATTGCCATGGCCTTCATGGTCTTCCTCAGGAAAGAGGAAGGCCTGATTCAGAAAACCATCCATTTTCAGTACAAAGCTCTAGTCCAAACCAATCCTTTTACACTTGGGCCAACTGACATCCAGAGATGGAAAGGGATTTGTTTAAGGTCATAGCCCAAAGTCTCCAGATTTCCAGCCCAGTGAATTTTTGATTCCAGCACAATTGTCTCTTGTTAGAAGTGACCTCAGCACCCAGGAGTTTTCATTTCTTAGAGGTAGGATAGTGCAGTGAGTGGAGAAAGGGCTTTTAGACATGAGATTTAGCTAGGGCAGTGAGTAGAGCAAGGCTCTGGAGCCAGACTGCCTTGATTCTCATTCCATCCCAGCACTTCGCTGTGTAACGTTGCTTCACCTGTCTGGGCCTCAGTTTTTCTCATCTGTGAAATGGGGATAATTATAATGCGTCCTCACTTGGGGTCTGCCAAGGATTAAGTGAGTTAATATGTGTAAAGGACTAGAATAGTACCCGGTACCATAAGGTAACGTTAATCTCATTACTATTGTGTGAATCCCAACCCTGCTGCCCACTGGCTGTGTGATCCTGGGCAAGTTATTTGACATCTCTGAACTTCAGATTCCTCTTCTAGGAATAATTCTTACCTAGCAGAATTACTGATTAGAGATCATGTGTACAAGGCACCTGCCTGAGAAGATGTAGGCCCTGAGTAAATGGTCAGATCTGTTCCTGCCTCCAAGAGTGTGAGGATGATGTGCTTGTGAGGCAACCAGCACAACGTCTGACACCAAGCCAGCTCTTAACAATTGTCAGTTTCTTTCTCTTTCTGTCTGCAGAAGGGAAGACTACTAGGGCTGAATCTGCTACCGTTTCCAGGGAAGACCTGCAACTTCAATGAGTCATTCACTTAAATTATTACTTTTTTTTTTTTTAATTAGTTAACATTTATTAGCTCTTGCTAGGTGCTGGCACTCTTCTGTGCTTTCACATGCATTATCTCATTTAATCTACACAATAACCTGATGATGTAATACAGTCATGTACTGCATAATGTTTGTTCGGGCAACATCCAGCCATATATATGTCCGTGGTCCCATAAGGTGTTTTTTTTTTTTTTTTAAAGGGAAAGCAGCTCTCCTTTTGTTTATTGCTTCCCCTTAATGGTTTTAAAGACCCAAAACCCCCGGAGTGAATGAGCAGCAGGGCTCCAAGGCACATCCCAACCCCGCAGCACCTCCTCCTCCTCCTTCCCTTCCTGGCTTCATTCACCCACTCAGCAGCCTTGCAGCCTCTCACTCCAGGTGCAGGGAGCACCTGACGTGGTTCCTTCGTTTCTACCGCAGGCCCAGGGGTACTTGAGAGCTCCTGGCTACCGGCAGTGGCAGCCAGGACTATCAGTGCCAGCCACGCTCCCAGCATCTGCACACCCCTGCTCCCCACCTGGTCTTGTGGCCGCCTCTCCGCCCCGCCCCCCCCGCGCGCCCCTGCCCTACACCTGCACATGCACGAAGTCCTGATCCCGCTGCCAGGGCAGACCCCACAGTACCCGAAGCCGCACACCCAGCAAGGCTGGCCTTCTGTATCCAGTGGATACAGCTCTCGGGCTTTGTCCAGTGGGCTCCCATAAGGTTTTAATATAATAGGCTTTATGGGTGTTGGTTGGTAACTATGGATTGTATGAAGACTGTCTGTATATAATAATGGTGTTTGTACAACGTCCAAATAGCCTGTCATCCTATTTCACATGGATATTGTGGATATTAAGCGATGCATGACTGTACTATCCTTACCCCCATTCTGATAGGGAAACTAAGACTCAGAAGACAAGTTACCCAGAGCCTTACAGTTAGTGAAAGGGGAAGCCACGGTTTTGAACACTGATCAGTCTGGCTTGAGAAGTCTATACCCTTAACCACTACACTGCTGGGAACTGTGCCTGACCCTGGTTCCAGAAGAGTCCTGCCCGGTGTTAACATCATTCATACCAAGGACACCTGAGGAGGACGGAGCACCCTCCTGGGTTAACCATTACCACCTCTCCAGCTGCCAAAATGATAAGAGGACAAAGCAACTTAACACCGTCCCCAAACCCCTCCCTTTGCCTTCCCACCCCACCAGTTGTACACCAATCTGCTGGAGCCTGTGAGCACGTGATGATGTCAAGCCCGCCAAGTTCTTCTCCTGCCCCAGGCACAGAGCCCATGGGAGCAGATGCTGGCATGGCAGGTCTCCAGGCCTAGCACTGGGCAGGAGGAAGCCGGGTCTGAGAGCTCTTCAAATAGTCATCTTAACGGCCTCCACAGAGGAGAGAGACCCTGTCCTGGTGCTGTTGGCGAGTACACACGGTAGCAGAGTTGGGGTGTTGTGGAGTTCTGTCCTCCCCTTATAAAGAGTTCTCAAATGAACACATCTATGACTGGTCACTTTTCTTAAGTGAGGTAAGAGCTTGGGGGAAAACTGGGTAGTTGCATTGGAACCCAGGGCTGTGACCATCTGGAGAGCCAGCCTGCAGTCTCCCTAGGAGAAAACTGGGAGCTGTGAGCGGGGGAGACAGCAGGTGGTAGATGTGGAAAGAACATGGGACTTGGAATAGATGCCTTTAGATTCTGGTTCTGCCACATACTAGTTTCTTGACTCTGGGCCTCATTTAAATAAACAAACAAAAAACAGTTGCTGTGGAGTCGATTCCGACTCATGGCAACCCCATGTATGTCAGAGTAGATTGTGCTCCGTAAAGATTTTAGTGGTTGATTTTTTGGAAGTAGATCACCAGAGGCATCTCTGGGTGGACTCAAACCTCCAACCTTTCGATTAGCAGCTGAGTGCCTTATGTTTGTATCACCCAGGGATTCCTTTTACTCCCCTCTAATACAGAGATGGTCATTCCTCCCCACCTCAGAGGGTCATTAGCCAGGGCTGTATGGGTGGATGAGCAGGCCTGGTGATGCAGTGGTTAATCACTTGGCTACTAACCAAAAGGTTGGCAGTTCAAACCCACCCCGTAGCTCCCGGGGAGAAAGACCTGGCGATTTCCTTTGTAAAGATTACAGCCTAGAAAACCCCATGGGGCAGTTCTATTCTGTCACATGAGGTCACTATAAGTCAAAATTGACCTGATGGCACCTAACAACAACATGGGTGGATGTATGTAAGCAGAGGTTCTAATGCAGTGCCTAGCCCCTTGGAGGTGCTCTGCAAATATCTGCTTTCACACCCTCTGTATAGTCCCACCACTGGGCCCCATGACTGCTCCGGACATGGGGATGCTTTTTCTTTACATGCATGGTTGATTTATATACCTAAGTGGTAGTGGGAGCTGATGAAATTCAGAGACTAAAAGGGGTACCTCCCTGCCTGCCTGTCTCCCCAACACAAATACTGAGGTCCAAGTCACAGGTTTTAGAAACCCCTATGCCAGTAACATTTGTGACCATCATGGGTCCCTTAGCCTACCACTTCTCCCCAGTAAGTTCTTCTGGAAGTCACAGACCTCCATGCCAAGGAGATTTGGTTCTGTGCCAGTGACAGGCATAGTCCTCTCCTCCTGCCCTCTGCAAGGCTTGGCTAGCCCATTTGTTCCAGTGCCAAGCCTGACACCCTAGCCCACTGCAGGGGAGAGCATTCCATGTACGTGAGAATCATTTTCTGGCCCCACTGAAGACACTTGTTCAAACTCTCTGTCATGTGCACGAGGCTTCCAGAGGAATGAAGACAAACCTCTGCTCTTCCCAGCTGCCACCACTCTGCTGCTCATTGATGAAGCCGGTAAGCAAGGGCATTCTCTGCAAACTTGGCAGCAATTACAGACCTCAGCCTCTGCTGGATGCAGGCTCTGGTTTGTGTCTCCCTTTGGGACGTTTCTTCTGCCCCATTCAAGACTTCCGGCTTCATTAATATGTACACTTAATACTCTTATCTCTCATGCCTTCTGGGTTTACTGAAGCATAATGCCAGGAGCACATTCTTCCCTGGAAGTTACAGTTTGTTCTGGGGAGGTTTCGGGTGCTTAACTTTGAAAGTGGAAAGTAAGAATAGGCTTGGATTGTAGGGAGTGTAGACAGGGAGTACCTGACAGTCCAGCTCTGAGTGAGTCATTTTTCTTTAATAAGGATGGAGATGCTGCTCTGAGCCTGTCTCAGTACTTACTTTATATGACAACAGTTGATCGTTGTTGAATTTGAAGATGTTGCTTGTTGTCCATCTCTGATTTAGGACTAGTGGCTGTGTGTATAATCAGTTGCATGTTTATGATTTTTAGATTTTGAAAAACAAATCATATCAGCTAAAATTCCAGCCAAGCTGTAATGTAGTCATGCAGGAAGCTTTGGTTCGGTGTCAACGTGTGCTTGGTGCTAGCATTCTTTTTCAGCTGCATTTCTTCACTTCCATTTGCCTCCACTGCCAACACCTTGGATTTTTGCAGCCACATGACTGCTGCTACTCTTGACCCCAACTCTCACTCCATTCTCTGTACAGCCGGCCAGAGTGACTTTTAAAAGCTTAAATCAGATTGTGTTGCTCCCTCTTTAAAATGTTTCTGTGACTGCCCATTGCTCAAAGAATAAAATCCAACCCCCTGGGAGAGGCCCTGTGTTGTCTGGCCCAGCCTACGTCCCAACATCACATCCTCCCACTTTACCCATTTCCTTGGCTGTAGGCAGTGGCGCTTCCTTTCTGTTCCTCCAACAATTCCATGCTCCTTCCCACCTCAGGGCCTTTGTCTTGGCTGTTCCTCTTGCCCAGAATCTTCTTACGTGGCTCATCACATGATATTTACTTCTCACTGTGTCCTCAGAGAGGCCTCCCTGACAGCCCAACCATAGCAGCTCCTTCAATCCCTTTCTCATGTCACTCCATTTAGTTTCCTTATAACACGCTTAACCACACACTGAAATTGTCTTGTTTGTAAATGTATTTACTTATTTATCGTCCATCTCACCCATCTTCAGTAAGTTCCATGACTGCAGGGACATGTCTGTCTAATTTTCTACTGAATTCCTAGCACCTAGCATAATATCTGGTTCAAATGTAACCAACCAAAGCAGTTGCTTTTGAGTCATTTCTGACTCACGGCGTCTGTATGTGTGTCAGAGTAGAACAGTGCGCCATAAGGTTTTCAATGGCTGATTTTTTGGAAGTAGATCACCAGGCCATTCTTCCAAGGTACCTCCGGATAGACTCAAACTTCCAAGCTTTCAGTTAGCAGCTAAGTGCATTAACCATTTGCACCACCCAGGTCTCCTATTTAAAGGTAAAAACCAAATTTTAAAAAAAAAAAAAAAAAATTGCTGTTGAGTCTATTCCTACTCATAGTGACCCTATTGGACAGAGTAGAACTGCCCCATAGGGTTTCCAAGGAGCAGCCTGTCGATTCTAACTGCCAGCGTTTTGGTTCGCAGCTGAGCTCTTAACCACTACACCATCAGGGCTCCTTTTAAAGCTAGAGCCCAATAAATGTTTGTCAGCTGAATGAATGAATGACCAAATAAGCTGGCACACTACATGAACAGGCCCCTCTGAAGAGGAACACCTGTACTCCGAGTTGTAAGGGGCTTCCTTCACTTTTCACCTCAGCCAGTGAAAGTTCTTCCTCCACCTCTCACTGTTGTTGGGACCCATAACAGGTATCCTGTTGTTATATTGCATTGTGGTGTCTTTCTCACAATATGTTTTCTGCACACTCCCTGAGATCCTAGTCTTATTGGCAAGCTTCCAATCTCCTAATGTCTCTTAGCTGCTGAAGAACCCAACTCAGTTGCCTTACAAAGCAGGTATGACCCTCCCCATCCCCCAGAGAAAATTGTGAACCAATACATGACTTACAGTTAATGTAACAGCTATTTCCCCAGAAGACCTTTTCCCTTATCAAGCACGTTTTAGGATGTTCTTTGTGCCATCTCTGCTAAAAATGACCATGGTAGTTCCACAGGGAATTTGGCCTCATCTTGCACTATTAGTTGAGCCTTGGTTGCACAGTGGTTAAGCACTACAGCTACTACCCAAAAGATGGGCAGTTCAAATCTACCAGCTGCTCCTTGGAAACCCTATGGGGCAGTTCTACTCTGTCCTGTAGTGTCGTTATGAGTCGGAATCGACTTGATGGCAACGGGTTTGGTTTTGGTTTTGCCCTATTAGTGGTGAGTTAATTGGCTTTGTTCCCAACGTTTTCTCTTTTGCCCTTTTATGCTGGATTCCAAAGTATCTGACTTATTATTGGGTGACTTAAGTGTCAGTAGCATTTTTATGGGATGGCTGGAGAGAAAGTAAATAAACAAACAAAAAAACCCTTTGCTGTCTAGTTGATCCCAACTCATAGCCACCCTATAGGACAGAGTAGAGCTGCCTCATAGGGTTTCCAAGGAACAGCTAGTGGATTTGAACTGCCAACCTTTTGGTTAGTAGCCATAGCACTTAACCCCTGCACCACCAGGGCTCCTTATTTCCCTCTGTATCTGTATTCTGGGGTTACCTTAGCTCTGCCACCATAGTTCTGCAGCTGAGGGAGTCAGCCACAGCCTAGTGCTACTTTTACTTGACTCCAACTATATACCAACACAGTTACTGTTTTCTGACTTCTTGGGCCAGTTGCTCGGAAGAAAGCTGGTATATTTACATCCTGCTGAGGCCACTGGAGTGTAGACCCTTGACTCTTTGTGGCCACACTGGGCTTTGACTTCAGCTAGGGGAGTCTCTCCTCTATCCTACTACATCTTGGTTGGGAAAGGAGAATCCATGATTTTGAGAATTGTCCAGAAACTCTCATACCCTCTGCACACTGGCAGGAAGGTTAGGTAGGTTGTCCATTCTAGCTTCAGAATTATTTATGTTCACGAATGTTCACAAGGATCCAGAATAAACAAACATAAATATCTGAAAAGACTATATTCAGGTATTAACGATTTTTCCCACTGAACATTCATTTGGATAGTTTATTACAAACCTTTTCCCTCGCCCAACTCTTGTTGTTATTAGGTGCCCTCAAGTTGATTCTGACTCATAGTGACCCCATGTGGCAGGGTAGAACTGCCCTACAGGGTTTTCTAGGCTGTAATCTACAGAAGCACATTGCCAGGTCTTTCTCCCATGGAGCTGCTGGGTGGGTTCGAATTGCCAACCTCTAGGTTAGTAGCTGAAAGCTTAACCGTTGCGCCCCCGGAGCTCCTTCCTCCAACTCTAGAGATTATATGTATTGAAAATTGCATTTAGATAAAGAAATTCTTTAGATCAGTCATTGAAATATGTAACTTAAAAGGTGTAACTGCATATTTCTGTCTTACCACCCATGGAGTAGGCGTGTTCACTATCATCCTTTCCCAGACATAGGGGTGGAAGCAAACAAGACTGAATACTCCACCCAGTACCACAATCTGCACAAGGCTATTGAAATTCCTGGCTCCATCTGAGAGTCTCCCTCTGAGACCAATTTTTCCCAAGAGCCTGAGAAGAGAAATGGGACAGAAAGTTATTTAAAATGAATTGCAAACATTCTCAGAGCCATCTTGCACTATCCTGATAAGCCAAGTGGTTAGATATTTGAAATTCCCCAGAGAATATATTTGCAAGGTTATGATTTAAGTCATCATTGCCCAAAGTTAGTCATTCTTATATTGCATTCGTAATTTTTGCTGTATTTGTGTACCACTTGTGTTGATTTGGAGCCCTGGTGGCACAGTGGTTAAGAGCTTAACTGCTAACCGGAAGGTCAGCAGTTGGAATCTACCAGCCACTCCTTGGAAACTCCATGGGACAGTTACTGTAGGGTCACTATGAGTCAGAATTGACTCAACCCCAGTGGGATTTGTTTTGTCTTTTTTTTGGTTTGTGTTGTTTTTCTTTACTATTTTTCTTCAAATTGGCTTCTTGAACAAATTTATTTAAAGAGGAAATGATATATTCCAACTATAAGTGCGAAAGCAGTATCATTTAGCATAATAGAAGGTAATCATAAAAATAAATACATAGCTATAAATAGAAGATGTTCACCAGTATCCACTCTAACATCTTAGGGAAGTATGCCACCAGTAGGTCATGTACCATGCTTTGTGAAACACTGATTTGTAAAGCAAATGTCTTAATGACCAAAGAGAAAGGGAACTAACTGGGCAAGGTAAAGGAGAAGGAATTCCTGAAGCTCACAGGTGGGTGACAGTGATCAGAAGGATTAGTCTAACACTGTGCTGAGTTTGCCACCTCATGTGGATGGGCAAGTGTTGTGAAAATCTGTCCCAGTTACAGATCTGCTTTTGTCCTTCCAGGTTTGTTATGGGGCAAATGTCAGTTTGTTTCCCCAGCATGAAATTTTATAAATACTTTGAGCCCTCCTTGATCTTGGGGACTGTTGGGCAATATATACACTCATCTGTAAATTCCACAGGCTGTAGTGGCTTTGAGAGGTGTTGTGGAAGGGCAGTTGTTTAGGTTGAGCCAGCTTGAAGGATGAAAATAAATTCGGATCCCTGACGGACTCGTGGTAAGCAGCTTGTAAGAACAGGGCTAAGCCCTAAAGTGGATATGGGTAATGTGATAAATAGTTTCTGGGCTTAAAAAGCTGAAGAGCAAATTGGGGAGTTAATCAGTCAGAGTTCAGTCCATGAACTAGGAACCATTCTAGGTAACTCAAGCAAGAAGGGGTTTAATACAGGGAATTGGGTACTTTTAAGATTTTCAGAAGAACAGAAGTTAGGAGGGCTCTTGGTTTCAAGGCCAAACCACTATAGACTATAGCTGAGTTCTTTCTAGAGGTCCTGTAGGAGCCCTGGTGGTGCAGTGGTTAAGTACTCGGCTGCTAACTGAAAGGTTGTGGTTTGAACCACCAGCTGCTCTGTGGGAGAAAGATGTAGCAGTCTGTTTCCATAAAAATTACAGCCTTGGAAACCCTATGGGGCAGTTCTGCTCTGTCCTGTAGGGTTGCTATGAGTCAGAATCAACTCAACAGCGATGGGTTTTGTTTGGTTTAGAGGTCCTATTATGCTATAGTTGTTATGCTGCCCTCGCTGCCCTTGTCTGCCTGCCTCTCACTCCCATAAAAAGGGTGATTAGGTGCTGAAACCTGGTGTCTGGCTTCCACAAACACTTCCATCTGTTGGAATTTGCTTTTCAGCTCCCTCTGCCGTAGAAAGGGGCTCTGCCTCACTCCTGCCTTCCGACCTCATGCAGGTGCATCTTGTCAGCACAACCTAAATTACGTCTAGAACCCTAGCTGCAAGGGAGTCTGGTAAATGCTTATAGCCTTCTAGACTCTGCAGTATGGGGGTGGGGAGAGGTAGAGGAGGAAACAGGATGGGGCAGAAATGGATGCCAAGTGCCAATAGACAATAAATGCATGGCAGTAAGGCAGATAACTAACCAAGAGGGCATGTAAATTCCAGCTATATGGTAATAAGCACCAGTGAGGTCACAGAAAGGAGAGAACATACTGGCTTGATCTGGACCTGTTCAGTCATTGTCTGGACGTGGTCAGGATGTGTAGGGGGATGTGATCAGAAAGTTCTTGGTCGGGGAAAGTCAGAGATAGGACAGTGCAAAGCCACAGACCTATCTCCTGGCATGAAGGCTTTAAAATCCCCAGCCTCTTTTTTAATTTTTTTTTTTTAACACTTACTAGATGCCATCCATTGTGTTGAAAGTAGTTTACATGCAGTATCTCAATTCTTCCTCTGAATGTTATTTCTCCCCATTTTAGCATCAGAGAGGTTTAGTAACCCTCTCAAGGCCACACAGCTATTAGGCAGCTGAACCATGATGGTCCAGGTTAGCCTGACCCTAAAGCCAGTTGCTAAGTCACACTGCCTCTCTGTAGTGGAAAGGGAGATTGGCAGGGAGACCGAGGCCAGGTTATGATTGGCCGTGAATGCCTGGCTGAGGATTCTGGACTTGATCTCAGATGATAAGGGGACAGGTCACTGGAGGATTGAGAGCAGCAGGGATGCAACGGAGGTGTACAAATGAATCTAGCAGGAGAATGTGGATTGATCGGCACGAGAAAAGGCCAGAGGCAGAGAGCAGCTTGGAGACAAGAGTAGCAGATGAGTTTCTAGTTCATTCAGTTCTCCTCCTCCTCTTTCCATTGATTTTTCAAAGAGGATGAACTCTTTCCCTAACAATTCCTGAATCTGAGGTGGTTGTAGGCTTTCAACGTAGTCAGTGAACAAGATTCCTTCTGAAAAGCGTTTTTCCTTTAGTCACTAATAGTTTTCATCTTAGACTATGGCCAAGGGTCAACTTTCACACAAATCGTTTCTTGTACCATTTTTAAATGCCTTTACCATTAAGTTAATGATTTTATATATCTTTTTCTACCTGTACTGCTATGGTCACAGTAGTAAGTGGGACTGGACTACCCCGTGTGGAAATGAATAATGAAATGTGGTGGTTCTAGTTGAAAGGAGTCAGTTCTAGGACAATTAATGGATTGTTGAACTCAGACATACCTGGTTCAAATCCCCACTCTGCCCTTTTGTGGGCTCTTAGGACGTTGGGCAACTTGCTTAGCTTCCCTGAGCACCAGTCTCCTCCTCTGTAGAGCAATACTGACCCTCATCCGGTTGTTATAAAGACTCAATGATATCACATGCATGGTGAAACATGCATATGGCAGGAGTTCTGGAAATATTTGTTGCCTCCTATTTCAGCTTTTTAGAATCTGAAACTGGTTGGTTTGAACCAGATCCTAGTGATTAAGCCTGTAGGTCTTTTCTCTCCTGGTGTCCCCGGTCTGATCCCCTGCCTCTGGTCTCCAGCAGGGGGTAGACAGACACATTTCCAGAGCCACCTAGGAGAAGGGCCAGTGAACCAACCGTAGATCACAATTGCCTCAGTAAATATAAGCCCCACACCAAGCACCAGCTGATGGTATATAAGTTCATCTGGTAGATGCAGAGTACCTACTAATTCTGTCCACTTAAGATATCTCTTCTTTTCTGTAATATGTATGAAGTGTGTTCCTTTCTCAACTGAGAAGAACCCTCTGACATTAACTCCTTCACAGCTCCGACGTCTGCCAATGCAGAGAGCTCAAGGCTTTGTTACTATCATAGCATCTGGCCCGTCTTAGCCAGATGACATTTGGAATTTTAATCTTCTAGTTATGGGTTTTCATAAATCTAGTTTGAAATCATCACTGCCAATTTCCTCTGCTGTGGGAAAATGGCTTTAAAAAGATGTGGAGAGAGGGTGGTTCGTGTATGTGCAGTGATGGCTGGAAAGTACATGCGGGTGTTGTTGGAAGCGAGGCTGTGGATGGGGAGTGCCCTTGCTTGGCTCTGATTGTGGATGAGGCACTGCTTCAGTTTAACACTCTTTTGGAAGCCTGAGTTTGGACTTTTGGGGCCCAGAGCTACCACTGTGCCAGGCACTATTGGGTGCTTTACACATCTTGTCTGATAGCTCCCTTCACGTGATGCCCATTTTACAGACAGAGGAAGACTGAGGTTCAGATATACTAATTAGCTTGACTGAGATTACCAACAAGTGTATGGTGGAGGGGGTGGCTAAATCTAGGCTTAAGTGCCTTCACAGCCCACAGTTTCCAGTATGCCCGACTGCCCCCTATTAATCTATGGATTTTTGGAAACAAAACTCCTAAAATTATAGATCTAAAATACTGGGACTACCCTAGCTGACATTCTTTTAACCCCTCCGGCAACTCTTCTCTTCCACGCCACTCAGAGAAGGGGCTTAAGACAGGTGAGGTAAGCAGAGGCTGAGTCCTGAAGGACCTTAAAAAGGTCTTTCATCCTGAGGGTAAAAATCCAATTACCACTGAGTTAATTCTGACTTATGGCAACCCCATGTGTGTCAGATAGAACTGTGCTCCATAGGATTTTCAATGGCTGATTTTTTTGAAAGTTGATTGTCAGACTTTTCTTCTGAGGCACCTCTGAGCAGTCTGGAACCTCCAAATTTTCAGTTAGCAAGTGAGTGTTTTAACCATTTGCAGCACCCATGGACTCCATCCTGAGGGTAATGGGATGATATTGAAAGTTTTAACAGGGGAGTGGCATGAATCAACTTTAGTAATTATTGAAGGCCAACTCTGACAAATGGACCTGTCATTGTCCTTTTCCTGTTGATTGAAAACATTCTCATGCCCATGTGAATTCTCAGAGACCTGATTGCTGCACCTTCGAGGACCCCAGGGATCCTAGGTCCACAGGTGGGGAACTACCAGGATACAACATTTTATAGGATTTAGAACGATGAGAAAGAGTGAAGAGGGCATTCCAGATTACAGATCTCCACTAAATCAATTCTATAAATGTGCAAAGTGTTGTGCCCCTGTCCCCAAAGCTACTAAGAAGCAACAACCGCAGGTGAATAGATTGAACTACCCAGTCGGTCTCACAGTGGATAGGCAGTTTGCGATTTGTCATCAGTTGCCCTGGACGGTGAAACTGGTATTTCCCAGACTGGTAAACTTAGGTGCTGGGCTACGACTGGTCAGGGCATCTGCTGTGCTGGTGATGGGGAGAGGGTTGCTGCTTCAGGGGCTTCTGGCTTCTGGTTGCTGCTTTTAGGCTAGGGGATCCCTTTGAGCTTCACAAGGTCTGCTGTCTGCCTCTGCCAGGTCAGTCCAGCTTGTACTTATTTTTCCTGCAGAGCATCTGCAAATGGTTAAGGGAATAGGGTTCCAGACGCAGCAGCAGCAACAACAGTAGCAAGAAGAGAGCAGGTGTGCAGATGCCTTTCAGACCCCTTTCTTCTCTTCCTTTGTTTCCCTCTTGCCTTATCCCACATATATTGGCAGGGGTGCCTGAGCCCTGAGAGTCTGTGCTCTATGAGGACACGAGTGACTTTCAGCAGTCCAGAGGAGGCTGGAACACATGCCTTTCAGAAGAGTAATTTGATGGAAAAATTGTTTTAACTGCCCCTGGGTTTCAGCCCAGGGCCTCAGACTTGGATAGGAGAGCACATCTTGGCAGCTGCCCAGAGCCCAAGGGAACCCCTCATCTTCTACTAAATTGACACACTTTGTTTGATTAATGCAGGTGTGACATTAGTGATGGTTCCACAGTGCTTCCCCCTTCCCCCCGGCACCCCCATCCTCCTACAGCTAGACTGAAGTTCCTGGCTGGCAGTTCTGTGCAGAGAGAGTGATGCTGGGAGCATTTTTGACAAGCCTGGGTTTTGTGGGTTCCTCTGGATGTTCTAGCCTCACAAAGGGAAGGAGAGGGGCCCAGTTGGCTTCCAGAGGCCCAGGCAAGGCTGCCCCCTCCTGGGGACATTTGCAGGCTTCATGAAAGTTCTCAAGTTCCTGAGGTTTGAGAAGCAAGGAAACCTTCCATTTTGCCCATCATATCAAACATAAATTATTTCTTCTTCTCATTTCTATATAGACACCTGATGACCTGCTCAAAAAATCCCTCTCTTGACCAAAATGTCTTACTCTGAAAATCCAGGCCCTGAACTGATCTTAAACCAAATTTTCTTGAGGTATAAGCTTAATGTGACTCTAGCTTGATAGCTTGGAGATTCCAGAGAGAGAGAGAAGAGGAAGGAGAATGGATGTGTGTGTGTATATATGTGTGTATAAGTGCATGTGTATACGTATGTGGTGTTTGTAGGCGTGTATATATGTGTGTGTATAGGTGCGTGTACATGTGTTGAGGTGTGTGTATATTTGTATAGGTGTGTGTATAGGTACATGTGTATAGGTATGTGTGTAGGTGTGTGTATGAATATATATGTGTATATGTGTGAATGTGTGTGTTTGTGTGCGCGCGCGCACGCGTGCGCGGAGGTGTGTGTATATGTATCCTTTGGAGCCTCTTTGTGCTTTTACCACACTGTCATTACAATGTAAGGGTCTATGGAAGCAAAGTTGGAATCTCCAAACACCTGGTAATTTATTTAAGCTCACAGCTTCAGAGAATTTCCCATCGTAGACAAAGCGTGAGGCCAAATGAGCATTAGGATTTTACCTCAGGACCCAAAAGTATCCATTAATTAGTGTCTGATAACCTCATGGGGACTAAGAATTTCAAAAGCACAAAAGACAACTTTTTTTTTTAGTGAGATTTTGTTTTTTAACCCCTGAAATAACCTTATAGTTTATTTTTCCTTGTCTGCTTACAATCTCTCAAGTTGCTGACAGTTCGCCTTTGAAACAAGTCAGCTTTGATCAGTGAGATAGCCACCAGACAGATCATTTTGACTGTCTGTGACTTAGCCAACCAGTTTGGCAAGCGTAGGGTCCCATCCCGGCATGGGGAGTGTAATGTGGTGGATGCAAAGTCTGCAGTGATAGGCAGCCTGCTGCTGACTGGCCAGCCAGATGGACCTCTGTCCTTTGCACCCATTGAGTCATCCATAAAGCTGTGTCCTTTGACAACCTCTCCTGCCGTGGGCATGAGCCTTGTGCTGCCACCCACGGCACCTCTCCCTTTGCTGTGTATTCTCCAGCCCCAACAGTCCTCCAGGTTGCTAAATGACAAAAAGTTTGTCTTCACTGCATTTGGGACAGGAGTTTGCTGGACCTTTGCTCTCCCCCTCAAATAGGCCTGCTAGGGGATTCCACAGTGCGTGGATTTAAAATATATCCTCATTTCCAAGAAGCTGGAAGCCTAATCAGAGAACCCAGACAAAGGTGAGCAGCCCCTTTGCTTATGTTTGTGATTGTAAAAGTGGTTTGGGGGTGTTGTCTTACCTCCTTTAACTTCACAAGGGGGAAGGAGAATCAAGATCAACAGCCCAAGGCTGAGTTCTGTGAGGCAGAGGTCAGATATGCCTCTCTTCTCCACTGTCTTTACCAATTCTGACACAAACTGTCCCTCCCACTGCACTCTATTTCTCTGCTGGGTTCAATAATTCATTGCAGTGGCTACACAGAACTCACAGACAATACTCACGATTATGGGGTTTATTAGGGAAGTAACAATTACAGTTCAGGCTCAGGAACACTCAGGATACAGATACAGTTCTCAGGACAACCTCTTCCCAGCCGTGCTTGCAGGCATGCCCCTCCCTGGCCGTCAGCCTCTGCCCAAAGGCACTCAGCTTTCTCTCTCTGTGGGCCAGGAAGCCCACCACATCATTCCTGCTGCCAGATCTCTGCAGCCGCTTCTTGCTGGCTTCAGTGTTGGAGCTCTCTCTGTCTCCTGGTTCCAGGAGCTTCTCAGTGCAGGGATCCTGGGTCCAAAGGACATGCTGGCTCCTGGCTGTTCTTCCTTGGTGGCGGTGGGATCTTCTCCTTCCCACCTCTGGGATGGCTCACTTCAAGCCCAGTGGGATGGCAAAACTGACCAGTCCCTTTTGTGGGCCACAATTACCCTATCACACAGTCCCGCCCAGTCACTTGGGTGGGAGTTGCAAGACCATGGCTAGAAAGGCCACACAAAATCGATAGATCACACCACAGTGATAAACAGTCCTTTGAACACAGATAAAGGCTTCCTTTTCAGGTTTGTAGTGTCCCTGTGCAAAGATGGTTGTGTGTTCCAGGCTGGGATTTATTTTTTCCAGTGATACAGATGTTTCTACTCTTGTGGAAGATTTCATTAAAGCTCAACCAGTGGTTTACTGTGGCAGATTAATATTTTTGCAATTTATTCCCTTCTGTTCCTTCTTGACACCAGAGAATTCCCAGGTAGGTATACTGTGCTGGTACCATATATCAAAACTGTATTACAGAATCTCCAGTGCATCTGTTTAACTCAGAAGGAGCCTTTCATTGCACAGACTAGGTCAGCTTTGCCTTGGAACCCAGGCAGGGGGGCACTGTCCTGTGGTGAGTACCAGCTCATCCTTTAATGCCTGTCTCCAGAGGAGAGTCCCCCCATCACTACAGATGCTGCCAGAGCTGCTGGTTTGGGGCAGGGGCAGAGGCCAAGAGAGCATTTGGCTGTGTGAAATACTACATCTTTCCAAGGTATCTGCTGGAATGGTGGGAGCATCACTTCTTGGCGAGGACAGATGTGAGTTCAAATTCTGTGCAGCTTAGGCAAGTTGCTTACCTCTACAGAGTGTCAATTTCCTCATCTGTAAAATGAGATAGTAATTCCTGCCTCATAGGATGCTGTGAGGGTCAGTTGCGATGCTGCATGTAACTAAGTGAAATAAAGCAGAGTGCCTGGCACAGGGAAAGTATCTAGGAGAGGGAACTGTTGTATGAATACTTGGGGAGCGCCCCCAAAGTGGGAGGATAATATACAGGCCAGGGAAGCTCCTCACTGTCATCCCTGCCTTTTTTTTTTTTTTAAATATATCTATGCCTACAGCAGAACCAGTTCTTCTGCCTGAGAGCATGAAGAAGCCCAGTTAAAAATAACAGCAGCCTGACTTGTTTGACATGTTTCCTCTGCTTCACCCCAGCTGTGGCTTATAGAATTGGGAAATGATCAGACAAACATGGGCCTTGTCTAGGAATATCTGGCAAGGGTAAGGGAGAGCTTGGAGGTAGAGGAGGGCTAGGATTAAGGGAGAGACAAGAGTGAGATGTTATTAAGTGATCCCTGGCCAGTGTGCATAATGACTTTTACTGTGGACTTCCTGAATTCAGGTTTGCTCATTGGGTCAGTGTGGGAAGAGCCACACGTAGTTAGAGTGTGTGTGTGTGCGTGCGTGCGTGCGTGCATGTGTGCTTCCTTTATGTCTCTGCTGATTTGTAGGATCATCAAGTTGAAAGTATATAATGTTCACTAGTTTAACAAGAACTCCATTAAAGAAGTATATAAGGATATATTGAAAATTCCTCATTTTTAACTGTGGTTTCACCAAATGTATGTCTGGTTATCCAGGATTCTGTTAATCAGTACTCTGTGAACCCTCCCTCTCACACACCAGGGTGCAGTAGCAATTGTGGTTCCCAACCTAGACTCATTGCAAGATATCCAAGTGCTGTGTGAATCATCAGCAAAAGATAGTCTCGTTCAGTTCAGTCCAGTTGAAATGCAAGGTAGGTTTTATTCCAATTTTGGCATGATCAGTGATCAGTGGTCGAATCTGTGGATGATATTGGAGGAAGAACACTGTGTTAATCAGAATATTGTGATAACCAGGACATTCCATTTTCTGGCTGTGCTGAATGACAAATGATATAGTGGATAATGTGTTCCTTGGCTGGTTTCTTTGTAATCCATCAAATCCATCCATTCTTCCTTCCTTTTATCCATCCATCCATCCATCCATCCATCCATCCATCCATCCATCCATCCATCCATCCATCCATCCATCCATCCATCCATCCATCCATCCAATGAACATTTATTAGCACTTGAACTGGCATTATACTAAACCTCAAGGGAATATGGAGAAAATGATCATAGATATAAAATAGGAGACAGATATATGTTTGAGTAACGGGATGAAAAGCCCAAGGAAAAAAGTTTTTTTGAAGAGTGGCATTCAAACCAACTGCTTTTTGAGAAATATTTGTGAAAACTATACATGCTCACAGAGCTGCTGGGTGGTGCAAACAATTTACACACTCGGCTGCTAACCAACCAAAAGTTCACCCAGAGGCACCTCGGAACAAAGGCCTGGCAATCTACTTCCAAAAAATCAGCCATTGAAAACCCAATGGAGCACAATTCTACTCTGACACACATGGGGTTGCCATGAGTTGGAGTCGGCTTGATGTCAGCAGATTTGGTTTTTTTTTTTTTTTTGGTGCATTCCCACAGCAGGAGTAAAGACCCAGAGGTTAAGAATCACCAATAATTCTGTTGGGCTAAAGTGAAGGGGAGGAGTGAGAAATCAGAGGCACCTGTCTAAGTAGCAGTTCTTGAAAGTCAAGTTAAAGAACAGGAACTTGATTCTGTAGCACTAGAGAATGCTTTCATAGGAGCTGTGGCCAAGGGAAGACTTTCTGACCCTCCCTTGAACCTGGACTCATTCTTGTGGATTCTGACAAGTCTTCCACTTTGTAAAGATTACTGGTAGGTGTTAACTGAGACATGGTACAGTCTCGGTGGTGGGTGGTGACTGATTCAGAGGCTACTGGCATATGTGGCACCGCCTGTGTTTCCTCCTCTCAGGGCTTCTTCTTTCTTTTCAACCCTCTTCCCTACTTTTTAGTTTTTCTCACTTAAAAAAAAAACTGTTTTTAGAAATATAACAAAACATCCAATAGTTCAGTATTTTTTTATGTGCATTTCAGTGACATTGGTTACATCCATCATGTTGTGCAACCATCACCCCTCTCTATTTCCAAATTATTCCACCACCATTAATGGAAACTCGGTGGCCCCTAAGCTAAGACACCCCCTCTGCCCTTCCTTCCTATCCCTAGAAACCAGTAATAAACTTTAGTCTCTATACAATTGCCTGTTTCACATAAGTGGGATCATACAATATTGTCCTTTTGTGATTGACTTATTCCACTCAGCCTAATGTTTTCAAGGTTCCTCCATGTTCTAATATGTATCAGGACTTCATTTCTCTTTAAGGCTAAATAATATTCTGTTGTGTGTATGCACCACATTTTGTTTATCCATTCCTCTGTTGATAGACATTTAGGCTGTTTCCACCTTTTGGCAGTTTTTCTCACTTTTATTGACAGTTTTCTCACCGTTTTCAGGCATTCCATAAGACCTGCTCTCCAGCTTCATGGCTCAGTCCTCTAGGAATGTGGGGGTTCGGAGATGGGGGTTCAGCCGCCATGATCTCTTCTATCTTTGGAGTTTGTCCCTTGGCTATAAATAAGGCTATTGCTTAGTGCTAGTATTGATGGTATTTGCAGCTGTCTTCTGGGAGAGGGACTCAGACAAATAACCCATTTTCAAGAGGCCATGGCCATTAGGTGACAGCTATTTAGGGTTCCTATTGACTAGGGCCAAACCTGAACTGTCACGGACATTAAAATTTCATGTGCTGTGAGCCGCCTTTCCTTATCAGGCCGTCTCTTTCCATTTATTTGAAATATCTGACCGTGACTATCTAGGTTCTTGAAAAAGGTGAGCTACTGAATTTTGAGGAACTCCCGTATTCTATCTGGGGGGATTTTACCTAGCCTCCTTCTCATCCTCTCAACATCCCTCTAATTCAGGGTGTTCACACTTCCATTTCACAGAAGAGAACACTGAGAGTCAAAAACCTAAATTACTTGTCCAGAGTCACCAGGTCAGTGGGTGAGTGACAGAGCCAGAATTCAAACTGACGTCTGCCTACAATCAAAGCCTGGATAATTTCTGTGAAACCATGCATGGCTCATTTCTGAACCTTGAATGTTACCACAGAGGTTTTTACTTATTTATTTTGTTCCCTGATAGTATGGTCACTGGGAGTTAACTAGTTGATTGAACATGTCATTTTTAAAGCTCAGTCACGCTGTATTTTCACAGTGTAGCCACAGTATTCAATCTATATAGAGTTCCTTTCCCACACGTTCATATGAAAATAAAGCTGTAAAATGGCGGCAAGATTCCTTCTGAATTTATCATCTAATGTATTTTGTAGATGGATGAATTCTCCAGTGGAAATGTTTCTTTCCTGCATTCTGTTTCTCCATCAAAGGGATATTACATTGTATATGATAACTTTCTTAGTGGCCTTGACGTTAAAGTTCTGTGTAGGAGTTATCCTGCGTCAGGCAGCTTCTCTGTTGCCAGATTCCTTTCATCTCAAGTACCTGCACTTCTTCAACATAAACTTTGGAAAGTGATCAGTCCTGGGGCCAGGGGAATAGAACCTCTTGATCTCTCACATTCATGTTGATTCTTGGATGGCAGAAGGTGCAATGGTTAAGAACCTGGTCTTTGGAAGCATTGAATCCTCACATTCTTATGAGCTAGTTTCTATAACAAGTTCCGTTTTACTGAGTGAGGACCTGAGTTGAATGGCAGCTTTGCCTCTTGTTGACCATTGGACTTTTGGGCAAATACCATCTCTTATCTCAGTTCTCTTATCTTTAAAATGGAGATTCATTTTTGGAGAGGGAGTGGAAAAATTATTTTAATAGTCTCATGTCATTTTTGTATGCTACCATATGCTAATATTTTGAAAGATTAGGGAGAAAAAAAAACACTGCTAGACACCCTCCTTTGTGGGATGTACTTTAACCATGCTACCCCACTCACCATGTAATACAGATTTTCTAAATATTAAGAAGTGACTTGAGTGCCGGTGAAATCTCCTCCTTCCTTCTCCCAGAGATCGTTATTCATGTATCTATATGTAGAGTGAAATGATAGTTCTCTACCCTGCTGGGGCATCACAATTCCCTAGAGAACTTTGAAAAGAGAACAAAGACAGTTGTCTGGGTCATCCAAACCTATTGAATCACTCATTGCAGGTGGAGCCTAGGTGTCTGTGTTTTTTAAAAGCTCCCAGGGAACTCTGACCTGCAACTAAAATTGAGACTTGCTCATGTAACCAGTATAGTGGGCAAGTGTGATGTGTGGATAGTGAACATAAAGCTCATTGAGCTTTTTTCCTGCACTAGGATGAAGACTTTAGCAGCTTGTGGCCTTTCCGCTCATTCATAGACAGCCTTGTGGTCACAATAATTTGCAAAGATAGTCTCAATTAAGAAATGAGACTATCCCTTCCACAATACTCATCAAAGCTCCCAAATTGATTTCAGGTCAGGGCCCTGGAGAGGGAGGGAGTTAAGCTGCCTAGGGCATGGGGGATGTAGTGGGGCAGAGGGAAAATGTGCTTACTTGCATGGTGCCTTCCTATGCTGTTCCGTTGAAAGTCAGTCTTTCTTGTGTCAGGTGCTTTAAAAGCCTCTTCCTAGGACCCAAGATGACCCCAGGTATACACTGTCTCCAGGGAGACATTCACACATCCCTTGCCCCACCAGCTGAGACTACAGGCCAATCCCAGGTAATAACAGTCTCCTGGCTCCACCACCCAAGTTGGCAGCCATGCCCTCTCCCTCTTGATTGCAAAGGCAGAAATCAGACCCCAGACCACAGCATCCCTAACTGCAGGGATGTTCATCTCAGGCTCCCTAGTGACCACACTGATGCCCCTCCTCCCAAAACTAGTTTTGAGTAGGTGGCTAGAGGATGGAACTCATAGCACAGTGTTCTCCAATGATACTTTTGTTTCAAAAAATCATCTTTCACCATAAGTTCACCCCTTTTTATATCTTCCATCTGCTTGGGGAGCTGCGGGGAGGGGAGTTGTGAAATCAGTTGTCTTAGTTATCTAGTGCTGCTGTAATGGAAATACCACAAGTGGATGGCTTTAACATACAGAAGCTTATTCTCTCACAGTCTAGGAGGCTAGAAGTCTGAATTCAGTAAGCAAGCTCCAGGGGAAGGCTTTCTCTCTCTGACAGCTCTGAAGGAAGGTCCTTGTTATCAATCTTCCCCTGGTCTAGAAGCTTCTCAGTACAGGGAACCTGGGTCTAAAGGACATGCTCTGCTCCTGGCTCTTCTTGCTTGATGGTAATGAGGTCACTCTCCTATCTGCTCAATTCTCTTTTTTATATCTCAAAAGAGATTGACTCAATATACAACCTAAATCCTGTAGATTGTGTCCTTCCTCATTAACATAATTGCCTCTAATCCTGCCTCATTAACATCATAAAAAACCCGTTGCCATTGAGTCAATTCCGACTCATAGCGACCTTATAGTACAGAGTAGAACCTCCCCATAGGGTTCCCAAGGGTAGGCTAGTAGATCTGAACTGCTGACCTTTTGGTTAGCAGCCAAGCTCTTAACCAGTTTGAGGTTAGGATTTACAACACATAGGATAATTACATCAGATTACAAAATGGAGGACAACCACACAATACTAGCAATCATGGCCTAGCCAAGTTGACATACATTTTTGGGGGACACAATTCAATCCATAGCACTGGTTTTTTAATATTCTTTTAAAAATCTGCACTTGGCAAGTTTGCCCCCTGCTTGCTTTGGTAACTGAAATTTGTGGTATTGGTGACTTCATTTAACTGAAGGCAGAAGCAGCCTGCCCTGTCATGCTGTTTTAGCTACATAGTTGTTAATGGCATGGGCTGTGAGGTCAGACAGGCTTGATGTTGAGACCCAGCTGTGAAACCTTAAGGAACCCTGGTGGCGCAGTGGTTAAGTGCTCAGCTGCGACCCTAAAGGGTAGTGGTTTGAACCTCCCAGCCGATCCAAGGGAGAAAGATGTGACAGTCTGCTTCTGTAAAGATTACAGCCTTGGAAACCCTATGGGCAGTTCTACTCTGTCCTGTAGTGTTGCTCTGAGTCGGAATCGACTCCACCGCAGTAGTTAATGGTGTGAGTCCTTAAGCAAGTTTCTTAACCTCTCAGAACCCTCAGACTCCTCACTGAGTAAAATGGAACTTGTTACAGATACTAACTCGTAAGATTTGGAGGATTAAATGTGCCAAATACATATAAAGGGTTTAGTGCCTGATACATAGAAGGTGCTCAGAGGTACCCATTATCCATTTCAGTTCAACTAAAACTCTAGCCATGTTAGCTGCCCTCCTTAAAACTTCATTCATTGATGGACACCCAGCTGGAGAGGTCTGCATCACCACTCCATGGGGAAACACGGTTCTTCTGGTTTTGTCAGTTCCTTGTCCAGAAGCCACAGGAGGGTGGGCAGAGGGGAGGGGGCCCTCATTGAGAACTGAGCACAAAACGAGGGTCACAGGAACTAACTTAATTAAGGAAGTTATCAGGCGGTAGAAAATGCAGTTAGATTTGCATCCACGAAGCAGATGGCCAGCATGAGAAGATGAAATTAATTTTATTATGTTTGGGGAAATTAATTTGTCACTTGATTACTTTTTTCTTTTGTTTTTTAAAAAAGGGGAGAGATGTGATTTTGTTATCTCTGGCAAAAGTGATTTGTAGAAAGAATTTGTTCTCTAATGGCAATTGGGTTGTGGCAGGACCTTAAAAGACATTTGTCTTCTAATTGTCTATTAATAGTCTGTACAACTGTGTAGAATGTGGCCCAGAGAACTGAAATGCTGCCATCTATTGCTGGTTAAAGCAGACTTATGATTCCCATCATAGGCAGGAATTCTTTTCCCTTTTAGAAATCTTCAGACCATGGGCTGTCGAAGATTGTTGAATTCATTTTGGAGATATTTGTGTACCACCGATACTCTTAGCATCTAGTGTTGCCTGATTTACGTTATTTATTACAAAGTCTTACATCAAGTTTTGATCTGGGTAACCTGAGGGAACCTCAGACATTTTGATTCCTTCTTTGAAAGGCAAGAAAGCAAATGCAGAATCTTTCTCTAAGAACAAATGGGATGTTTGGAGTTAGGGCTCAGAGTTGTAAACTTGGGGATTCCTAGTAGTTACTCTTTGGGCACAGATAGTTCTTTCATGACCCTTTTGAATGGATCAAAGCAAAGCCTGGAGCTTTGAATGGCTTCTTTTTTGTTAAGTCCTTTTATCCTTAACAGTTACTGATGAGCATTCTAGGAAATTCACCCATGCAGGAAGGGTTTCTTGTACATAAGAATTAGGGTATAACCTTAATGTATACACCTATGCATAGTGTTACAAGGAAGACAAGTTAATATGACTATTATTCAAATTTACGCACCAACCACTAAGGCCAAAGATGAAGAAACTGAAGATTTTTACGAACTTCTGCAGGCTGAAATTGATGGAACATGCAGTCAGGATGCACTGATAATTACCGGTGATTGGAATGCGAAAGTTGGAAACAAAGAAGAAGGATTGGTAGTTGGACAGTATGGCCTTGGTGATAGAAACGATGCCGGAGATCGCATGATTGAATTTGCAATACTGAAGGAATTTTTTAAATATTGCAGTACTGAAGTTGCAGTATTGAAGGATTCTTTGGGGAAAATATTAAATGACGAAGGAAGCATCAAAAGAAGATGGAAGGAATACACAGAGTCACTATACCAAAAAGAATTAGTCGACATTCAACCATTTCAGGAAGTAACATATGATCAGGGACTGATGTTACTGAAGGAAGAAGTCCAAGATGCTCTGAAGGCACTGGCGAGAAACAAGGCTTTGGGAACTGACGGAATACCAGTTGAGATGTTTCAGCAAACGAATGCAGTGCTGGAAGTGCTCACTCATCTATGCCAAGAAATTTGGAAGACAGCTACCTGGCCAACCGACTGGAAAAGATCCATGTTTATGCCTATTCCCAAGAAAGGGATCCAACCGAATGTGGAAATTATCAAGCAGTATCATTAATATCACATGCAAGCGAAATTTTGCTGAAGATCATTCAAAAGCAGCTGTAGCAGTATATCAACAGGGAACTGCCAGAAATTTAAGCCGGATTCAGAAGACGATGTGGAACCAGGGATATCATTGCTGATGTCAGATGGGTCCTGGTCGAAACAGAGAATACCAGAAAGATGTTTACCTGTATTTTATTGACTATGCTAAGGCATTCAACTGTGTGGATCATAACAAATTATGGATAACATTGAGGAGAATGGGAATTCCGGAACACTTAATTGTGCTCATGAGGAACCTGTACATGGATCAAGAGGCAGTTGTTCAAACAGAACAAGGGGTTACTGCATGGTTTAAAGTCACAAAAGGTGTGCTTCAGGGTTGTTTCCTTTCACCATACCTATTCAATCTGTATGCTGAGCAAAAATCTGAGAAGCTGGACTAGATGAAGAAGAACGGGGTATCAGGATTGGAGAAAGACTCATTAACAACCTGTGATATGCAGATGACACGACCTCGATTGCTGAAAGTGAGCAGGACTTGAAGCTCTTACTGATGAAGATCAAAGACCAGAGCCTTCAGTATGGATTACACCTCAACATAAAGAAAACAAAAATCCTCACACCTGGACCAATAAGCAACACCATGGTAAATAGAGAAAAGATTGAGGTTGTCAAGGATTTCATTTTACTTGGATCCACAATCAACACCCATGGAAGCAGCAGTCAAGAAATCAGAAGACACATCGCAATGGCCAAATCTGCTGCAAAAGACCTCTTTAAAGTGTTGAAAAGCAAAGGTGTCCCCTTGAGGACTGAGGTGCATCTGACCCAAGCCATAGTGTTTTCAGTCGCCTCCTATGCATGCAAAAGCTGGACAATGCATAAGGAAGATCGAAGAAGAATTGACACCTTTGAATTGTGGTGTTGGCGAAGAATATTGAATATACCATGGACTGTCAAAATAATGAACAGGTCTGTCTTGGAAGAAGTACAGTTAGAATGCTTCTTAGAAGCAAGGATGGCGAGACTATGTCTTACATACTTTGGACATGTTATCAGGAGGGATCAGTCCCTGGAGAGGGACATCATGCTTGGTAAAGTAGAGGGTCAATGAAAAAGAGGAAGACCCTCAATGAGGTAGATTGACACAGTGGCTGTAACAGTGGGCTCAAGCATAGCAATAATTGTGAGGATGGTGCAGGTCCGGGCAGTGTTTTGTTCTGTTGTGCATAGGGTCGCTATGAGTTGGAATCAATTCGACGGCATCTGAAAACAACATACATAGTGTATGTGCTTGTGCGTGTGTGTATGTGTCCGATGTTTCTGAAATTTTGTCATCTCAAGTCTAACATAAGACAAGGCATTCTGTCCTTGAAATGGCTAAATCCACATGCCATCCATAGGGCTTAAGAATAGAGTTTTCAAATGTGACTGCATAATATAGCCATCTGTGGACCTTTTTCTTTTTTAATAAACTTTTTATTTTAGAACACATTTACATTTACAGAAAAGTTGTGAAGATAGTGCAGAGAGTTCCCATACACCCCAGACTCAGTTCCCCTATTGTTAACAACTTATGTTAGTATGGTACATTTACCACAATTAATGATACATAGTCATTAACTAAAGCTCATAGTTTCTTCAGGTTTCTTTAATTTTTATCTAATGCCCTTTATTTGTTTCAGGATCCCATCCAAGACACTCCGTGTTTCCTTAAGGCCCTTCTTAAGTGTGACAATTTCTCAGACTTTCCTTGTTTTGATGACCTTGATAGTTTTGAGGAGTCCTGGTCAGGTATTTTGTAGAATTGCCTGCCCATTTGAGGTTTGGCTGATGCTTTTCTTACGATTAAACTGGGGTTATAGGTTTTAGAGAGAAAGACCACAAAGTTAAAGTGCCATTTTCATCACATCATATGATGTGATGCGGTCAACATATAGTGTTAATCTTGATCACCTGGCTGAGGTAGTGTTTGTCAGTTTTCTCCACCATAAAGGTACTCTTTTCCCTTCCTATGTACTGTACTTTATGGAGGGAAGTCACTGCGCACAGCTCAGGCTTAAAGAGTGGAGGTTTAATCTTCACCTCCTTGAGGGTGGATTAGCTACATAAATTATCTGGAATTTTTGGCACTGGAAAATTTTCTACCCCCCCCCCATTTGTTTATTATTTATTCAATCATTTATTTATGTAAATATAGACTTATAAATGTTTATTTTATACTTTGGGATATAATCCAGTACTACTTTATTTTATTGCTCAAATTGTTCCAGCTTTGGCTATTGGGAGCTGTTTCAGTTGGCGCCTGTGTCCCTTTGACATGTCTTCAACATTGTGGGTTGTTTTCTTTATTTGTTTTTTCTGGAACACTTCCTTACTTTCTGGCACTACAAGATGCTCCAGGTTTATCTTGTCTATTTCCTGCCCCAGTCCTAGAGTCAGCCATTTCTCCAAGGAGCCCTGGTATTAGAAACCAAGATCTGGGTGCTAGATGTGCTCATTGCTACTGGAGTGTCTTTGTTTCTAGGACTTCTCAGCTTAAAGAGCAAGGAAATATATGTATGTATACTAACTGTATATATACATGTATATATGTGTATAGGTGTGTGTATTTATATATGGGTATGTGTACATATGTACGTATCTAAATCAAGCTACTAACAACAAGATTAAGCTAAACATGAGTTTATACCTATGACACCAACTCTAATCCATTACCACATAGATCATTCTAGCATTCTCCCTTTGTCTGTAACCTCCAACTCCCAACAACAAGAAACCCCTGGGGAGATTTTTAAACGCCTCTATGCCTGGGCCCCATGCCCTGAGATTGATTTAGATGCCAGTCTGGGGCCTAGGCATCTGTATTTTAATAAGCCCTAACCCATTGCCATCGAGTCAATTCCGACTCATAGCAACCCTATAGGACAGAGTAGAACTGCCCCATAGGGTTTCCAAAGAGTGCTAGTGGATTCAAACTGCTGACCTTTTGGTTAGCAGCTGTCACTCTTAACCACTGTGCCACCAGGCTCCCATTACAGGCTTTCATAGTGCCATATACATTACTTTGTAGAATTTGTCACAATTGCCCTTTGACATCTTTATATAACAACTTTATTTAGCATCCTTATTCAATTAATGTCTCTCTCTATATGTCAGCTATGTCAGTTTTGCCCATCATTCTCTCCCCAGTAAGGAGCTCCTACTGGCTTGGATAGAGCTGTGTGGGTGGCCCAGGAGGAGGCCAGATGGGGAGAAATGGCAGCACCCATTTAGGATCTCACCCCGGCCCCATTAGGAACAATTAACTCCAATTTAGTTTGGGAGGGGAGTGTAGTTCTTTCTTTTCCCCCCTGCCCTTTCCTGCTCACAATGAAGGTGACATTAATTTATAAGTCAGTGGTTGGAGCAGGGAAGGGAGGATTCTATGGGTGGAAAAGATCAATTAAATGATTATCCCAGCTGCCACACACTAATGCCTCTCTTACTGAGTTTCAGAGTCGGGAAGCAGAAGGTACCACATTTAGCCTTTTGCAGAAAATCTAATTGCCAACTTTGTGATGCCAAGTTTTATTAGATTGGGAAGAGTCCATTTTAGCAGCTGGCAGTTTCTAAAACTACAGAAAGCCACCTGGAGTTTGAAATAACTTCCTTCTCTTCCTTTTTGGGTGTTTTTGCTGAAGTTTTTATGACTGTAACACTTTTGCAATTTTTATCTTTTTGTGATTCTTATTTGGTTTGTAAGGGTTGTGACTTAGACCTTGGCAGGCAGTCAACCAAGATTTTTTGAATCCCTACTATGTGACAGGCACTGGTCTAGTGGCTGGGGATTAAAGTGGTGAGTTATACATCCTTTCACCTGGAATGCTCTTGCCCTAGATCATTGATTCCCAAACTTTAGCATGCATGAGAGTCACCTGGAGAGTTTGTTCAAACTCAAGACTACTAGGCCCGACCCTCAGAGTTTCTGATTCAGTAGGTCGGGAGTGGGGCCTGAGAACCTCCATTTCTTTTTTTTTCCCCCATACAAAAATTTATACATATTATGTGACTCTAATTGCTCTCCCCACACTATGACAGCACACTCTTCCTTTCCACCCCTGATTGCCCGTGTCCATTCAACCAGCTCCTAACCCTCTCTGCCTTCCCACCTCACCTCTGGACAGAAGCTGCCTGTTCAGTCTCTTGTATCTACTTGAGCTAAGAGGCACACTCCTCAACAGTATCCCTTTGTTTCCCATAGTCCAGTCCAATCCCTGTCTGAAGAGTTGGCTTCTGAAATTGTTTTAGTTCTGGGCTGATAGAGAATCTGGGGCCATGCTTTCCAGGGTTCCTTCAGTCTCAGTCAGACCATTAAGTCTGGTCTTCTTACTAGAATTTGAGTTCTGAACCCCACCTTTCTCCTGCTTCATCAGGGACTCTATGTTATGTTCTCTGTCAGGGTGGTCATTGGTGGTAGCCGGGCACCATCTAGTTCTTCTGGTCTCAGGCTGATAAAGTCTCTGGTTTATGTGGCCCTTTCTGTCTCTTGGGCTAATAGTTCCCTTGTGTCTTTGATGTTCTTCATTCTCCTATACTTCAGGTGGTTGGGACCAATTGATGCATCTTAGATGGCCACTTGCAAGATTTTAAGACCCTAGATGCCACTCACCAAAGTAGGATGTAGAACATTTTCTTAATAAGCTTTGTTCTGTCAGTTGACCTAGATGTCACCTGAAAGCATGGTCCCCAGACCCCTACTGCTGCAACTCTGTCCCTCAAAGTGCTTGATTGTATTCAGGAAACTTCTTAGCTTTGGTTTAGTCCAGTTGTGCTGACTTCCCCTGTAGTGAGTGCTGTCCTTCTCTTCACCTAAGATAATTCTTACTCCGCCATCGTGGCCCCGCCCCTGATAATCTGCATTTCTAACAAATTCCCAGGTAATATTGACGTTGCAGGTCTAGAACCACTGCCCTGGACTTTGCATGGTTGTCTCCTCATCATTCTGGGTGTCCGTTCAAATGTTTATTCCGCCTTAGAGAGGCTGCTTTTAATTTCCCTACCACAGTATCCCCCCCAACCCTTGCCATTCATGCTCTATTGCATTTTCTTCATAGCATTTATAATTCTGTGATATTAGCTTGTTTATTTCCATTTTGTCTGTCTCTCCCATCCCTTATCCTTAATAGAATAAATCCCCATGAGAACACTTTCTTATTCATTGTTGAAATCATTGAGTCTAGAGCAGAGCCTGCCACAGAGTACCTGTTGAATAAATATTTGAATGAATGAAATAATTGCAGGTATAATAAACTCTATGAAGGAGAGACCTAGGCTGCAGGGCAGTGTAACAGATAGACCTAAGGTCAGGCAAAGCCATCCTACTCAGAGCAGTTTCTGGGCAGGGCCTTAATGCCTGTTCCAAACACTGCATACCAACATATTGTCCGCAAGTTTTTATAGGCTGTGGGATTTGTTTGGAGATCAGGGTAGGTGTCTTAGTCATCTAGTGCTTCTATAACAGTAATACCACAAGTGGATGGCTTTAACAAAGAGAAGTTTATTCCCTCACAGTCCAGTAGGCTACAAGTCCAAATTCAGGGCGTCAGCTCCAGGGGAACACTTTCTCTGTTGGCTCTGGAAGAAGGTCTGTGTCATCCATCTTTCCTTGGTCTGAGAGCTTCTCTGCGCAGGAACCTCAGGTCCAGAGGACGTGCTCTACTCCCGGCACTGCTTTCTTTGGTGGTATGAGGTTCCCGTGTGTCTCTGCTTGCTTCTCTCTTATATATCTCAAAAGAGATTGGCTTAAGACACTATCTAATCTTGTAGACCTCATCGGTATAACTGTCACTAATCCATTTTATTACATCATAGTGATAGAGTTTACAACACATAAGGAAATCACATCAGTTTACAAAATGGTACACAATCATACAGTACTGGGAATCATGACCCAGCCAAGTTGACAGATATTTTGGGGAGACACAATTCAATCCATGATAGTAGGCCACGTTGGATTTATTTAATTTTTCCATAGCGTTTCCACAGTCTGGTCCTGTCCCACATTGAATAAAGGCAATGTCAAGAATCAACCAGAGTTCTGTCAGGCAGGCATCTCTAGTGCAAACTGGGTCATTAAGCTGCCAGGCCCCTATCTCTGAGCTTGGCAGGAAGAGAGGCCTGAAATAGGCTGCTTCTAATGACCTACCTCCTGAAGTCCACTCATCCATGCATTGAAATCTGGAATCCGGCGGCTGTGCTCATGCCCCGATGGCCTTTTCAGAACCTATGTAAAGTTGAATGAAGGCTCATGCTCTCTTCCTTTACAGTAGTTAGAGTTATGAATGGAAAAATGTAGATTCTTCTCCTTTATTGGCCTTTTAGAGAGATATAAAGGAGGCCTGGTGGTGCAGTGGTTAAGTGCTTGGCTGCTAACTGAAAGATTGGCGATTCAAACCCAATCAGCAGCTCTGCTGGAGAGAAGACCTGGAGATCTGCTCCCGTAAAGATTACAGCCTAGAAAACCTTATGAACAGTTCTACTTTGTCACGTGAGTTCACTTTAAGTTGAAAATTGACTCGACGGTACCAAGAAGAGCTACTAGCCTAAAGATTATAAGTTTGAACCCACGCAGAGGCTCCTCAGAAGGCAGGCCTGGCAATCTGCTTCTGAAAGGTCACAGCCTTGAAAACCCTACGGAGCACAGTTCTGTTCTGCACACGTGGGGTCGCCATGAGTCGGAATCGACTTGACTGTAATTAAGAACAACAACAACAACAGGGGCAGGCACGGAATCCCTGGGTAGTATAAACGGTTAATGTGCTCACTGCTAACCCAAAGGATGGAAGTTCAAGTCCATCCAGAGACACTTTGGAAGAAAGGCTTGGCGACTGACTTCTGAAAAATCACTGAAAACCCCATGGAGAGCAATTCTACTCTGACACTCATAGGGTCACCATGAATTGGAATCGACTCAAAGCAACTGGTTTTTGGTTAAGGGCTGACACTGTTCTCCCTTTGACCGAGTGTGTGTCAGGCAAAAGACCAAGACGCGTGGAAGCACCACGTGACTGACGGCTCAGCCAAAGGCTGTCAAAACCCACTACAGAAGATGAAAGCGCATTAAGCCCGAGCTCTTGTGTGGCCTCAGCAGCCACCAGGTGGTTGAAGTCAAGTGTACGTAGCCCCAGGCGTGTCTTCCTTGCCCAGCCTTTGCCAAGTCTGGGCTGAGGGGGGAGCCATTCCCCAGGTCTGTTTGCCTGTGGCAGCCAGTGGAACCACAATTTATCTCCCCGGAATGTGTCATGAAAATGTAAGCACGAGAGTCAGATTATTTTCTAGGGTGAAGACAATTCGGTGGGGGATATGGGGATGGAAGAATTGCAGCACTTTGGAGTCAGGGCTGAGGGCCAGAGGGCCGCCCAGCGGGTTGGGGTAACATAAGCTGCCGCTATTCAGGAGGTGGCCTGTGTAAGAAAATCTGACCACAGCGGGTGCATGACATCAGCTAAAATTAACCTTCGAGGCTTCACACGCCTCCACAGTGCTTTGAACTAGACACCCCCGGAGAGGGTGCAGGCCACTGACCGCAGAGACTGCGCTGCTACAGAGTTAGCCATGCCTATAAGCATCAACTTATGGGTTCCTGCCCGGGGCAAAAGCCGGGATTCCTGTGACCATTATAAAGTGGTAAGCAACCGTGTGGGACCTTGGCAAGGCCTCTGGGGAGAGACGATCAAGTTTGTTTGAATTGGGCTTGTGCTTGGAGTTGGTTCCAATTTATACTCTACGCTGGCAGGGACCACTAGCACTCCAAGTAGGCCTTTCATCTGCAGAACGCGTTGTGAGCTAACTGCCACTCTGTGTTGCTCTTTTGTTTGATGTGTCCTCACAGGGTGAGGACTGAGGGGTGTATTTTTAGAGTAGATAAGGATCAAGGAGCCCTGGTGGCATGATGGTTAAGCGCTTGGCTGCTAACGGAATGGCTTGTGGTTCAAACCCACCAGCTGCTCCACAGGAGAAAGACTTGGTGATCTGCTTGTGTAAAGATTAAACCAGAAAACTAAATCCATTGCCATCGAGTCGATTCCGACTCATAGCGACCATACAGGGCAGAGTAGAACTGCCCCGTAAGGTTTGCAAGGCTGTAAATCTTTACCGAAGCAGATTGCCACATCCTTCTCCCAAGGAGCGGCTGGTGGGTTCAAACTGCCGACCTTTTGATTAGCAGCTGAACACTTAACGACTGTGCCACCGGGGCTCCTCCTGTAAAGAAAACACTATGGGGCAGTTCTGCTCTGACACATGGGGTCGCTATGAGTCGAAATTGACTCGATGGCACTGAACAACAACAGTAGAGAAGGATCGGTCTCAAAGTTGTTGGTGGCCTGAAAAAATACAATTGTATAAGAAACCAGAGACGGAGCTGAAGGGGGAGAGATCAGGAGGATTGTGGATGTCAACAGGTGGGGCAAATTTCAGTCTGTTTTCTTCATTGTGGGCCTGGGCAGGTGCAAATGGGAAAAAGGATTGACTTTTGTCTGAGGTCTGAGGAGACGTAAGGGAGTACTCCAGGGAGCTTCGTTGTAGAAAGAATTTGTTTGGGGGCAACATGAAGTGATTTCCTGCCCAGCAAGACTCAGGAATGGCCCAGGAGGGGTGCCGCTGACCTTTTCCCCTTGGCCAAGGCAACCTGGATGGGATCTTTTGAGCAGGAGGGCAGTTGCCTCCGTGGCTTTCCACTTGCCGTGGGGAGTGCCTTCTTAGCCTTCACACTGGCTCATGTAACCAAGAGCTCATGGCAGTCCTGCTGCCTGCCGCGGTGGTGCTCTGGTTTGACAATCAGCCAGTCGGTTACTTTGATGTGGTCTGAGTGGTCAGAGGCCACAGCTTTATGACAGGGCAAGAACCTCCCTAACTTACTCTTCTTGCAAAAAAGATGTAGTTAAAACTTATCCCTGCCAAAATATACATGTAGATATCCAACCCAACCTCCTAAGCAATATTAGCATTATAAAGTTTGGCAAATGCCTATATTCTAGGAAAGACTGTGCTTCTCTTATTTGCTTAATGATTACTGTGAATAGCTGACCCTGGAATGATGGATTGTAAAATGTTTAAACCCCCCGAGCATATGCTTAGGTGAACAGATATTCTGTGTTGTCCTTTATGTGCAAGGATATGAATACTGTGGATGTGAATGACATAAAAAAAAAAAAATCCTGCATAAGGACACCTTTTGATGCAGTTTTGAGGCCATTCTCCATGTGAACCTCTCCCTCATGAGGAACTACTGAGCCGTCTGAGTAGTTTAAACGGGGTAGGGTGCTGTGGAAGTGACTTGCCTGGATTCTTATAAATTTAAGAGGTAAAGCCAGGATTTGATCCCAGATCTGACTTCACACTTGTAACCACTATGCGATACTTTCTCCTTGGTTATTAAAATAGTTGGACAACCGCATGGCTTTTGCTTTAGATATCTAACTCTACCCAGGCTACATGTGATTAATGGGAATGTCTTTGGGTTATTTTTTTTTTAACTCCTGGGATCTAGGCTCACTGCCCTGTGGAAGGGATTTCTTTTGAGGTAGGATTTTTAAAAATAGACATTTCAGTAGAAGGAAGTTATGGTATGTGGATCTGAGCTTTGATGAACACATCTCACATGCCTGCCTGGGGATTTCCATCTCTTGTTTAAACTGGCTGTATAGACACAATTCAAATTCTCATATTCTTGGGAAGAGAAGACCCCTTCCAGCACTTTCTAGAACTTTTTCTGCTATGGCCAGCTGAATGACCTGGCCTGATTTTTGTAACTGCTGTATGAGTCAGAATTGACTGGATGGCAGTGAGTTTTTTTGTTTGGTATGTGCAAAAATTACTGGAGTAAATTAGAATACCTGGGCTGTAGTACTAATCCTAACCTTTGTCCAAGTGAGATTTCACTTTCCTCATCTATAAAATGGGGAGAATATGAGCTGCCTCCCCTGTTTCCCAGAATTGTGGTGAGGCTCAGATTAGATTGGGTGTATAAAAGAGCTTTATAAATTGTAAGCACTGCAGATGCGAGGCAGCATTGTTGTTAGGACTTTATTATTCTTCTCCCCGAGTTTGTGATGAATCAATCGGGACTTTTTCCAGGGCTTTGTAGAATAAATAGTATCTTTGTACTTGTCATTCTTTTTGTGCTCTGGGCCAGGTTGTCTCTGGGTAGCGAGACACTCCTTCTTTCCTGGGTGCCAGCTTGGTATCTGGTAGTCTTCTAGTAAAAGTCTGTTGTAAAAAACCAAACACAAAAAGCCTTAGATGCCCCAGGCCTGAGAGCCCTGACATCTGGGCTGGAGAAGGGCCCGGGGCACAATGGCCTCTCCACTGTGACCAAGTCTCTTGGCCATGGAGTTGCTGAGGAAGGAACAGGGCAGTGTGTTCCTAGGGCAGGGCAGCGTCAGCCCCTGCTGGGAATTGCCATCCAGAGTTTTTTTTTTTTTTTTTTTTTTAAAAAAAAAGCCTTTGCCACAGTTTTCCCACAAATGGCATGACAGCTCCTTTGCGTCTCAGACTGTTTCTGAGGACGTCAGATGTCCTGATGTGGCTCTGGAGCCTACCATTTTGAGGACCTGGACCTACCCTTTCTTGAGTATCTACGTGCATGTGCTCAGAGTTGCTTTATGTTTTTTTTTACATTTTTTTCTCATTTAATCCGTAATGTCAGTCTGTGCATTAGGCACTATTATTACCTCCATTGTACACACAAAGAAGCTGAGATCTGAGAGTGTAAGTGACTTGCCTGGATTTGTATAAATGTGAGAGGTGAAGCATCTCTCCCTGAATTCTCTTTTTCTCATGCAAAACATTTTAGCTCTCTCTCCTCTCCAAATTTGCATTCTCATACCCACCATCCTACATAACAAAGAAATCTCCCTGGGGGAGAATAAGTAAATCATTCTCACCTGTGTGTATGCAGTGGTGTTTAACAATTGATCCCTGTTCTCAGCCCAAAACTGGATCCTAGACCTGCCTTCACTCTTCTAACCACCACACGATATTTTATCCTTATTACTAAAATAAAATTCAGGGACGTTCATGCAAATTACCTCTTCTGTGCCAACCAGCTTGGGAGTGGGGACATAATAAGGAGCCATGCTACCCCATATGTTTTCCATGGCCCTAAACTATTCCATCTCATTATTTCTCCAGTAGAAACTAGACAGACCCCACTACCTTGCTTTTGCCCTGCCTTTAATCACAGCTCATTACACATAACTCCATGCTTGGGGTACTCTTGATATGCTTCTTGATATATCATGCCGCTGTGTAATGTTCTCAAGAAACCTGACCCGTCTGCTCCAGGGGAAATCCTTAAACTGCCTTCTGCTATTCAGGTTTCCTGGGTAAGGGAGCATCCTCAAATAATCATGATGAGTGCACACTGATTGCCCTGGGGGTTGTGAATTTTAATAAGCAATGTACAGTGAATATAGCTATCCACCTGCAGAGCTCTGGATGTCCCTAAAAACCCAAAACAAAAAAAAAGTCTTTTACCATTTTTTTAAAAAAGTCCCTCCCAGACTTGCTAGAGTGATTGCATTTCCTCCTATCAATCTCATGGGGTTAAAGCATTGAGGACACCGTTGGAAATGTAAATGTTAACTGGGAACAGTGACTCACTGAGCCATTCTCTGCCGGTGCTGCTTCCCTGGGACCTAACAAGCCCTGATGGAATGGGACCTGAATCAGGTAAGTTTTGATCACCCAGGTCAGGCAGAGACAGTGCTGGGGAGTGGAGAGCACCATGGCCAGGTCCAGCTGGGACACCTCAGTGGGCGGCAGAGTCAGTGTGGGGGTATGGGAGGGGCTGGGCAGCTTAAGGACAGTGCCAAAACTGAGGAAGCCAAGAGTGCCTTTCAGCCAGCATTGCTTGAGCAAGTGCTGAATGACAAGTACTCTGCCAGGTGCTGCAAAGGGATACTGTGCGCTCACCATCTACCCACTTGGCCCTGTTAATAAATCCCGGTCACTCTCTTAACCGGGAGTAACCTAAGCGTGGCTGCATCTCACTCTCTCCTGTCCCTTTACCCAGGAAGCAGAACCTGGCATCTCTTGACATGCTCAAGAAGGACTCCACTTGCCCTAGAAAACACCAGGAAAAATATAGATTTTATTGACGATTTCATAGGTGAGGGTTTACATTGTATACAACTTCATTAAATGCCCCTCGATCTTGTCTCTGAGACACACACACACACCCAGCCTCTCTGTTTCCTAGTCTTCCCAGTTTTAGACTGTACCTCTCTCCCTGAATTCTCTTTTTCCCGTGCAAAACATTTTAGCTCTGTCCCTACTCTCCAAATTTGTATTCTCATACCCACCAGCCTACATAACAAAGAAAGAAATCTCCCTGACGGTGGGGAGAGGGGAGGATAAGTAATCAATCTCACCTGTGTGTATGCAATGGCATTTAGCAATTGGGTCTCCAAGGCAAAAAGCCTGATAGGTAGCATTTGCTGATTTCCATGGCATGTATCCTCCCACCTAGGCTGATGTCAGTCATCTGACCTGGCATCGCTGAAGGTGGAGTTGGGAAGAGACGTGCAGTAGCACACCACTGTGTAGTACTTCCACCACACAATAGATGTAAATAACCTCAAGAGCACAGATAATAATAAAATGTAGTGAAAATATTAGGAAATGATGAGTTTTGGGTATTACCTTCTTTTAAGAGAGCACCTTGTAGGTAGAATCAAGCCACTTAGGTTCCAAACATGGGTCAAACACTTCCCTGCAGAGTGATCTTGGGCAAGTTATTTAAACTATCTGGGCCTCAGTTTCTTCTCTGTAAAATGCATTGACTATTTCTTCAGATTATTGTGAGGCTGAAATGAGATAATCTACACAAAGGTCTTAGAACAGTGCCTGGCACATCGTGAGTGCTCCGTATGTTCAAAACCCAAACCCGTTGCTGTCGAGTCAATTCCCAGTCACAGCAACCCTATAGGTCAGAATAAAACTGCCCCATAGGGTTTCCAAGGCTGTAATCTTTACAGGAGCAGACTGCCCCATCTTTCTCCTGTGGAGCGGCTGGTGGGTTCAAACCTTTTGGTTAGCAGCTGAGTGCTTAACCACTGTGCCACCAGGGCTCCTTCTCAATGTGTTAGCTGTGATTAATTACCATGAAGACAACAACTTAAGATGCAATTGTGAGTACTTTATAAACAATGGACTCTTTTAGTTTCCTCCCACTTACCTGTGAGGAAGGTGTTATTTTTTCCAGGTGAGAAACAGACTCCAAGAGACAAAGTGACTTTCCCAGTGTCACACAGCAAGTAAGCAGGGTTTGATAGCAGTGAGTCTGGATCCTGATGGTGCTACACGGCCACTGAGGGGCCTGCACAGGAACCACTAGCCACAGAGGGCCAAATGCTATGGCAGTGTGGGAAAAGCAGTGAGAGCAAGGCTTATTGCACAATAGCCGTCACAGTGCTACCTTCTCCAGACCCTGGGAACGGAGCCCGACTAACAGATCCAAGGAGGTGGGGGCTGACATTTTCCCATGTCACCAAAGTACCAGGCAAACACATTTCACAATATTGTCACTATAACAAATATAAAAATACCCGTATAACATGAGTTACCATCACGGGCTGTAACCGAATGGAGAAACTGTCATGGCTGAGAATCCCTCAGCCCCTCCAGTCTGAAGTAGCATGAGACTGGCCTGGGACACTGTGCTAGGAATGGCCCCACAGCCACACAATGGTGGCATTGTCTGTTGGGAACATGAACAAGCCACAGGTGGGTGTGCACTGCAATTCCAGAGATTTTGAAACGGTGCCTTTAGAAAAATAAACTGGGCAGGTAAACATGCTGGGAGGGACTGTTGCTGTCTTAAAGTTGAGCTTGTAGGTGCCAGCTTACTCCTCTAAGTCTGTTTCCTCTTCTCAGGATTGTTGAGTGGATAAAGTGAGATATTAGATTTGAAGGACGCCACACATGTTTAGACATGTATGCGGAGTCTTTGTGACCTTGGGCAAACCACCACTCTCTGAGTCTCAGCTTCCACATCCTTAAAATGGGACAATAATCAGGCTTCCTCATTGCTCTATTATGAGGACTAAGGGAGAATGTGAAGTGTTTAGCACAGTGCCTGGCACATAGGTTGTACCTTTAAATGTTAGTGTCCTTTCCTGCCACATTTCACCCACAGATCACTTCAGGTTAGTTAGTGACATCCCACATACCACCAGCTCCATGCTACTTTATCCCTCTGTGTCTGCTGGCAGGCCCTCTGGTCTGGCATGTCTTCCCTCAAACCCTCCACTTAGTAGAATGTTTCTTCTCCTGGAAGCCAATCCTGACTACTAGCCTTCTCTCCCTTCTCTGAAATCCTAGGGCACTTAGAATTAAAACTGCCCTCTGTGCCCCAGCTCCCCAGCTCTGTGCCTTTACAGACACTGTCCTCGCCTGTAGTGGCCTCTCCATCCCCAACACCTGGTAAATGAATACCGGATTCCTCACAATCCAGGTTAATGTCATTCTCTGTAAAGCCATTCCCCACCCACTTATGTACTCCCAACACAGAATTATTTGTTCCTTCTTCTTGGCTCCCAAAGCACTTTGCATATTCCTTTACGATGGCTATATAGCTAACGATTCACATCTCTCTTCCTTAGTCAATTAGGAGCATCTCAAAAGTAAAGAACAAGTTTTATATATATTTGAATCACAAGGACGGTGCCTGACTATAGGACCTCAGTAAATAAACACTATGACTTAACTGGTAGCTGGGTTGATGGATGGATGGATGGATGGAAAGAAAGAAAGAAGGCAGGCAAGTAGATAGAAGCAGGGAGGGAGGGAGACCTGGGGGGACAGACAGGTGAATGTTCAGCTGGATGGACATATGGATGCATGGGTGGATGAAAATATCGATGAATGATTAAATGGGGAGATAGATGGACAGATGATGAATAAATGGAGGGAATGGATGAATGAATCTGTTCCACTTCACTGACTAAACCATAAAGTCCATGAAATAAGGATGATGTCTCATGTATCTTCTAGACCAGTCATGGTACAACATGTGCAACAGGTGCTGGTAAGTAGTACTTTGCTATGAGACAGTTCTCAGTAGCAGGATCCACCTCTGACAGTGGATGTTAAAGTGATACATATATACACATATATGTGTATATATATATACATAAAATACACACACATTGTGGTATTCTAGAGCAGGCTTGTACTGGCCCAGGAGCGTTGATTATTAAATATCCAGGAAAATTGTGAGCTGGTTGTTAATCAACTCTCCATAGACATTTGGCAAATGGTAGTTTTAATCCTACACAAAACTGGAGCAAGAGCAGAAACCAACACACATGGTGGATGTTCAGGCAATGTTGGCTCAGTGCACTAAGGCATGCGTGCACACCTGCATCCCTAAGCAACTCATCTAACTTGATACTCAGAGGCAAAGTAGGAGTAAAGAGTAAGGCATGGGTGTTGCTGTTGTTGCTGTGTGCCGTCAAGTTGACTCCAACTCAGTGGTGACCCTAGAGAACAGAGCAGAACTGCCCCATAGGATTTCCTAGGCTGTATTTATAGGAGCAGATCACCAGTCTTTTCTCCCGAGGAGTTGCTAGTGGCTTCAAACTACCGATCTTTAGGTTAGCAGCCAAATGCTTGACCATTGCACCACCAGGGCTCCTTGCTAGGTTGAGAGAAGAATGGAAATCCAGATTAACAATTAGCCTTCCCACTGTCAGTAGTCACTTGCTCTGTGTGTATGTACGTGTGTGTGTGTCCACTTGAAATAAAGGCATGCATGTGGGCAGACATCTGGATATATCTTTGCTTGTTGGTTATGCGGGCAAGTAGATCACTGCTGCTAACAAGAAGGGATAAACCAGCAATTGGCTTCTTCCCTCCCTCCACTTCCCATTACTATCTTCTGGATCCAGAAAGGGATTTATACCTGTTGGTATAAGTAAGTTCATGTTAACCATGTTACAAAACCTGTGTCAAGAGCAGGGACTGATGATGCCCTGTTCTTTCCATGTGTGCTCATGGGAATACAGAACCCATCACGTCTTAGTGCTCCTGGAGCCAAGCTTTCTAGCAGCCTCACCTGGCTAGTCACCAGCTGAGAGGCAAAACGCCTTTCCCACTGAGTCTTGGAGCAGCTGAAAGAGATGGCCACACAAATCCTTGTGTATATTCTCTGAAGGAAAAGTTCCCATCAAGGCTCTTGCTTGAGCTGTATTTGCTCTTACTTTGCACCCAATTTTAACCCATGTGGTTTCTAATGCCAAAGTAAGAAATGCAGAGGGATTACTACAACTCGGCACAGGAGCTGCAATAAGAGAGCTCATTCATGCTTCTCTGCAGTCATCTGTTTAGTCAGTGAGCAAACATTTGTTTTTATTGTACTTTAGATGAAGGTTTACAGAACAAATAGTTTCTCATTAAACAGTACACATATTGTTTTATGACGTTGGTTAACAACTACCCCCCCCCACAGCATGTCAACACTCTCCCTTCTTGACCTTGGGTTCCCTATCACCAGCTTCCCTGTCCCCTCCTGCCTTCTAGTCCTTGTCCCTGGGCTGTTGTGGCCCATTAGTATGGTTTTGTTTTGTGGGCCTCTGTAATCTTTGGCTGAAGAGTGTACCTCAGGAGTGATTTCATTACTGAGCTAAAAGTCTGGTCTGTTTTTGTGAGTTAGAATTTGGTTCTACGTTTTTCTCCAGCTCTGTCAGGGACCCTCTATTGTGATCCCTGTCAGAACAGTCAGTGGTGGTAGCCGGGCACCATCTAGTTGTACTGGACTCAGTCTGGTAGAGGCTGTGGTAGTTGTGGTCCATTGGTCCTTCGGACTAATCTTTCCCGTGTATCCTGTTCTCTTCATTCTCCCTTGCTCCCGAAGGGATGAGACCAGTGGAGTATCTTAGATTGCTACTTACAGGCTTTTAAGACCCCAGACGCTACTCACCAGGGTAGAATATAGAACATTTTCTTTATAAACTATATTATGCCAATTGAGCTAGATGTTCCCTGAGACCATGGTCCCCACAGCCCTCAGCCTAGCAATTCGGTCTCTCAGGGAGTTTGGATGTGTCTGTGGAGCTTCCATGACCTTCCCTTGTACAAGTTTTGCTGGCTTCCCCACTATTGGGTACTGTCTTACCCTTCACCAAAGTTACCACTTATCTATTGTTTATTTAGTGTCTCTCCTCCCACCCCTCCTCTCCCTCGTAACCATCAAAGATTATTTCTTTTTGTGTGTAAACCTTTCCATGAGTTTTTATAGTAGTGGTCTCATACAATATTTGTCCTTTTGTGATTGACTTATTTC
>NW_004443942.1:11887202-11909794 GCF_000243295.1 Trichechus manatus latirostris
TTGCATAATACTCCACTGTGTGTATGTACCATAGTTTGTTTATCCATTCATCTGTTGATGGGCATCTAGGTTGTTTCCATCTTTTTGCTATTGTGGAGCAAATATTTCTTGAGGTTTACTGTGTATCAGGCACTGTGTTAGTGCTGAGATACAGTGGTGAACAAGATATACACAGCCTCAGCTCTCTTGGAGCATCTAGTCCAGTGGGGAAGACAGACATCCAACACATACTTAGACAAATAAACATTAATTCTAAGTTTGATATATGATATAAAAGGAAATAGGCATAAACCATAATAGCATATAACAAGGGGGCCCAGTACCATCTGGCGGCAGAGAGTAGGGGGATGAGGATGCTCAGGAAAGTTTTTCCTGAGGAAGTGACCTTTAAATTGAGACATGAAGGCTGAATAGGACAATCAGGGAGGGCACATAAGACTTTCAACATCAGACATTAAAACTCAAAAACACACCAGACTGATAATTGTAAAGGGTGGGCCCACAGTGCTACAAGCCCCAAGAGTTGCTAGGGGAATCCCACGCATTCTGGGACTCTCTGAAATGTCATCTTCTTCCGGAAACATCTCTTCAGAACCTGAACCCCCATTCTGTCTGGGGCAGTGGTTTGTTCAGAGCCTTTTGCTGGCACTGAGGCTGTAGTTTTCTGTTTTAGGTTTCAATATATTTTTTTAATTGTGTTTTAGTTGGTTTACAGAGCGAATTAATTTCTCATTAAATAATTAATACACATATTGTTCTGTGACATTGGTTACCAACCCCACGACATGTCAACACTCTCCCCTTCTCAACCTTGGGTTCCCCATTACTAGCTTTCCTATCCCCTCCTGCCTTCTCATCCTTCTCCCTGGGCTCGTGTGCCCCTTTAGTCTCATTTTGTTTTATGGGTCTGTTTAGTCTTTGGCTGAAGGGTGACCTTCAGGATTGACTTCAGTACCGAGTTAAAAGGGTGTCTGGGGGCCATACTCTTGGGGTTTCTGCAGTTTCTGTCAGGCCACTAAGTCTGGTCTGTTTTTTGTGAGTTAGAATTTGGTTCTACATTTTTCTCCAGCTCTGTCTGGGACCCTCTATTGTGATTCCTGTCCGACCAGTTGGTGGTGGTAGCTGGGCACCATCTAGTTGTGCTGGACTCAGTCTGGTAGAGGCTGTGGTAGTTGTGGTCCATTAGTCCTTTGGACTAATCTTCCCCTTGTGTCTTTGGTTTTCTTCATTCTTCCTCGCTTCAGACGAGGTGGGACCAGTGGAGTATCTTAGATGGCTGCTCACAAGCTTTGAAGACCCCAGATGCTACTCACCAAAGTAGAACATTTTCTTTATAAACTATATTATGCCAGTTGAGCTAGATGTCCCCCGAGACCATGGTACCCAACCCTTAGCCCGGTAATTTGGTCCCTCAGGGAGTTTGGATGTGTCTATGAGGCTTCCATGACCTTGCCTTGGTCAAGTTTTGCTTACTTCCCCAGTGTTGTGTACTGTCTTATCCTTCACCAAATTTATAGATTGTAGAATTTGTCGGCTCTCTCTTTGACCTCTCCTGGGACGGGAGCAATGTCCTGTCACCTCTAGATTCCTGGTACTGAGCCTGGTGTGAGGCTGGGAGTGGCCCTCCCTGAATACTGGCTGTTTGGCTAATGTCAAGAATGAGAATCCCAAGCCAGCCCAGAAAGTGTAAATTAGATGATGCACCATGGGCAGTGGTTTTCAATTACAAGGCAGGGTCTACATTTAGAGGAGGACGTGTTAGAGAGAGGACATGTGAAAGAGCCACCAGCTAATTTCAGTTTTCCCCCCTACCCGCCCTATGCAGTTAAAAGGTTATGTTGACATGTGGTGACACCTGTGGGGTAGGTACCTTGTATCTTCCTAGATACTGAGGATGCAGAAATGAATGTGTCACCAGCTTTACCTCGATAACAAATAACCTGTTAAAACTCATTGCCATCAAGTCGATTCCAACTCATAGAGAGCCTATAGGACAGAGTAGAATTGCCCCATAGTGTTTCCTAGGCTGTAAATCTTTATGCAAGCAGACTGCGACATCTTTTTCCTGAAGAGTGGCTTGTGAGTTCGAACCTCTGATCTTTTGGTTAGCAGCCAAGCACTTTAACCACTGCAGCACCAGGGCTCCTTTGGTAACAAATAAAAACTAAACCAAACCTGTTGATTCCAACTCATAGTGACCCTATAGGACAGAGGAGAACTGCGCCATAGGGTTTCCAAGATTGTAATTTTTACGGAAGCAGACTGCCAGCCACATGTTTCTTCCGCAGAAGGACTGGTAGGTTTGAACCACCAACCTTTCTGTTAGCAACCAAGAGCTTAACCAGTGTGCCACTAGGGCTCCTTTGATAGCAAGTACAGGTAGTCCCTGACTTACAATGGGGTTCCATTCTGGTGACTTTGTCATAAATCAGTTCTGACATAAGTGGAATACTTCATTTTTTTTCACATTATTTTTGCCTTTTATTATCCGTATCTTTATAAATCCAATCTTTGTCTTTAGGGATTGGCATGAGAATGATAACATCTGCAAATTACGAGTTGCAACATTGTATATAGTACATATTACTAAGGATAAGATGTACAAAAAAAAAAAAACTGATGGTCATAAGTGCAGTTCTTCGTAACTCGAGTATGTCGTAAGTCAGGGACTACCTGTAGTGTATTTTAATTTTTTTTAAATTTTGAGTAGTGGAATAATCAGTGACATTCTTATGGTACTTAAAGATGAGGGGAAAACTATACTATTGTTGCAATAGAATTTTTGTACTTCAGAGCAATCAGATCCAAATCGTTTAAGCACATACTGTTCGGTCATAGAAATGGTATTACATTGATGACATGACCAAAGTCTACAATGAGACTTCTTGAATTGAGGCCAAACAGTAGCATTCCCTTTATAATTAATTGACTGTGAACTACCTCAGATGCTAAATGACCAGCCTCCTTTAATTTCCAAATTGGCATTTTCTTCTAAGAGGTATATTTTATTTATTTTCTTTCTCCTAGAACTGCTGCCTTGATGCTATCCACTGTCTTCTGGATCCATCAGGCTGTCTGGTGTATTGGTCCATATTTATAGTTTGGCTATTCTGGCTCCATTCCAGGACTTTTGGTGTGGTTGTTTCGTGGAATTTTTCTTGGTTTTTTTACTTAAAGTGCAATCCGGCTTCATTTGAGGGCTAATTGCAGTATAAACTTAGCAACGTTGACACAGTGTAGTTTTTTATTAGGTTTTTATTATAGCTAATAATCAGGTTTTTTTTTACTTCAGTTGATCTGTCAAAATGTCTTCTCTTGGATTTCAGCCTGTTTGATATGGAACAAGTGAAGTTATAAGCAAACAAATGACACACTCCTTGAAATTCTGTCAGGGATGATAAAGTGAATCAAAACGAATTCATTGTTTAGCTGTCTTTGCCTGCCTTCCCCCTTTTATCTCTTCAAGCCTTTGACAGCACCTCTCTCCTTCACAGAGCTCTCCAGGAGCTTGGGGGATGGTTGCATTGAGTCTTGGGTTAGAGGCGTTGAGAGAGAGGTGAATTCTTCGAGATGGAAAGATCAGAGTGGGAAAGTGGCTGTATCAACTGACTCCTCCCATAAAACCAGTTGCCATCGAGTCAGCCCAACTCATGGCGACCCCATGTGTATCAGAGAAGAACTGTTCCCCATAGGGTGTTCAATGGCTGATTTATTTTCAGAATTACATGGCCAGGACTTTCTTCGGAGGCACCTCTGTGCGGACTTGAACCTCCTCCAAACTTTCGGTTAGCAGCCTAGTGCATTAACCATAGGTAACTAACTACCCAGGGACTTCTTCTCTGATACAAGTGTGAAATGATTCTAGAACATTCTTGGGAACGATTTGATGATTTGAGGTTGGGGTTGGTGATGGTGGTTTTAGTCTTTCTTACTGTGAGGTTCTTCTTCACGTTAGTTTCTACTGAAAGTTCACAGATGCCTTCCCTGTGGCAAACCAGGATCAAGGATCAGTAGGCTCCAGGGAAAAAGCAAAAGCAGCACCTGAGTCTCAAAACTTCAGGAAATGAGAGGCTCTGGAGAAATCACTTCTGGGTGACTGAGACTTAGAAAGCCCTGGCTTAAAATCTAACAAATACACACTGGTCCATTTTTGCTGAGTTGATGAACCTGATGGAGTCTATCTTTGATGATCTGTCTTTGATGACTAAGAATGTTACTAGTTTATTTTTTAAGATGCTCCTTGGAAGAGTGGTTTTCATTGCAGGAGCTACTGCAACAGCGAAAAAGAAGATGGGACTGGATTTATGTCAAGGCTTAGCATTGCCCTTGAAAAGAGATTTCTAAAAATAAGTCTAGATATTTTGCTGTGATTCACCTCTTCGAAAAGTTGAGGACTGTGGGCAGGCAAAAGGGGGAGGGGAGAAACTTCAGATAACGAATGATGCTTGTTAGCTGGCTCCTGATTACTGAACTTGAGCTATGTCGTGATTTATTCTTCCTGCTTCTTCCTCTTTTCAGTCAGTAAAGAGATTCAGGTTTAAGGATTCGCTGAGAGCCTACATTATTCAAATGTCAAGTGTAATCAGTTTCCCAAAGATTTGCTTTTTCTGTTCAGCTGAACCCAGCAACCACTTACCAGTGCCATGTGCCATCCCCGCAGTGAGGCACTGCCAGAGTGCAAAGATGGGCAAGACCCAGTCTCTACCAAAATCTGTTGGGGACGTGATGGGTGTGCCCATGGCTGTGAGGTGGTGCTAGTGTATACGTTTTCTGGGGTCTCGAGATCATATGTAGCTGAAGGTGGGAGAAGGAAACCAAGAATGACTTCATGGAGGGACTGACATTTGAACTGAGTCTTGCAGGGTGGGCAGGGTAGGCCCAGACAGAGATTGGGTAGTAGGAATGGCATCAGGCGGAGGGTTTGCATGCGTTTGGAGACTGGAATGTGCCAGGTGTGTTTAGTTTTCCTGAGGTGACTAATAATTACTACTGAGTACTTGGTATGTGTAGGCAGATTATCTCATTTAGTCTGTATAACACAGATTGGCAGAATTTTTCCATAAAGGGCCAGATAGTAAATATTAGAGGCTTTGCAGACCAAAGATGTCTCTGTCACAAGGACTCGACTCACCTCTGCCTTTGTAGCATGAAAGCAGCCATAGACAACAAATGAGCGTGGCTGTGTGCTAATAAAACTTTGTTTCCAAAAACAGGTGGTCATCTGGATTTGGCCCCATCATAGTTGGCCAGCTCCTGCATTATATTTGGTATGATCCTCTTTTATGGAGGATAACGTTGAGTTCCAGAAAGATTAAGTAAATAGAAATTAACTTGCCAATTTGAGGGCCAACTCAACTCTGTCCCTTTCCAAAGAGACTTCCTCCCCTGCAAGGGTAGGATCTGTTCTGGGGTAGAGAGGATGGATGATGAGAATGCTTTGAATCACAGTGAGAGAAGTTTGCTTTTATCTCAGTTGGAGGTGGGGAACAATTGAAGATTTTTTGAACAGGTGATAAGATTAGAGCTGTGCTCTGGGAAGATTAATTTGGAAGTGGTGTGTAGGTGGATGAAAGTTGAGAGAAGAGTTCTTGTTTTTAAACAGTTTGGTGTAAAGAGGTTCACTTTGGCAGTGCTGACCACTATAGACCAATCCTTGGAGAAGGACGTCATGCTTGGCAAATAGAGGGTCAGCAAAGAAGAACGAGATTGATTGACACAGTGGCTGCAACAATGGGCTCAAATATAGCAACAATTATGAGGATGCGCAGGACTAGGCAACGTTTCGTTCTGTTATATGTAGGGTCGCTATCAGTTGGAACTGACTAGACGGCACCTAACAACAACACAACAACAGCGTAGGTGTTAAAATTTCTCCCAGGTGTACTTGATGCCTCCATGGCCTCAACACAGCTCTGTGTTCTTTGTATGTGTATGTGTGTCTGTGTGTGTGTACACTTGTTGAAAGAAGTTTGCTTAAGCTTGGCTTCCTGCTGGATTGTGCAGACTTAAGGAGGGCTGGTTTTAGAAAGATTTGTGTATTCTGAAGTGCCCCTAATCATCTAGGAAGGGAGTGGGATGGAGCACTAGTGTCACTTCCAACTCAGCAGTGTCCTTGTCTGTGTCCCCTTCTAATCTCAGCTGATGTTCTTGAGGCATAGGGCTTTAAACTTTGGAATGTTTTTATGATCCCTCAGACATGTCTGGTGGGACACCCTTCCAGCCAGAGTTTCAGAGGGCAGTGGAGGTGTTAACCAATACCAGTTGCTGCTGAGTTAACTCCAACTCATGGTGCCTCCATGTGTGTCAGAGTAAAACTGTGCTCCACAGGGTTTTCAATGGCTGATTTTTCAGCAGTAGATCACCAGGCCTTTCTTCCAAGGTGCCTCTAGGCAGGCTCTGACTTTTTGGTTAGCAACCAAGCATATTAACTGTTTGCACCACCCAAGGACTCCAGTGTGGATTGTGGTGATGTTGTTAGCTGCCATTGAGTCAGTCCTGACTCATGGCTACCCCATCCACAGTGGAACAGAATGCTGCCTAGTCCTGGGCCATCCCTGTGAATGGTTTCAAATAGGACCGTTGTTATCCATAGGGTTTCATTGATTGGTTTTGGGAGCAGATGGCCAAGCCTTTCTTCTTCATCCATCTTAGTCTGGAAGCTCTACTGAAATGCTCACAAACCCACACCCAAAAGTGGGGTTGGCTATTCTTGAGGTATGTCTGTTTCTTCAAAAATACTTTAAAAAACGAGTTGCCATTGAGTTGACTCCATGGCAGTCTCATGTGTGACAGAGTAGAACTGTGTTCCATTGGGGTTTCAGTGGGTGATTTTTCAGAAGTAGATCACCAGGCCTTTCTTCTGAGGCACCTCTGGGTGGACTCGAACCTCCAACCTGTCTGTTAGCAGCTGAGCGCGTTAATGGTTTGTACCACTCAGGGACTCCACTGCTCTGAGTCACATGGAATTCTCAGAGCAGGCCTGCTGGTAGAGATGCAATGATGAACCTAATCATTTTGGTGGGAGTGTCACGTCAGTTAGTATGTAAACCTGCTGCTAATATATGGAGCAGATGAGGTGGGATCGTTCTCTTTTTGAGCAATGGTTTGTCCGTATCACTCTGGGGATTAAAAAAAAAAAAAAAGTGCTGACGCACACGCACGCACACAAATTCATGCATGGAATTTAGAACTGAGAATCGATGAGGAAGTTTTTGGCTTCTGACAGTCTGGGAGAAAGTTTTCAGAAGACAGTTTTCTTGTGCTCATTGGCCTTTTTAAGAAAATAATCTTTTGTGCTGATAATTCTGTGACCTAGAGGAGTAGATCTGATATATTCCCCAAGAGGTCTGTTTTCCTGTTCCCATTATGACCCTGCCTCCGCCTTCCAGGGTGCTCTGCTTACCAGTGTTGTATTTAAAGATGTTGGAATTTGCTAGTTTTTGGTCACAGAATCCCAACAGTGGAAATAATGCTTGGCTTTTAAATTAAACAGATTAAATTGGAGATTATTGTGCAGCCATAAATAACTCCGCTCACACAAGAGTAATTGAAGGGGCTCTGTGTTTTAGTACTTTGCTTCTTTACAGGGGACCCAGGCTCCTGAGAACTCAGCTTACTCAATAGCTCTCCTTACTCTGAAATGGCCCATTAAGAGATGCCTGTTGGGTGGTAACTTCCCCATACGTTTTCTCAATAAAGAGAAAAAGATAAGAAGGGGCGGGGTGGTGGGGTGGGGTGGGATTAGGGGGAGATTTAGCTTGCATTTTGAGCCACAGCCTCTCAAAGCAGCCCAGAGCAGGCTGTTTAGTTCCGTGTCCCCTGCCCCATTCAGGCCTTTGCATGTTTTGAAGCTTTCTTTAGCTTTCCCTGAGCCTTGATGCAGATCTCTCAATAGGCTAGAGCCCAGCTATGGTTAGCTGAATGCCCGCCCAGCACAATGCACTGAATGTTAATGGTGCCGGCTGGCCCGACAGCTCGCTGGCGAGACAGTAGCTGCACGCCGGCAGAGGCAGCTGCCTCAGACCCAGAGATGGAGTCCCACTCGGTTCCTAATGTTGCCTGTTTGCTTTCTTACAGATTTACACCGACTGGGCCAATCATTATCTAGCCAAATCAGGCCACAAACGTCTCATCAAGGATCTCCAGCAAGATGTGACGGATGGCGTCCTCCTGGCCCAGATTATCCAGGTTGTAGGTAAGAGCAGGTTTTAAACGTTGGGGATTGATGAGTTACAGTTGAGACCAGTCCAGGAGGGGTCGAACAGGTGAGGGGGAGGGAACACTGAAATCTTTGCGAAATAAGCAGTGTTTCTGTCACATGCATTGACAATCTATTTTTTCTAAATTGTTTTGTACTGGGGATTATGGGTATCAGCTCACTTCTCCTGGTAAGATCACACACACATAAAACCACTTCATCTTGATCCTCTCAGAAAAAAGACTGGCCAAGGCCAATGGGAAATGCTGATGGTTTGAGGGGAGAATGCCCCACTTCTTGCCTCCTACTATCTTTGTGGCTCTCCCTCTCCCTGTACTTTTTACAGATTACTCTGGAAATATTTCAAAAAATAAAACAAACTAAGCAGCATGGAGTGGGCTTAATCCTGCCAACTCTAATTGGGTCTGAGAAATCAAAGGATATAGCTCTGGAGAGGGGTGGTTCTGGTTTTCTTACTGGGGGAAGGGAATTGAGCAGTGGAATTTTTAATGCCTTGGCGTGTGCTGGGGGGCGAAGGTTCATCCTGAGAAGGCACGCCCGCGGGCTGGGCACTGCCTTGCCTTCAGCCTGATGGGAAGTGTCCCAGCGGCCCTGCCGGAGACAGACCAAGGAGGCGGGAGGTCAATTAGGCGGCATTAGGCTGATTGTTGTCCCTGGCATAGGGAAAAAGAGAAGCCCAAGCCCCTCAAGCTTTTGTTGTGGAAAAGTTGCTTGAGTGTGAGAAGTGGCCTTTCATAGTTGCTATGCTGCTCAAATCTGTGGAGATTCCACCTGAAAACACAGGTTGGCTTTAGCTAAAATTTTGGACTGCACTGCTACTCAAAGAGAAAGAAACTTCCTTGCTGCCCTACAGTTGATTTCTTAAGACTAGCTTCTATTGATCCCCCTTCTCTTCTTCTCTTCAAACCCGCCCCACCCCGTATTAGCTTTCTATTGCTCCATAACGAACCATCACAAACTTAGCAGCTTCAAACACAAATTTGTTATCGCTTAGTTTCTGTGAGTCAGGCGTGGCTTAGCTAGGTGCCTCACAATGCTGCCAGGCTGGAAGCTCAACTGGGTAATGGTTCACTCCCAAACGTATTCAGGTTTTTGGCAGAATCCATTTCCTTGCAGTTGTAGAACTGAAGGTTCTGGCTTCTCATGTGCTGGAGGCTGGAGGCCGGATGCTGGAGCCTGGAGGCCGCCCTCAGCTCTTAGAGGCTACTCTCAGCTCCTGGCCACGTAGGCCTCCCAACAGGGCACTTCTTCAATGCCAGAAAGAGAGAAAATTTTTGGAACAAGTCTGCTAGCAAGATAGACCAATAAAATATGGTAAAGGTGATAGAATGTTGTTCTCATGATTACATTGTATTACGGGAATGATATTCCATTACCTTTGCCATATTCTGCTGGTTAGAAGCAAGTTACAGGTCACACCCACATGCAAAAGGAGAGGATTATACAAGGGCATGAACACAGAGCATGAGGATCACGGCGGGGGGTGAGGGTGTCACCTTCAAGTCTGTTTGCCCTACTACTCTTCCTCCTTTTTCTCCTCTTCCTCTTAATACTCATCATGACTCCTACCAAGCTCTTTTAAAAATTTCTCCATTTAATTCCTTAACAGTCTTATGGAGAAGGTGAGATTCTCCCCATTTTTCAGATAAAGAAACTGAGGCTCAGTAGCCCATTATCACATGACTAGCCTGCTTCTAAAGCTTCTGTTTTTATTTGCTGCATTATATCACTCTCCTTCTAGAGACACTGAACCCAGTGTAAGGCTCTGTCTCTTTTTGCTTCAGGTTAGTGCCCATTTCTTGAGCACCTGCTTTGTGCCAGGCATTGTCTTCCTTGCTAGGAATAAAGAGATGAATGTGCAAGGCTCAGAACCTTAGAAGAAAGAGTTCCGTCTTGGCAGGATCTCCACAGAAGTGGTGACTCACAGGCGAGAGCTGGGCTTGGGTGTCCACCTCAGCAGGGTCACATCAGGCATGGGTACCTACTTTGAATGAGTCTTGGGGCTGTGGCAGAGCGTTTCTGCTGTGAACCTTCCCAGGTTTCAGCACAGACAGCAAGACAGCAAGTGTGAGAAGGATCATACTGAGAGGATTTACTTTCATCCCAGCTCTATCCCTCCAAACTGTGGGACCTCAGGAGAGTCACTTAACCTCTGTTACCTCTGTTTCCCCATATTTAAAATGGGGACAGCCATGCCTGCTTTGTCTGATCTTGTGACAGTCTTATGTAAAGCAAGTTAGGTACGGAATATGAATGATGTTTGGGAACTACAAAGTATTTCTGGATAGCACTTGGTAGCAACTGCCTAGAAAAGTATGTATAAAAGGATGATGAGGCCTCCGTATCTGTGTCAAAGTATATCATGATAGATTACTCATGTCTGTCAAGGGCTCGGAGCCCTGGTGGGGTAATGGTTAAGAACTATGGCTGCTAACCAAAAGGTAGGCAGTTAATCCACGAGCTGCTCCTTGGAAACCCTATGGGGCAGTTCTCTGTCTTATAGGGCCACTATGGGTCAGAATCCACTCGACAGCAAGGGGTTTGGTTTTTTGGTTTTGTCATGGGCTCAGAAGAAGCAAATGGTAGCGTGTATGTGATAAATTTACTAAATATGGTGCTACAAATATATAAACCAGCACAGTTTTTACCATTGCCAGAAAGCTGCTTCCCTAAGTCTATTCATATGAGATGAACCTCCTAGACATTGACTCCTCTGGGCCTGAGCTCCTAGACTGCAATTCCAGAGGCTCAAGTTAGTACCAGGAACCCAGGCCACCAAGTTGCTTTCCCTCAGCTGTCTAGGAGCGGCTCGCTCTGGCCAGGGACTCCCAAGTAAGGCCAGATGTCAGCACATGACTAGCTACCCTGACTCTGTGCAGCCCACACCCCTGCTCTCTGTGTGGAGAACAGAGGCTCAGGAGACAGGGACTTGAGAAGGCAGGTAAACGTAGTCGTTCCCTGCATGACTTCCTTTTTTAAATTGTCTACCAGCTAGTTCAGAGCATGGAATCTTAAAGTGTCTTGTGAACATAGATCTCTTGGCAAGGAGGGAGAGTGGTGTTTTCTGACCAGGAGGCTCAGCTATTGACCAGTTGTACTCTTCACTTTTTAAGTCCATGCTTCCCCCCACACACGTGCCCATGAAAAGAAAATGCAAAAAGATATCTTGCACGTGTACAGGTATTTAATATATACATGTATGCGTGCATGCAAATGTACATGTATGTATATGGGTGTGTGTATATATATTCTGGGAAAATTATATGTGCTCGTATGTATCTCTGTATATATACATACGTACATATATACACACATACATATGTAATTTCCTTAGAATATACGTACTTTCACACATATACATACTCTCACAAATATATGCACGTATACTCACATACATACATATACACCTACATACATATATATTTTCTCTAGAATATATGTACATTCACACATACGCATATTCTCACAAATGCACACACGTACCTATATATACACATTTAAAAAAAAAGGAGCGGCTGGTGGATTCGAACTGCTGACCTTTTGGTTAGCAGCCATAGCTCTTAACCACTGTGCCATCAGGGCTCCATATATACACATTTGTACATATATACTTTCCCTAGAATATATATACATTCATACATATACACATTCTCACAAATACACATATACTCACATAGATATGTAATTTCCCTAGAATATATGTACACTCACACATATACATATTCTCACAAGTGCATGCACATACACTCACATACATATAGACTTTTTCCAGATTAGGAGTCTGGTAATTCCATCATATGCTGGGCAGCGTTATAGTGGCTGCCGGGTTCTTTGCCTAGTGAGTTCCTGCTCATTCTTGAAGAGTCCGTTTCTCTCAGATGCCTTTTCTAGCTCCCCACAGACAGAGCTGGAGGGACCCTCCTCTATCATTCCACTGGCTGCTGTATTACCAGTCAGTCTTCTCTGGGCCTGGGTCTGAATTGTCTTCATTTCTGGGTTCATATCATTTAGCCTGGTGCCTGGCATGCAGGGTGCCTGGCATGAAGAATTCCATTTCACTGCAGCCCATGCTTTCGCAAGCCTGGGTTGGATTGTTCCCAGTAGGTGGCCTGGTTGTTTCCTCTCTTCAGCAGTTAGTAAACCATGCATCACACCCTCCTACTCTCCAGGGTTCTGCTGCAGTTCTCAACAGTCCAGTTTTTTTTTTTTTTAATTTTATTTTATTGTACTTCAGGTGAAGGCTTACAGAACAAATAGTTTCTCATGAAACAGTAGTACACATGTTGTTTTATGACATTGGTTAACAACCTCATAACATATTAACCCTCTAACTTCTCAACCTTTTTTTTTTTTTGGTGAAAATAGCCAAAGATACACCATTTCAAAAATTTCTACATACACAGTTCAGTGACATTGACTACACTCTTCCAATTGTGCTGTTATTCTCACTTAAGATGGAGGCTTACAGAACAAAATAGTTTCTCATTTAACAGTTACTACAAATGTTGCCCTATGACAATGGTTAACAATCTCACAACACATCAACAATATCCTTACTCAACCTTGAGTTCCCTATCACCAGCTTCCTTGTCCCCTTCTGCCTTCTGGCCCTTGTCACTGGACTCCTGTACCTCGTTAGTCTCATTTGTTTTTACGGGGCTGTCCACTCCCAGGCTGAACAGTGAACCTCGAAGGTAACTTCACCACTGAGCTAAAAGGGTGTCTGGGGGCCATACTCTCGGGGTTTCTCCAGTCTCCTTTAGGCCAGTAAATCTGGTCTTTTTTTTGTGAGTTAGAATTATGCTCTACATCCTTCTCCAGCTCTGTCCAGAACCCTCTGTTGTGATCCTGGTCAGGGCAGTCAGTGGTGGTAGCCGGGTACCATCTAGCTGTACTGGACTCAGTCCGGTGGAGGCCTTGGTAGCTGTGGACAACAGTCCAGTTTTGAAGGGATCTTTAAAAGCCCCACCTGATGGCATGAATTTCTTCTGTGAAAAGCAGTCCACACTCCCTCCCTAACTACCTCCTGTGATGGACAGCTTACTACCTCTTCAGGCATCTAGTTCTAATGATGGAGAATTAGAATCCTTTAAAAGCTCTTCTTTCGTGAAGTCAAAATCAGCCTCACTGGTAATGTCTCCTTATTAGTACTAGTTCTACCCTCTAGGGCTACAAAGAACAATTTAATCTGGGAGAGTATCAGGAAGATTGAGGATAGTAATGGATTATACCCATTGAATAAAATAGGAATCCACTAGTCCATACTGATACTACATAGATAAATAAATAGATTGAGACATCAGTGGAGGAAAAAGGGGACTCACCCATACAGGGCACGCTGAGAGATAAATGTAGAGGGGAGTGCAAGCATCATAGTAAAAATTACTTCAGGCAAAATTCATTAGTGGTCTCGAGACTGTTGTCCTGAAATACTCTTTAAACCTTGAGCAAAAACTATCCCCTGAAACCACCTTTTAGCTAAACAGCAGGTTAGCTTAAAAAAGAAAGAATTTCACCTTGGGGAACTGTTCTCTTTTAAAAAATTATCCATATGAAACCAAATGGACAATATGCTTAAAGCATGGATGAGAAGTTTGGGGGGCAATGAGACTTAATTAATGGGAGTGGAACAGCTAGAACGGAAATAAAGAGAATTTGACACAAACTGAAGAATGTAATGTCACTGAACATTACGTGTAGAAATTGTTGAGCAGGAACCTGTTTTGCTGTGTATACTTTCACCAAAAATACAATAAAATTTAAAAAAAAAATCATTAGTGGATGCTAAAATCTAGAGGAGTAAGTTTGATGAGGAATAGGATATTTGCATGGTCTCAAAGTGTCTCTCCACAGATTGCTTATTAGCTGCAAGGGACAAAAATAGGAACCACCCAGGGGAGAATCCAGACAACACCTTGACCAAGTGAAAAAAATTACATAATGGACAAGGGACAGATGGGTGTTATGGGCTTCCAGATGTGATACCCTGGGAAGAATACAGCGTTACTTATGCTGTATTCCAGTCAGGGATGGAAAATCTGAAACTAATCACGAGGCAACTGAGACATACCCAATTTGTGGAACATTCTATAAAAAACTGGCCTGTTTTTTTCAAAAATATCAGTGTTGTGAAAGACAAAGAAAGGCTGAGAAACTGTTCCAGAATAAAAGAGACTAAAGAGACTTGTCAGCTAAATGCACTCTGTCTCCTGGACTGGATCCTGTACTGGAGAACAAAATTCTACAAAAGACATTTGAGTCAGTTGACAAAATTGGAATATTGGAATTCTATCAGTGTTAACTTGAATTTGACAACTGTACCATGAAAGAGAATATCTTTGTTCTTAGGGAATACACACTAAGTATGGGGTAAGGAGTTCTTGGGTAATGCAAATGGATGCTAACTGAAAGATTAGAGGTTCAGTTCCACTCAGAGGCACCTTGGAAGAAAGGCCTGGTGATCTACTTCTGAAAAATCAGCCATTGAAAACCCAATGAAGCACAATTCTATTCTTACACACATGGGGTCGCCATGAGTTAGTCAATTTGACGACAGCTGGCTTTTATAGGGAGTGAAGGTGCATGATCTATATAGCCTACTCTAAATTGTTTCAGGAAAAAAATTATAATATGTGTACAAATACAGAGAGAGAGGATAAGCAGACAACTAAACAAAAATGAGAATGAGAATGGACAAAAGGTATGTGGGAATTCTCTTTACTATCCCTGTAAAGATGAAAAGAACACATCTGAATGAAGGCCTGTCAGAGATTCGCAGATAGTGAGGTTGGACCTTCTAAGTCCTCTTTTTCCAGGCCCAGGAGGAGTATAGCGCACCATGGTTAAGGACCAGTGCTATGAGACCTGCCCCATGATGGAGGACGGGGTGGCGAGGCGGGAGTCAGGAAAACGTTCCATGAAGAATTTACCTTGAAGTTAAGACCTCAAACTTTAGTAGGAGTTAGCTAAGTGAAGCAGACAGGGGTCATGGAGGGCATTCCTGGAGGAGGAAACAGCCTGTAGAAAGGCTGGAGGATAGAAATCCAGAGAGTCAACAAGGCAAAATAAAGCAGGGCCACAAGGTACAGGACAGTGAATTCTGGGCTTCACCTAAGAACACAGGCCAGTGGTTGCAGAGTTGATTTTCTGGCTGGAGAGTGACATGATCAGATGTGTGACTTCAAGGAAAACCTTATATGCTTCACACATGTGTTGCTCCTAAGTTGTCCTCGTTCCATGCACCCCTGGAGCTGGGCCTCTAGATTGAGGGATTATTTGGGGCCCACAATTTTCTATCCTTGCTTTCTGCCCAGTAGGCAGAAAACGGACTTTTTACAGCTACATGGTGGTGCCCTTCTTTTGGTGACTGAGAGTTGGATCTCTGTGTTCAACCTCTTATTAGTGTGATTATCTTCTTGAGTCCTGAGCTGCCCCAAGTCAACATCACTGTGCCATCTCTGTGAGATATTAGAAAGGTTTCTAAGGCCAGGATAAGCAGCATGAATCGAGAGAGAGAGAGATAGAGATAGAGAAGCTTCCCTCCTTCTGCTTACGTTGCTGTCACTCAGGGACAATGCCAGAAGGGGTTGGAGTGAGGGAAGGAGAGAGAAGGGAGGGAGAAAGGGAGGAGAGAGAAGAGCTCTCTCTCCCTAGAGAGAGAAACAGGATGAGCAAAAGACGATTGGAGAGAAAGAGGGAGAGAAGAGAGAGGAAAAGATTTCCCATTAGAGGTGAAAAGAGCTGATAGCAGCTTATGTTCTGCCATCTCTGTAAACAACTGCCTCGAAAAACAACCAGGAAATTTGGACAACATGTAGGACTGTACTTTCTTTCCGTTGATGACCTATTACCATGTGTGACTTTGGGTAAGTCATTTACCTTTTGGGTAGTCTGTTTATCTCTCTTCCCATTGGCAGAACTGCCAACTGCCATGGACGTTAGGTACATAGATGCATGGGTTGTTGAAACCGTTCAGAAGAGGTTTTCTGAAAAGTAATGAGCTTGATGCCACTATTTGTATTTAAAAAGTGCGTTGATGCTCTCCGATCACTAACTTGTCATCATGTGTGCAAATAGTTTATTGCATTAGTGGGATGAAGAATGTCTTGAATGCTCTGGGATAAATAAATTATCACTGGCACTTGGTGATGCTGATTTTAATCAAAGTTGAGGACTTTGGGGACAAGTGCCTTTGCTCTTTGGCTATTTGTAAGTAAAGGAGAAGTAATTAAATTACATAAATTTGGAAACTTCAAGGCCCTAGGCTTGTTTTGCGTTTTTATTAAGCACTTGTTTTGAGTTTGGGCCCAGTCATTTAATTTATCTCTTCTCATGTATGTACTCTTTACAACTGTTATAAATAAACTCCACCCCACTGACTTATTTTGAATGTTGTAAAAATGGTAGTATTAGGCTTGTAGGAACTGTGATATTTGTATTCGAGAAGCACCTGGCTGTGGTTTAGGTGACAGATCATGAAAAGAGCTAGTGATTAGGGGAATAATTAGGCCAAGTTCTTTGGTTCCATTTATCCAGATGGCATATAGAGAATCTTTAAAATTTCCCAAATAGCTTCTTAAGATCACAGTTATCCATCCTTCACTGTAATTAGGACTAATGACCTAATGCCAAACTGGGTATTGATCAGAATCCAATGACTTATGACTTTGACTATCATGAGTATCCAACTGGAAAACACCTTGAATGGCGTTGATCTCAAAAGCCATGTGTTTATTCTAAAATGTAGACTATCAAAATCCAAGGTCAGAGGTCATGCCTGCCATAATTTCCTGTATAGGAAGGAGTGCCATTTCATTTGTCAAAGGTCTTCCTTTCTTTTATCTTCAGTATGCACATCTATATTTATAAATGAAAGAAGGACTGTGCCTCAGAATAGTCAGTAAAATCTTCATTCATTGAAATGTTCAGAATACTCACTCCTTAGTACTATTTAGCAAGTATTTATTGAGTGCCTGCTATGTGTAAGGTACTATGTTAAGCTCTGGGGTTACGGTGGCTAACAAAGCAGATAAAAATCCCCCTTTTGTGGAGTTTACATGCTAGTAATATATTCTGGCTACTGTATTTTCTGGTGAACTGAAGAACAAATATCCATGAGTCATCCCATTCATTGAGCATCCCTTATATGCTTTTTAAAGGCTTTAAGAGACCTTTTGGGGGGCATTGGTAGCTTAGAGGTAGAATTCTTGCCTTCCATGCAGAAGACCTGGGTTTGATTCCTGGCCGGTGCATCTCAAGTGCAGCCACCACCTATCTGTCAGTGGAGGCTTCCATGTTGCTAAAACGTTGGCAGTTCAAATCCACCAGCTGTTCCTTGGAAACCCTATGGAGAAGTTCTACTCTGTCCTGCAGGGTCGCTATGAGTCGGAACTGACTTGTCGGCACCTAACAACAATAACCATTTATAGGGAGTCCCTGGGTGGTGCAAACAATTAAAGTGCTCAGCTGCTAACCGAAAGGTTGGAAATCCGAATTCACTGAGACGCTCCTTGGAAGAAAGGCCTAGCGATCTACTTCTGAAAAATCAGCCATTGAACACCCTATGGAGTACAGTTCTCTACTCTGACACACATGGAGTTGATGCTGGCAATTAGTGTTTACTATTTATAGAACACTTACTGTCTAAGCATTTCACTGGCATCATATCATCTAATTCTTATAGCTCCTCCTGTGAAGTAGGTAGTATTAGCTCAATTTTATAGATTGGGAAACTGTGGCTGAGAGGTTGAATGACATGCCCAAGATCACACAGCCAAGAAGCTGTAGAGCTGGGATTCAAACTTGGGTGTCTTTGTCCCCAAAGCCAGTACTCTCATCACCATACACACTGCCTTTCTTGTGTCATTGCATTCTCAAACCCAACCTTTCCATAGATATCTTGGGCTGTGTTTTGCCAGGAATTCCTCCATACACATGACAAAATACATTCCCCATGAAAAGATGGGCCTTTCTTCCCTGATGTTAACCTTTGATTCCCAGTTAATTCAATATAACTTTTTTGTCACTTCTCTGAGTAGCTAGGTACTATTTATGACTCTAAGTGTCTGTGTTCCAGACTAATTTGGACTTCCTCCATGACCTTGGACAAGCCATTTTTAAGGCTCACTGTCTCATTTTCCCCATTTGCTACCACATTAGGAATGGAATTTGGACAAACAAGAGCAGTATTAATATTTCTGGCTACAGATGGAGTGAGATGCTGTCATTTGTGGGTTTTGTCCCCAGGAGCTGAGTTTTAGCTGAACTGATCCTCTCTGAACTGTTCTGTCTCCTGTGGGGAGGTTGTGGTTGGATTTATGTTTCTAAGGGCCTGAAGCATGATCACAGCTCACTCTATTTCCCAGTCTCTTATGCTTTCCATGATGCCCCATCACTCCAAGACTGTCGTCAATGCAGTTGTCTCTGTTTTAGATGATGACATCCTTGCCCCAGCTGTCCCGGGAGGACAGCAGCGTGATGAGTAAGTCCTGAAGCTTGCTAGATGTGTCTCAGTGTTTCACATGCCTGCATTGATTGGATAAATCCCAATGTGGGCCTTAGGACCTGGGTGGCCTCAAGTGTCCTGAACATCACTATTCAAACTGTCTGGTGATTATTTATTTTTCTGACTTGTGTTTCCTTTTCAGCAAATGAAAAGATTGAAGACATCAATGGCTGTCCAAAGAACAGATCGCAAATGGTAAGTGGTACACAGGGAGTGAATGTTTGTGTTCTCTTAGTAAACCCTGCCTCTAAGTGACATTGACCATTTTGAAAACTTTCACACCAAAAGCTTTACTCCAGGGGATTACATTAATAAACTAACAGCCGTTTCCAAGTAGCCGTAGTTTACTTCTCTGACTTTTTTTGGTATTTATTGAAAAATGGCTGTGACTTTTACATAGATTGTAAGACGGCAAAAATGAAGTATCGTCCTTGCTATTAGAAACAAATTATGTAGAGCTACTGCAAACATACAGTTGTTTACGACTTACTGTTGTGACTCGTTCTGCCTTCTCCAAGACCCACAATAACTCCTCTGTCTGTGTGTGGTGCTGAGACACGGATGAAGTGATGATATTTTACTCATCAGAAATTAGAACATGTGGTCTGATTGCCTTTAAAGATTAGAATGATGTGGAATGAGAACTGTGACAGGAAACGTGAAACCTGCAGTCAAATCCAGACCATTCTCAACAAAACCTTGACAAGTGGTGTTTTGTCTGATGGGATGCTTTTAAACGATGATAGTAAAGCTCTTTAAAAAATAATAATAAAATTGATGTTTTTAATCTGTTCTTGTTGCATGTCCTGCACATATCTTTGAATTAAAATTCATCATCATTGTAGAGTTTGGAAAACATTGACCATAAGGCTCTCTGCACTTAGCTTTTCATTTCAAAACACTTCTCAAACATGAATAAGTACATAAAGAATGTGTATTTTCAGTCTTATTAAGATGATACTAATACCTGTTTAAAATACAAAGGAACAACTCAAGGGCTTCTTTTCTTGCTGGACATTTGCTTCCAGAAGTCTTAAAAAAAAAGGTATAACTTGTCTCTCTAACTCCCCAAGCCCTCCGGAGTAGGCACAATTTGATATCTTTCATTCCAGAATACACCAAAGTGATTGGCATTCCTTGGGCTTCCTGTTTAATTTTCTGACTCGTTTAGCCCAATGAGTTGGTCACATAGGCAGCCTTTTCAGTTAACTTTTTTTCACACACAAAAACCTTTTTACTATAAAGAGGTAGGAGGGTGGCAGTCATTTTCTAGTTTACATTCTGTAATGAGTTTCTCTTTTTTGTTGGTTTGTTCCACAGGAGGTTTTGTTTTCATTTTGTTTGATCCAGACACCAGCCACTCCTTACATAGGAAAGTCCCCAGGCAGACCTCTTGTAGCTGCTTTGACTTTTAGTAGAGCTTGGTTGCTATTTTTACTAGAGCTACTGCAGCTGTGCAGTGTATTAATAATTGAGAAAATTTGGACGATAAGAGACTTAATTTTAGTGCAAGCATTTTACACATGCAATCATATCTTCACATGAAAGAGATGTATTATTTCCCTCTGGGATAGATACAGATGCATTTGCCCCAGACCATTATAATGCATATAGACCCGATATTTGAAGGTGTTGAACACTTTATTCTCTTTGGTGTATTTGTATTTTCTGCACCCTCTCCCTCTGTTGGGGGTGTTGCTTGTTGTTAAAGTCTGTTTTAAAGCTATAATTCTGTCACCTCAGATTTTTCTGTGCAAATTTAGTTCCATATGCAACTATGTTATTTTGTGGTTTCTCCATAACTCTTTGAGCTGGGGAAGTATTGTTTGTTCATCGACTGTGTTTTTTAAAACGCAGAAATATAAAATCCTATAATTGTGATAATTAGTTCCAGCTTAGGGGTGGGGAGGTAGACATGGTCTTGTGGCAAATTTAGCAGAGAATAGTTCAACATACAGGATGTGAGGCCAGGGAAACGTAAGAACGTCTACCACAGTCATTCTGTTCTGTAGGAAATGAGAAAGATGATAAGGACCACAGAACCATTGTCCTTTTTCCTAAGTCACAAAACAATGATAAAATTCCTAAGGCAGAACTCACCATAGTCACATAGGAAGTCCTTATAGACATATATGAATGTCATTCTAGCTAATAGTACACATGTGTGTCTGTGTGTGCACACGTGCATGCGGGTGTATACAGAATTAAAGCAGTTCTACTCATGGGAAGTGTAATCTGGGGAATATGGCATAGTGATGAACTATCAATTCTAGACTTCTAGAAAGTTAACCTCCCAGTTAGGCTTTACTTGGGGCATCTGTTGACAAAGATTACTTACTGTTGTTTGCCAAATAGTGCTTGTTTGGAGGAGACTAGCGGGAAAGGTATATGGAGAACATTGCATTGATACAAGGAAGACGACACACAATGAAATGAGAACTTGGGAACTGTATCTTATTGAGAGGATAACTCTGACTCCCCTGAAAATAATCAGCACAGGGTTAGTGTGCCTATTCCCTAAGAAAATGAATATAGCAAGCATTCATCTTAGGAGGCCTTTAATAATAGAGCCAAAGAAAAGTAATTTTGTTTCAGAGCAGGAGTAGGATGCATGCTATTATGGTTTTCAAAGAACAGATTCACTTCACCAGCTCATCAGTAGATGGGAAAGTGAGCTTTGTGGGAGTCACCATAAGGAGCAAGCACTGGAGGAGCAGCATATCTTTCTCCCACCCCTTCATTACCCTCCTCCTGACGCACAAGAGCTGCGTTCTCCACTCCCTGTGCTCCAGGCTCTGTTGCAAGTCCTGCTGTCTTCCCAGAGGATGCGGAAGTGAACTCAGACCCTGGTGGAATATGGACTAGAGAATTCCAGGGGCAGTGAAGCATATACGGTATGGTTATGGCATTGCATGCTTTTAGCCAGTCAGTCAGCAAGCATTCACGTGCTTACTAATGCCAGGCACTGGGCTATGCCAAGTGAATATACAGGTGACCAAGATGTGATTCTTGACCTCGAGGAACTCAGAGATAAGTGGGCAAGACATCAGAGAACAATTAGAGCAATAAAACATTCAAACTGCTATAACAAACATCTTGGCAGTGTATACTGTGGGCCATTCCACTCCCAGGGCAAGGGAAGGCTTAAGAATAATTTATGAAGGGTGAATCTTGAAAGGCAAGAGGGTTTACTAAGGGGGAACAATGGGTGGGAGAGGATTCCAAGCTGAGACAGCCGAGGCCTCAAACTCATTACTAGAGAATCTGTTTACCTGAGGATGTCATGGACCCTACAAAAGAAGACTTTGCAAACATTTATTCATTGATCCTACTGAATTGCTGTGAGCCGAGTCTGGTGAGTCTCTTCTGGCCTCTAAGCAATGTCATCCATTTGTCCTGTTGTGCCTGGGGATGGGAGGTCATGGAAGAACAGCCCGGAGTATGGCAGACTTCATAGCCGTGGAGGCCTTTTCATACCTGGAACAAGTCTCTGCATTCGTCATCACTCCCCAGGTGCTTCATCTTGGGAGCCACCCCCAATGGACCCCAGATCAAACTTTTGTAAAGAAAAATACACGTGGTCTTTAAACGCAGAAGAAAACATTCTTTGATGGTTAGGAGGGTGGGGAGGGAGGGTGAGGGTTATTTACTAACTTGATAGTAGATAAGAATTATCTTAAGTGAAAGGAATGACAGCACACATTACAGGGAAGTCAGCACAACTGGACTAAACCAAAGCTAAGAAGTTTCCTGAATACAAACACTTTGAGGGACAGAGTAGCAGGGGTAGGGGTCTGGGGACCATGCTCTCAGGGGACATCTATGTCAATTGGCATAACAAAGTTTATTAAGAAAATGTTCTGCATCCTA
>NW_004443942.1:11910180-12000047 GCF_000243295.1 Trichechus manatus latirostris
AGATGGGAAGGCAGAGAGGGTTAGGAGCTGGTTGAATGGACATGAGGAATCAGGGGTGGAAAGGAGGAGTGTGCTGTCACAGTATGGGGAGAGCAATTAGGGTCACATAACAATGTATGTATAAATTTTTGTATGGGAGACTAACTTGAAAAGTAAACTTCATTTAAACTACAAAAAGAAAAAAAATACATGTGGTCATCTACTCCTGTAGATGGAAGTTCAACCATGGGATCTGGAGAATGAAAATGCTGCCTCATTGGAAATGGTGGTTAGCATTTTTAGCATCAGCACTCACATGCATCTGCACAATGCTTCAAGGTTTAAAAGCCCTTTCACACTGATGAGCACATTTGATCCTCCTGACTCTGCTGAGGTTGTTGCAAAGATAGCCGAATGGATGAGAGTTGGCATAAAGCCAATTCCCAAAAGGCAGAGATCAATCATAACCCTGCTGACACCATGGCACTCTCTCTCTCTCTCTGTCTGTCTTACTCTAGCCACCCGGGGCTAGGTCAGACCTTGCAAGTTAAGAGGACACCATCCTTGGGTTTGCTAATTCACTGGAACGAGGCACAGAACTCGTGGAAGATAGTCTTACGACTACCAGTTTTATTATAGTAAAAGGATATAAATCAAGATCATCATAAGGAAGAGATGCATGGGCCAGGTCTGGGAAGGTTCGCAATGCGGAGCTGCCAGTCTCACGGAGGGCACAGCACCCTCCCTTCGCAGATCAGGAAGCTCTGTGAGTCTTTGTCTTCTGGGCTTTTATTGGCCAGTCCTGCATGATAGGCGAAATCATGCCTCCTGAGGCTACTTGATATGGCTGTCTCAATGAGTCTTTTCTGGTCTGGCCAGATCCCACTTGTCAGCACAAATCTTGTAGTATGGCCTGGAAGTCCCAGACCTAGGCACCCCAGTTACTCCAGAGGTTATTTCTCTGGAGCCAAGGACAAAGATTGCCTTACTTAAGGTAAAACTAAGTCCTTTATCCCACAGCCAGCATAATGCACCCCTGCTTTCAGGGGAAACTGAGGCACTGGGTGGTGGAGGCACAGGGCGTGGCAGAGCCAGTGCCCAAGCCCCGTGCTTTTCCATGGGCACCACGGGCCCCAACACCTAACTCTCAGCCCTTATAACATAGGAGTGTGACCAAAAAACGGAGATGCTCAGCAGTGGTGTCCCTTTTCTGGAGGGAGCCTGACCTCGGCCTGTTTCTGTGGAACAGCTTTGCCCCGTCAGTCTGACCTAGAAGCCTTTGGGACCAAATTCTTGGAGATGGAGCTCTAGAAACAGCATTCCCCCATCTCTACCCTCTCCCTGCCCCACACCAAATCTGTCCTCTTGTCCCTTAAATAAGTTTGTGTGTGTGTGCGTCAGAGGTGGTTAAGATGTTTTGTCCGTTTAGCATTGCCATGGCAACCTTGGGGCATCTTTTTGGCTTTCAAGTAATGTGTTCAGCAGAGTTATGTGTTAGTCTGGCGGGAAAAGCATTGCTTGGAGCGTGGCCAGTGGGGGCTGGGCAGCCCGCTGCTTCGCTCTTTGAACTCACTGTACTCTGGGCTAACTTTGGAGCCTGGGAATGGCCAGCCATGGGGGGTGGGTTTATTTTTTAAACATTATTATTTTAAGTGACTTGGCTTTCTGTGGTTGATTAGAGGAGGTGCAAAGTTAGTAAGCAGAAAGCCCCAGACTTGTTTCCCCTCTAGCTGATCTCAGGCCTGGGATCAGCCAGAGGCCTCCCAGAGTTGCCTACTACCTCCTCCTGGACTCCCCATGGAGTCCTCTTGCCCTCTTCCCTGGTGCATGTATTCTGAGGGGCCACCTGGGCTTGAGAATCAGACTGGCCGGGTTTGAATTCCTTCTCAGCTCTTCTGTGGCCTTGAGCTAATTACTTAACCTTTTGAAGCCTTGATATCCTATCCTGTAAAACCATTTGCTGTCCAGTTGACTCTGACTCATGGTGACCCCATGTATGTCAGAGTAGAACTGTGCTCCATAGGTTTTTAATGGCTGATTTTTCAGAAGTAGATCACCAAACCTTTCTTCCAAGGTGCTTCTGGGTGGACGCAAACCACTAACCTTTTGGTTAGCAGGCAGGGATTCCTGCTCTATAAAGAGGGATTGATAAAATGCATACTTCGTAAAATTTTCGTGAGGACTAATGAGGCAGTGTGGGAGTTCCTGGGTAGTACAGACGGTTAACACACTCAGCTGCTGACCAAAAGGTTGGAGAAGAAAGGCCTGGCAATCTACTGACAAAAAATCAGTCATTGAAAACCCTAGGAAGTACAGTTCTACTCTGACACACATAGGGTTGCCGTGAGTCAGAATCAACTTGACAGCAACTGGTTTTTTTAATAAAGCTATGAAAATAATAATAATAATTGAAATAATAAAATATAAGTAAAGCTTATAGAATCTTTGTCTTGTGACAGGCACTGCTCTAAAAATATCTCCTTAGCCATATCCTCCCAATAGCCTTTTGAGGTAGGTGATCTTCTTATCCCTATTTTCCTTATCAGGTTCCTGGCATATGATCAGCAGTTAATAAATGGCAGTTTCTAAAATGATGATGATTTATTTTAGTGGTGGTGTATGTTTTGGGGAAAACAGAAGTGCTGTGCGATTGATTACTTTCGTGTGGCCTTTCTAGCCATGGTCTCGTAACTCCCACCCAGGTGATTGTTCAGGACTGTGTAATAAGGTAACTGTGGCTCACCAAGGGCATTGGTCAGTTTTACTTTAAAAGAGAGCCAATTCCAGAGCAGAGAGGAGGATCCTACCACCACCAAGGAAGAACAGCGGGAGGCAGAAAGCGCATCCTTCGGACCCAGGATCCCTGCTCTGAGAAGCTCCTGGAAGCAGGTGACAGAGAGAGAGAGAGAGAGAGAGAGACAGGAGCTGTAACCCTGAAAACAGTGAGACTTGGTGGCAGGAAAGCCTGGCATGGAGACCTGGCAGCAGGAGAGGGCACGGTGGGCTTCCCGGCCCACAGAGAGAGAAAGCTGAGTGCCTTTGGGGAGAGGCCTAGGGCCAGGGAGAGGGGTGCCTGTGAGCATGGTTGGGAAGAGGCTGTCCTGGTGAAAGAACTGTGTCCTGAGTGTTCCTAAGCCTGAACTGTAACTGTTACTTACCTTATAATAAACCTCATAATTGTGAGTATGGTCTTTGAGTTCTGTGTCACCATTGCAATGAGTTATTGAACCCAGCAGAGAAGTAGATAGTGCTGTGTGAGGGATGGCTGGTGTCAGAATTAGTAAAGATGGCGGAGAGAGGAGGCTTGTCTAGCCTCCACCTCATGGGGATCAGCCTTGGCTGTTGACCTTACTTCTCCTTTCCCCGCATGAAGTTAGAGGAGGTCAGACAGCGCCCCCATGCTGTTTTTACAGAAGCTTTTAGAAGTCTGAGAAAAGCTATCTACCTCTCTGCTCCCCAAATAGCCCACAGCTGAATTTTGCATACAGCCTGAGTGGATCATGGATCCTGGAGGCTGACCCATGTGACCCCTAGGGCTACACAGACTCAGGTTCAGTGCCCCTACCTTTTAGGACACACCTCTGCTCCTACCTTGTCCTTTCGGAGGCCCCTGTAAACAGTGCCAGCACCTGAGTTCCCAAAACAGTGGGACTCTGCATTTAGACACAGAGAAGGACAGAGCAGTGGTTTTCACACTTTTATCCTATCAGTAGAACCCCCCTTTTTTCAGATAAAATCTTATGTGGAACCTCACAACGTGAAAGGGATAAAAGCTGAATTGCTGTGATAAAAGTAAGAATGGGTGGCCCAGAGCAGCCTCTTTCTCTCATCTCCCGTTCTTCACTTTGACAGCTGCCACCTAGGCCCCCAGTAGAAGCTCAGCACCAGGAGAGACACAGTGTGATAGAGACTAGGAAGGATCTTGGTAGCACCAGCCCTCCTTCCTTTGGTCCTGCTCAGTCTCCATCTCTATGAAGAAAGACAACTGGACTAGGCCTTCTCTTTCACCTCTGACCTCTGGAGGCTGCAAAGCATCATACTTATGAGCATAAGCTCTGAAGGCAGACTGCTTATGACCTTGACCAAGCACCCTAGCCTCTCTGTGGACCAGTTTCTATGATGGGGATAGTAATAGTTTCTGCCTCACAGGATTGTTTTAAGGCTTAAATGAGATCATCTATATGAGGTGCTTACCTGTGGCTGGGCACATAGCTCTTCTAATGATGATGATTTTTTTAAAGTACTCCAGGTTCAAACCCACTCAGTGACTCTGCGGGAGAAAGACCTGGTGACCTGCTTCGGCAAAGCTTATAGCCAAGAAAACTCTATGGGGCAGTTGTACTCTGTTACATAGGATTGCTATAAATTAGAATTGACTCCGCAGCACCCAACAGCAATAACAACAACAAGTCCATGGGGTTGCCATGAGTCAGAATTGTCTCCATGTCAACGGATATTTTTTAAGAAATAGGCATGCCTCAAGAATGGCCAGCTCCATCTTTGGTGGGGGTTTGTTAGACAGCTTGGCTTGAGTGTATTTGTATACCTTTATCTCTGAAAGTATTGGCCTAAAGAGAACCCCCTAAGAAATCTGATGTCATGAAGCAGCGTGGTCATAGCAAAGCACAGACTTCAGGGGCTTTCAGGCCCAGAATCAATCTTGGTTCAGTCCTATCTTAACTGTGTGGCCCTGGATAACCCACCTGACTTCTCAGAACTTCTACTTCTTCCCCTGTGAAAGGGGAAGAATAATATCTCACTGAGCTACTGTGAGGTTTCAATGAGAGGACTTACATTTATTGAGCACTTATTATAAGCTAGACATGTGCTGTGAGCTTTACATTATTATTACAGTTACTCCTCACAATAATCCTATGAAGTGGTTGCTATTACTGCCTATATTTTACGCATGGGGACTGAGGCTTTAAAAGGTTATTTTCTGCTGCTGGATGTTCACCTAGGAAGAAGCAGAGTTGTAGCTTAAACCCAAGTCTGTCATCTATTTTCAGAGCCTGTGGTCGTCACTCTGTGACAGAGGAAAACACAAACAAACAAACCAGTTGCTGTCGAGCTGACCCTGCCACATGGCAACCCCATGTGTCAGAGTAGAGCTGGGCTCCACAGGATTTCGACAGCTGATTTTTGGGAAGTAGATCGCCCGGCCTTTCTTCTAAAGTGCCTCTGGGTGGACTCAAACCACCAACCTTTCTGTTAGCATCTGAGTACATTAATGTTTGCACCACCCAAAGATGTGTCAGAGAAGGGGTGCAATAAAATTCGTTTCCTCCTCACCAACCCCTGTTCTTATTTTTCATTGGTGAATTTAGCAGAACCAGCTGGGCTTAGCTGGAAGTTAGTGAGAAGGGAGGAGAGTGAATATTTCTGGAAAGGACCTGAATTGACCTGTTGATGGGAACTCTAAAGCTGAAACAGGGGCAGGTGGCAGCCTCTTGAGATGGCCCCCAAGAGCCCTGGCACCACGTACCTCTGGCCTGTGTTCTTCTCACATACTCCTGGGCTACTGCGAGGCCATCTGCAATGGAATCAGGTTTCTGAGCCCAGTGACCGTGAGCCCTCCCAACAGCTGCCAGCAAGCTGGCCACATGCCTCGGGGAGTGTCTGAGATCCTCAGGCAGCTGAGTGGCCCCTTCCCTGGGACCCTGAGCCTATTTTTACATGGCCCTAAGGGCACACACATGTTATAGATCCAAGAAGAAATGAAGAAATGTCCGTGGACCACTGAGAATTTAGAGCAAAGTGGAAAGAGCCCAGGGCTAAGGTCAGCAGGAAGTATCCACTGCTTCCCACCCAAGGTGGCACATCCCGCCATCCCTGCTTGCGTTTTGGCCATCGTTGTCGATTTCAAAGATGGCAGCAGCCTCCAGAAGTGACACAGACTTGCCAGTGCCTTCATTTTAGTTCCCTGAGACTTGTTTTGGACTTCTGACTTCTAGAACTGTAAGATAATAAATTTGTGTTGTTTTACGCCGCCAAATTTGTGGTGAGTGGGCAGTGGTGGTTCAGTGGTAGAATTCTCACTTTCCACATGGAAGACTCGGGTTTGATTCCCAGTTAATTCACCTCATGCACAGCCACCTCATCTGTCTGTGGAGGCTTGCGTGTTGTTAATGATGCTGAATAGGTTTTAGCACAGAGCTTCCACACTAAGACAGACTAGGAAGAAATGCCTGGTGATCTACTGAAAATCAGTCAATGAAAACCCTATGGATTACAATGATCTGACCTGCAACCCATCATAGGGATGATGCAGGACCAGGCAGTGTTTTGTTCCATTGTACATGGGGTTGCCATGAGTCAGAGACCAACTCAACAACAGCTAACAACAAGTTTGTTACCTCAGCAGTAGGACACTAGTACACCCTGGGGATTCAAGCACAGTAACTCTTGCTGACTCAGACAGAAAGCTATTTGGGTTTTATAGCAAAGGCTCATTTTGCTACTGTGGGCCCTTTGGGTTTGTGAGGTTACCTAAAGGTACCTCCATTGCTAGAATATTTCAGAGTGGGGTTTCCCACCTTTGTTTGCTCAACGCAGATCATTGTAGGGAAGCGAGGGGAGGACAGAGACCCCTAGTTAGTTTGCAGCACTGCCCATACTGTGAGCTGCCTGAGCTACTGAGCTGTCATAGGAAGGGCAAGTGCCATTACACCTAATAATTAAAAGGCAATACAGGGTATTCTGGACCTCTTTGTGAATGTAAGCTGATGAGTAGGTAATATGTTCTCCAAACTAATGTATATGTCTTGTAATTAACATGACATGTAAGCACATTTTATGAGAGATTGATCGTATTTTGTATGCTATTTCACAACATGAAAGCTTTGAATACATTCGTGCTTTTCATCTCCTGCAATTTAATAAAAATCTCCATATTCCCAACACCTGGCATAGTGCTAGGTACATTGGAAGTGTTCAGCTAATGTTTCTCAGATGAAAGAGCTAACTAATAAACGGTCCAGATTTCCAGAGAGTAGGGGTGAGGTTACATATCAAATTTTAATATGTGAAATATATTATGTACTTTGAAATGCTGTGAAGAAAATTGAGTAGCCCTAAGCCAAGAAGTTCCCTCCAGTCCAATCTCTTCTCTCACAATTTTATCCTTTAACTAAGTTAGAAAAGTGTATGAAAATAACAGACTGTTTTCATTAATAAGGCAAGTAGTTGTTGGTTTGGCAAAGCCTCCTCCAGCTGTGCTTCTCAAACTTTAGTGTGCATGGGAATCACCTGGGAAGCTTTGTTAAACTCTGGATTGCTGGATGCCAACCCCAGAATTTCTGATTCTGTAGGTCTGGGGAGGAGCTGGATAATTTGCATTTCTAAAAAGCTCTCAAAGTGATGCTGATGTTGCTGGTTTGGGGCTCACACTTGGCTTAGCATCATCTCAGAGTCAAGTAAAAGAGCCCGTTTTGGGATGTGCCTATGCAAACATACCTTTAAATGTATATTAGTTTGTGAAGCTGTTTAAAAATATTTAATTAACAGTATTTCATAAGGGCTGATTTAAGTTTAACTAAATATTTTGAATGATCCAATCAGTTTGCTCTAAACATCTCCTTGTTTGAGAACCATCCTACATTCTAAATTGATAGTATAGACAATGGCATATGGCCACTGTCTCAGCAGCTTCGTGGTCTCCCGGGGAGAGCTCAGGCTGGGAGTCTTCAAGTGTCTTCCTACCCCTTCTAGCTCACTTAACCTTTGTGACCCTTGGTTTCCTCCATTGAAAACTGGGGTGATAATCCTTTATCACACTGTACTTAGCTACTCATATCCCCATTAGACATTAACTTCTTTGAGGGTGAAGGTTGCATCTGTCCATCTGCCCACACTGCCTGGCACCTGGTAGATGCTCAGTGAACATTTAATGAACAAATCCCAGCATACCTACTTTGAGATTGAGGTGTTGTCAGTGGCAACATGGTGTTCAATAAGGTTAAAGCATTTAGCAAATGCAAGGGGGAGAGGGAGTTGCAGAGGGAGAGCTATAGAACTTCTTGAGCTGAAAGAGAAATTGGATGATGATTTATAACCACGTAGATTGTGGTTTATATAAAAGCCATCTGGGCCTCATGCTTGGATCCACCTCCCTGCATATGTAAGAAGTCTTCATGGAATTCTTATGTTTCAGCCTAGCATCAAAGGGGTGGTTTTTTTTTTTTTTCCATTTTTCATTTTTCCATGAAATGGAACTTAGCAAGGAATTCCTACTTGCACTTTGCTAAGGCATGGTTAGTCTGTAGCATCTGCATGTTGGGAACTGGTCCGTGGATGAATGCCAGTGTACTCACCTCAGCAAAGGGTACAGAATGATGGCCAACATGCTAAGTTCAGGTTCTGGGAAACCTTTTAAAACAAAAACAAAAAAACTGTATAGATGACAACAGTTATATAAAAAAACAACATACTTCACAAAAATTGATCTTCCAGCCTTTCTTAGAAAAGATCTGATAATCTGGCAATACCGGGATGACATTCCACAGGCTGAAATGGGCTAAAACTGGGTAGCAGTCGCCTCCTTTAGGCAAGCATGGGCTACATTTGTTATAATTCCCACTGTTCCCTATTGTCTTATACCTAGCCTCTTTGACTCATTTGTTACCTGCCTGCCCCTTGCACACATATGAAGTCTTGACTCGCAAACTGTTGTACTCTTTTCTTTTTAAGTCTCATGAGCTTCCTCAGGAATTCTAAGCGGTGGTATACAGTGGTTTGAAAGATCCCTTTAATGGAGCATTTTGACTTGGAAATAATGCTTATAAATGCTTATATTGATTTAAATTATTCCTGCTTCTGAAGATTTAAACCACTGTACAAAAACTTAAATATCTTTCGTGAAACATGTCCAAAAGAATGCAGGGATCCTACTTTGGTGGGTGGTGTCTGGGGTCTTAAAAGCTAGCAAGCGGCCATCTAAGGTGCATCAATTGGTCCTAACCACCTGGAGGAAAGGAGAATGAAGAACACCAAAGACACAAGGAAACCATTAGCCCAAGAGACAGAAAGGGCCACATAAACTAGACACTGCATCATCTTGAGACCAGAAAAACTAGATGGTGCCCAGCTACCGCCAATGACCGCCCCAACAGGGAACACAACAGAGAGTCCCTGATGGAGCAGGAGAAAGGTGGGGTGCAAAACACAAATTCTGGTAAAAAAACAGACTTAGTGGTCTGACTGAGACTGGAGGAACCCCAGAAAGCACAGCCCCCAGACTCTTTGTCAACCCAGAACTAAAATAATTCCCGAGGCCATCTCTTCAGACAAAGGCTAAACTGGACTATGGGACATAAAATGATACTCGTGAAGAGTGTGCTTCTTAGCTCAAGTAGATACATGAGGCTAAATGGGCAGCTTCTGTCCGGAGGTGAGATGAGAAGGCAGAGAGGGTCAGGAGCTGGTTGGATGGACACGGGAAATCAGGGGTAGAAAGGAGAAGTGTACTGTCACAGTATGGGGAGAACAATTAGAGTCACATAACAATGTATGTATAAATTTTTGTATGAGAGACTAACTTGAATTGGAAACTTTCACTTAAATTACAACAATTAAAAAAAAAAAAGAATGCAGAAGTCACTCCCTCCTACGAAGTGTTCTTTGTCCTTTTGATGTAAAGGTTGGGTTTGGTTTGGATGGACTGATTACCTGTGACAATTAACCATTGCCTTTTCACGCTGCCAAAGGTGGAGGGCAGGGAAAATGACCAAACAGAGGTATCACTTTTCTCTGGCTCAGCTCTAGCAAAACATTGCTCTTTGGTTGTCACAATGCCCCATATTTGTGTAGTGCTTCACAACACTCACTCACTGTAATCTGTTCAAATTCTAACTGCCATTTAATAACTGACGGTTTAGGAAGGCACTTAAACCCTGTGTGCCTCCAGTTCCCATCTGGAAAATGGTAATAATAATACCTGCCTTATCTGATGGTGAAAATTAACTGAAGTAATGTATGGAAAATCATTTAGCCCGGTGCTTTGTGTTTTACACGAGTGCAGATATTAGTTCCTTACAAGGCCTGCATAAAGCTTCAAGAAATGGATAATTATCCCCATTTTACTGAAAGGAAAACTGAAGCTCAGGGAAATTAAGTACCTTTCCCAACAATGATCAGGGAGCCCCAAGAAATCCACAGTTCCTCATACTTTACCTCTGGTCATGTGAAATGCTTAATTCCCCTGCCCCCCATTAAAACCTCCTCTTAGTTATGGTTCCAGTCACAGTGCAAGTGAGAACACTTTGAGATGAGTTGGCTTTTTGTACTGAGTAGGTTTGATAGGCAGGAGGGGTTCCCAGGTTGGTGTGGGTGTGATAGCAGTCTTGGTGGCAGAACCTGACCAAAATCTCATGTGTCTCATACTTTCCCCTGAAGGAACATGAAGACAAGAGGAAAAGGGCATGTGTCCTGGGTTTCTCTTCATTGTTATAAAGGACAACTAGTGCTTATCTTTAGTGGGAGGTTTTGAGATGAATCAGCTTGGAATCCCTGCCTTCCCAGGCTCCATTCTCCTTCTCTAAGGAGATTGATTGTACAGAAGAAACTAACCAAAGAAAGGGTTTTTAAGGGTTAGCCTTCGAATGGAGTATTTCTAAGAGGCAGTCAGCCCATCTGCATGCTTTGCATAATCAGTGTTATGAGTCTCCTTTGAGAGAGACTTGCAGGGATTTGATTCTGAGTTTCAGAATTTGTTGCTTGCTTTGTTTATAAAAGGCTACAACTTGTTCTATTTTTATGATCACCCGGCAGTTTTATGTTGGATAGTCTTTGTGGATTATGTTCCTAATACATTAGTATTTAGGTAGAACCCTATGAAATTGCCAACACTCTACCATTTTTTACCTGCAAACATGGCAGTTTTATCTGGTTCAACCTAATATTTGACCAGGACTGAAATAGTAACAGAGATTAGCATTATATGACAAGTTAAAAATTGTCACTATTTCTTCACAGGTGCATTAGCTATTTTGTAGTCTTGGAAAGCTTAAGCATGTCCTGTAATAGCAGACTTCTTGTCTAGTTTGTTCTCCTCTTTCAGTAGACTTTGACCATGATCTGACATTCTGAAAATGGCAGTAAGCAGAAACAAGCATTATCTTTATTATTAATTATGATATTCTTAATTCTTAATCTCTCTTAATTCCTGGTTGGTTGGCATGTAGCTCTTTGCCTTGATCACAGATGTTTAAATTTGAAACTGTTGGCTAAATTTAGTTTCGTATTGTAACATATTTTGCATATTACTTGCATAATCCTCTCAATTTCATATTAATGGTTAATAATAGTCTATAATTTAGGTGTAACTCTAGCGAAACCAGCTTTTAAAGTAAAAGTAGATTGAGGTTAAGTCCATTTTATGGGGAAAGAAGAATCTCTTCAATAAATGGTGCTGGGAAAATTGGATTTCCACACGCAGAAAATGAAATAGGATCCTTGCCTCACACCATACCCAAAAATAAGTTCAGAATGGATTAAGGACCTACATATGTGAACTAAAACAAAGTTCTTAGAAGAAAAAGCAGGGGCAACACTGTCAGGCCTAGCTTTTCACGATGGATTGTCTAAGAATAACAAAAGCACGAACAGCAAAAGACAAATAAATGGGACCTCATAAAAATTAAAAACTTTTGTTCATCAAAAGGTTTTACCAAAAAAGTGAGAAGACAAGCTACCAACTGGGAGAATATCTTCAGAAACCATATATCCAGTAAGAGTCTAATAACCAAAATATATATAAAACTTCAACAACTTGACAACAAAAAGACAAATAACCCAATCATAAAATGGGCAAAGGACTCGAATAGACATTTCCCCAAAGAGCACACATTCATCTGGCCACCAAACACATGAGAAGATGCTCAGCATTATTAGCCATCAGAGATGCAAATCAAAACCACAATGAGATACCATTTCATTCCCATTAGGATGGCTAAGATTAAAAACAAACAAAAACAGAAAATAACAAATGTTGGCGAGGATGTGGGGAAATTAGAACTTTTACCCATTGCTGTACAGATATGTGGTGATTCCTCAAAAAACTAAAAATAGAACTGCCATTTGACCCAGCAATTCCACTCCTAGGTATATACCCAAAAGACTTGAAAGCAGAGATTCAGAGACTTGTACACCAGTGTTCATTGCAGCACTATTCCCAGTAACCAAAAGGTGGAAACAACCTAAATGCCCATCAACAGATGAATGGTACTTACATACAATGGAATGTGGTACATACATACAATGGAATACTATTCAGCCGGTAGGAGAGATGAAGTCTTGATACATACTATAATATGGATGGAGCCGGAAGACATTATGCTGAGTGAAGTAAGTCAATTACAGAAGGACAAATATTGTATGACCTCACTTATATAAAAAGGCAAGAAAAGGCAAATGTGTAGAGAACAAAGTTTATTAGTGGTTACCAGGCACAAGGAGGAGCAGGAAGGTGGGAGTTAACAGTGAAGGAGATATGGCATTGATTAAGGGTAGAGTTGTATATCTGTAAAAAGTTGAATTAGCAAAAGTTGTGTAATAGACATTATTTACAATGATGACAAAAAAAAAAGAGTAGCTGCTGAGACTGCTTATGTGCAACCAAAATCCTCAGGGATTTGGTTTCTTGGTTTGGAGGTTTAGGGTCATGGTTTCATGCAGGGCTTTGAACTGGTTTGGACCAGTTTGAACTCCTAATGAGAATTTGCATTTCTAACAAATTCCTTGGGGATCTTATTAAAATGTAGATCCTGATTCAGTATATCTGGGGTAGAAATTCAAATTCTCAGCAAGGAACTTGTTAGAAATTCAAATTCTCAGCAGGGGTTTGAACTGGAAATGAACTGGTTCAGAGCTCTGGTTTCATGGGACATCCCAGTTAATTGGCCTAATTACTTGTTTAGTGCTTCTGTCTTACCTCCTTGTTCATTGCATAGTGCCTGCCGTCTTAAAAGCTTGCATGTGGCCATCCAGGGCACAATTGGTCTCTTTTCACCTGAAACAACAGAGAAAGAAGGAGAGTCAGGAATAGGAGGAGGATATGGAATGTGTAGCTCATTTCCTCCATGAACAACTGCCCCCTTTGCCATGAGACCAGAACTGTATTTTGCCCAGCTACCATTGCTGAACATTTTGATCAAAGATTCTATAGACGAATCCTGATCAAAAGGGGGAAAGCGCAGAACAGTATTTAAAATTTTGATGGACTCCAAACTTCCTGGAGCCATGAAGGTTAAATGAACCCCTGAAACAATTGCCCTGAGATAATCTTTAAACCTTAAACCAAAAATATCCCCTGATGTCTTCTTAAAACCAAACAATAGTTTAGCTTACCTTGTAAAAACTGTCTACCTTGCATGTTATATGCTCTTAAGAACTATCTGTATGGGATCAAACTGGCAACAGTAACTTGAAAAATTAGATAAGAACCTTAGGGGGCAGTGAATTTATATTAATGAGGGAGGAACAACTCAGAAAAGGAAGATGAGGATGACTGCACAACTAGAAGAATGTAATCAGTATCACTAAATGGTATATGCAGAAACTGTTGAATTAGTGTGTTTTGCTGTGTATATTCTCAACAACAACAAAATAAATAAAAATTTTTTTAAAAAGAAAGAAAAAGGTAGATTGAGGCAATTTATGTGAAGGTTCCTAGCATCATGCCTGATATGTAATCAGTGTCCACTGAAGCAGCAGTCAAGAAATTCAACAATGTGCTTCATTGGGCAAATCGGCTGCAAAAGACCTCTTTAAAGTTTTGAACAGCAAAGATGTCAATTTAATGACTAAGGTCTGTCTGACCCAAGTCATGATCTTTTCAAAGGCCTCACAAAGTTTTCTACAAAAAAAGAGTTGACTCTTCTTAACCAAAACTATTTGTCTAAGACCTGAGGGTTTCCCATGTATCTTGTTAGAGGAGATGTTGACCAGAAAGCTTTTGGACAGGGAGTGCTGATTCTGGCAGGATCAAAATGAATTCTAGCTACAAAGCACCCTTTCATAAAGAGGCTGTACTGGTGTCTTATAACTTAACACGTCTCAGAGTGCCTCACAGCTCCAAAATTATCTTTCACTTCCAGGAGATGCCACTAGTGTCTAAAATTCTGCCACTTTGGAATTGTATAAAGTATGGACCTTTTTAAAACTCTGACTATGGAAAGTTCTATAGCTTTGATATATATCAACCCATCTAATCCTGTCAGTAATGCTGTGAGATAGATAGCAGTATTCCCATGTTACCAATGATGAATCTGAGGCTTGGAGAGGTTAACAGTTTTCCCAGGGTCTTGTGACTAGTATATAAGGGAGCCAGAATCTGGGTGTGAATGAATCCAAAGTCCATATTCTCTCAGTAGATATTGTTACCTAAAAATTATGATAGAATACAAATACCACTGGGAGAGGTAACGTGGGAAGCCAATAGCAGTCACTTGCGCCCTGGTGAGAATTAGTTTATCAGCATCTTACAAGAGGAGCTGCTGAGAGGCCGGTGTGACATCAGGTGATGGAGAAGACCCAGAATCCTGGAAAGCTGGGGTTGAACGGAAGGCCCTGGAGGAGGAAATGGAAGGCAGCCAAGATAAGCTTGTGTAATTCTTTGTTTTGTCAGGGACCAATCTCAGATACAGCTTTGGGAATGTTATAGCCTTAGAACTGTATAACCCAGGGACATTCATGTCAGAAGTAACAGCAACTACCAGTTATCGGGCAATTAATAAATTGCAGGCATTATGTTAAACACCACACATATACCGACTCCTATAGTGCCACCAACCACCCTGTGTGGTAGGTGTTATAATCTCCATTTTGCAGGTCAGGCCACTGAGGTAACTTGCTGAAAGTCATATTTAATATTTAGTAAATCACAGAAGCAGGATTTGAACTCAGATTTGACCCCAAAACCTGTGTTGTGTCCTGTAGATATTACTCCTTAGCCTATGTGTCTAGCTCTTCCATTTGGAGCCCTTGACTTGAAACAGTCCTTTTTGGGAGTGTTAGAAAGTTAGGTTCAGTGGTAGAATTTTCACTTTCCGTGCAGGAGAGCTGGGTTCAATTTCCAAATAGTGCACCTCATGCACGGCCACTACCCATCTGTCAGTGGAGGCTTGCATGTTGCTATGATGCTGAACAGGTTTCAGCAGAGCTTCCAGATTGAGGTGGACTAGAAAGAAAGGCCTGGAGATCTGCTCTGAAAAATCAGCCAGTGAAAACCCTATGGATCTCAACAATCTGATCTGCAACCAGTGATGGGCATGGCGTAGGACTGGGCAGCATTGCATTGCATTGTGCATAGGGTCACATGAGTTGAGGATTGACTCAACGACAGCTAACAACAGGAAGTTAGGAAGTGTTACTCTGAAATTGTTGCAGGAAAGTTATACAAATTACTATGGAATGGTATACTGATTGCATGCACACAAAGGCATCCCTTGGGACTTTCTGACATCCTGGTCACCAGTGGAGTTTTTCCCCTCACAGTGTGTGATCATCACGGTCACTGTCTCTAAAGGGAAATGCTCTACAGAACTCAACTCTAAGGGTTTACTATGGGAGCCTCCAAATTAAGGAATGACTTTTAGAACTTAAGCTATGACTCCACTCCCAGACTTTTTTCTTCGTTTCAAGGGAAAAATGGAGACATCAGAAAGTAATAGGAAAATGAAATATTCTAGGTCATTGGAAGCAAAGTGGAAAAAGGTAGTCCACTAGAGGAATTTAAGTTAGATTCTTGTTTTCAATTATTTTCTTCTTGTCTTAGTCATCTAGTGCTGCTCCAACAGAAATACCACAAGTGGATGGTTTCAACAGAGAGAAATTTATTGTCTTCACAGTCCAGTAGGCTACAAGTCCAAATTCAGGGCATCAGCTCCAGGAAAAGGCTCTCTCTCTCTGTCGACTCTGGAGAAAGGTCCTTGTGATACCTCAGTCTTTCCTTGATCTGGGAGCATCTCAGCGCAGGAGCCTTAGGTCCAAAGGACGCGCTATGCTCCCAGCACTGCTTTCTTGGTGGTGTGAGGTTCCCATGCGTCTCCGCTCACCTCTCTCTTCTCCATCTCAAAAGAGACTGCACCAAGACACCAATCCTGTCAACCTCATCAGTATAACCTCATCACAGTGATAGAATTTATAACACATGAGGAGATCACGTATAATCTCATCATAGTGGTAGAGTTTACAACACACAAGGAAATCACATAACACAATCATACAATACTAGGAACCATGACCCAGCCAAGCTGCTACACACACTTTTTGGGGGACATAACTCAACCTATGACACTTCTCTAGAGAGTTTTTTTTGTTTTTTTAAATCCACATGGATGGTACCCATTTGCCGTAACAACAGAGAAACTGCTATAAAGTTTTTAAAAAGGAATTTTTGACAGCATCTTGGAAAGCTGAAGTTATAAGTGTTATAAAAGGTATGGTGGATGAAGTTGCCAGCTTAAAAGGGAAAAGGGGTGGGCAGGGCAATAAAACAAGAAGAGAAACAGACTGACACAGGGACTCTTAAGCCTCATCTAGTCCCCAGTTAAGGAGCCCTGGTTCAACGGTTGAGTGCTCGGCTGCTAATAGAAAGGTTGTCAATTCGAACCCACCCAGTGGTTCCGTGGGAGGAAGACCTGGCAATCTGCTTCCATAAAGATTACAACCTAGAAAACCTGTGGGGCAGTTCCACTGTGTCACATGGAGGGTCATCATGAGTTGAAATTGACTTGACAGCACCTGACAACAACAGTCCCCAATTCCCACATTCTTAAGTTTCCTGTTTCAAAGTCACTGTGGGAGCTAGAGCTAGTTTGCTGAAAAGTTAGATGCTTGAATGGCCAAAGCTGGGAGAGAGAGTACGGAGTCCCTTGTACCATTGGCGAAAGATGGCTTTACACAACAACCAAGCAAGCAAGGTGGCTTACAAGGGGAGATCCATACAGAAGGCCAGGCACTGATGTCCTGAATATTTCCCCACCTAGGGGAATTTGAAGCACCACCATATATTTCTCTCATTTTGGAGTCCTCTTCTAAAATTAATCCCTGGGTAGTACAAATGTTTAAGGTGCTCAGCTGCTAACTGAAAGGTTGGAGGTTCAAGTTCACCCAGAGATAGCCCTGATGGCGAAGTGATTAAGCGGTTGGCTGCTAACCAAAAGGTCGGCAGTTCGAATCCACCAGCTGCTCCTTGGAAACCCTATGGGGTAGTTGTGCTCTGTCCTATAGCATCACTTTGAGTCGGAATCGACTGCATGGCAATGGGTCTGGTTTTTGGTATGTACTACACACTAATCTAGGTGCTTAGTGATACGTCAGTGAGCAAAACAAACAAAAAACCTTGTCTCTGGACCTACACACTCTCTTCCTTAGGAGCTAGTTCGCTGATGGCCCTTCCATGCTAAATCAGGACTTCTACTATATGCTTCCCCAGCATTCTCTTCTCTTTTGTAGTAAACATGACAACTTGTAGTCACTTACTTTGTTGTTGTTGTTAGCTGCTGTGGCAGTGGACCCTGACTCATGGCAATGCCATCCACAATGGAACGAAATGCTGCCCAGTCCTGCGCCATCCTCATGATTGGTTGTAGATCTGACTGTTGTGATCCATAGGGTTTTCACTGGTTGATTTTCGAAAGTAGATCACCAGGCCCTTTTTCCTAGTCTTAGTCTGATAGCTCCGCGGAAACCTGTTCAGCATCACAGCAACGCGCAAGCCTCTACTGACAGACAGGTGGTGGCAGTACCTGAGAGACATCAGCTGAAAATTGAACCTGGATCCCTCGCATGGAAAGCAAGAATTCTACCAGTAAACCACCAATGCTTCTAGTCACATGCTTATTGGTGCATTATTTATTTAATGCCAGTCCCCCTACCTTAGACTGTAGGCTCCACAAGGGCAGGGGTTATGTTATTTGTTCACCACTCTATACCCAGCACCAGCATATTACCTGACACCCCGTAGATGCTCAGTAAATATGAGAAGGAATGATCATTATTTTTGTTGGCAAGAAGCAATATCAGGTGTTCGAGTCACACGTACTTCTGGAAGGAAGTTGTTTGAGGTGATGTGTGAGTTTCATGAAGATGCTATGCTGTGCTTTTAAAGTCACAAGAACTTTAAAGTTCTCACTTAAGCATCTGGGGTCTGGGCCCCCCATTGCCTAGGCTTTAGGCATTTCATAATTTTAAAAGAATGTCTCTGCTGTGAGAGGGATGTTGAAGAGCAGACTTGGAGATGACCTAATGCAGGCACTGGGACTGAGCAAGAGCTCTGGCCTGGAGGTGTGAAGGTGCTGCCTCCAGGAAACTTTTGTGGGCTTAGGCTTGCAGTGCAAGACTATAGAGCGAGGAGGCATCCGTGGCCTTGCCTGACTAAAGGCATCACTGTTTGCCTGCCCTCCCAGTTTCCTCCTCCTACGATGAAGATCTCCAAGGGTCCTAGTGAGAAACTTGGGTCATAAGAACAGTTACCGCTCTATTTACTTGCTGTGCCTGGAACACCGTCTTCCCTGGGCTGCAGGAGTGCCCGTAGAGGTCTTCGTTTGCATTCATCATTTCCATGCGCTTTGTACTCCGCTACACTGGTATTTGGAGAAAATGCTGCCATGACAACTGCCACAACAGATGGTATTTGATCAGTCTCTAAGCTACCGAGAAGACATACAGCAGTGCTTCCGAGGTCTGCATATTTTATGGTATCATGAAGCCCAGTCCAGCCTTGATCATGATTGAAATGTGAAATTTTCCATTTGCCCTCCTCTCCCCTCCCTTTTTCTCTTTCCACTTGTTGGGCATTTGTTTTGCTTTTTCTCAGGGGAGCTCTTTTGCTGTCTGTCTGTCCTCAGTGGGGATGAGCTCGGTGGGGATGAGCTCCTGGATATGGCGGGTGGAGGCTGCAACGTACAGAGCCTACGGAAGTTGCCCTGCAAGTCGAAAGTTCAGAGACTGTTGAAAAACCATTCAACTCTGGGATCGAGAATCCGACTGAGACTGGGAGAAGGGCTTCCTTCCAGCCTCTGTTGGATGTTCATGGGCTGCACAGAGTAGAGGCCACATTTGGCTTTGAACCAAGGGAAGCCTGGAGAAGTGCATCCTGGTCTTTGTCGGTCCCTTTTCTTGGCCTCCCTCCTTCATCCAGCACCTTTCTACTCCCTCTTCTGTGCTCCCCACCTTCACCCCACCCCAGCTAATGCTGCAGACGCCAGCAACTTGATCCCAGACCAGTTGGATGCATTTCTATGGCAACAGCTACAATAGCCTCCTAGCCCAGTGCCGCTCCCTGCCCCCTTTCAGCAATACTGGAATGTTAGACTTCGCACAGATTTTTCAGCTAATTTTGGAAAGTAGTTTACATTGGCCGCTACGTGTTAATGAACAGCTTTGGTCATATTTACATACTTTGCTGGTTAAGCATCTTTTCCATCTCCCTGCCTCCCAACTTTATCAGGATCCTCATCCGACACTATGTGTCTGGATCACACATGCCCCGAGAGCCCCAAGAGCCTCCTTAAAGGACAGCCTCATGCTGTCATTAGTACTAGGTGGGACCTGCCACTGGGCCTGTTTCCCTCCTGGGATATGGTGGGAGTTTGCAGTTTCGATGGTACATGTGGATGGTTATTTACCTGTATAGTATTTGTAAGAAAACCTGGAGGTGAATTTGAATCAGAAGAAAGCCTGGATCAAAGAAAGTCTCCCCTTCTGATCTCATTCCAAATGAAATGGGAGGTTGGAATCCACATCTGACCCAATTCTGCTTCCCAGCCTCGCTCTCTTCCTGGGGTGCAGATGAAAAGAGTGTGGGTCTCAGCCTCCTTGTTAGGAGTGATTTTTAACCTTAATGGAACGTTATTAAAGAGTGGATTTGAGACTTGAAGAATGCTTTTTGAACTCCTTCTGTGAGCAGAGAATTCATAGTGAAGGGGAAAGATTCAAGGTGCTTGATGGGCTTATGGATAGATTTTAAATGATGACCCAAGTTCTGATTTATAGTTTTAACATTTTCTAGGAGTGCAATGAGGCCATCTGGATATTGCTGCCCGTATTTCATCTCCTCTGTAGAAGAACTTGTCCTTGGTACCCTTCTGCCTCCCCTGTTTACCTAATGAACTCAGATCCTAACGCTTCCCTTATTTATATGCTCTGATTCTCCCTGAAATGAACAGGAATGGGGGAGGGGAGTGCCAAGTGGCTCTGTGGACCCCAAGTAGGAGGATTATGTAAATGTGAGCTCCTGTGACAGGGAAAGGGGACTCCTGGGTTCTAGCCACAGCTCTGCCATTGACCTCTGTAATCTTGGTCAAGAATCTGACCTCCTTACCTCACTTTCTCCATCAAGCAACACTTGCCAAAACCAACACCATATTAAAACAATTGAGCACAGTGGCTGGCAGAGAGCAGGCATCCTCACGATTATGTTAATTGAATGAATGATTGAAAAAGTCATAGACTCAAGGTTTTTCAACCTCGACGCTATTGACATTTTGGACTGGATAATTCTTTGCTGTGAGTGGCTATCCTGTGCACTGTAGGATGTTTAGCAGCATCCCTGGCCTCGACTCACTGGATGCCATTGACAACCCTTCCTTCCTCCCCGGGTTGTGACAACCCAAAATGTTGCCAGATGATGTCAGATGTCCCTGGAGCGGGGGGGCTTTTCTTTCCTCCCACACACAAGTGGAGCGATACAGATCTTAATTATGAAATTCTATGGAAGAATGATAGGACTTTAAAAAAAATTAACAACAGGAGGAGGAAGTATTCTGAGTAACCTATTTATGGTTACTCTTTTCTTTCATAGAATTTAACATTAAAAGAAATCAGTGTATGACTGAATTTGAAAAGCATCAATGCTAGTCTTGCAAGAAGACTCCAACATGTGTCTTAAATGATGCTATGTGCGTTGAATGCTCCATAAATGGGACAAGGAAATGTACTTTATACTTCTTGAGAGGAAAGTTCAGTAGAAATGCAGCATTATAATAGAGCAGCACTTTTCTTGAATATATTGGTGGGTATCTTTCTGTTTTCAGTGCAACACTGATGGACTGTCACTGAAAAAACAATTAACCTCCATACCTTAGCCCACCTACATGACACTTCTAAGGATAAATACCAAGTATATACCATTTTTGCTTTTGCATTAGCAGATACAGGGATGGTCAGCTTTTCTTTTCTTTTTCTCATTTTCCGTGGGGGCATAATTGCCGAAGTGTGACTTCTCAGCCATGTACAAGATATGTTGGTGGACTCAAACCACCAACCTTTCCGTTAGCAGCTGAGCACGTTAACCGTTTGCAGTGCTCTTAAAATGTAGAGGCTTCGCTCTCTGTGTCTGTGCAGGAGCATCAGGAAATTGCTTGGAGGTGGGGAGAGTGGTCACATGTGCAATCATTTATTGGTTTAAAATAAACTCTGTGGCTTAAATATTGGTTTGAATTCATAAAAACTTTGCACCTGGGAAGTCACGTGGAGTGGAGTGGTTGTGGAGGAACATGGGGGTCTCTGTTATGAACTGCAAATTGTGTGAAGTTCAAAGATCCCTGGGCCAAGTCAAAAGCAATTTTGTTCACTAGTGGTCACTATTGACATTAATCAAGCCAGAACATTTTCCTTTAAACCGAAAAATAATTAGCCCTGACAACTGAAGTCAGTTCAGATCTTTGGGACTGACCCAAATGCTCTTTCCTGAGGACTGGGCATTGGATTGCCCTTAGCCATGGCATCAGCAGTGCAAAACAGGGAGGCTTCCAGACTCTGGTGGGTTCTTCTTGCCAAAGAGAGCAGAAAAGATAGAGGGGGTCAAAAATGTCGTAGGCCCTTTCTGGTCATCTACAATGCCTGCCATCCTGAGAATTTTGTGAGTAAACATTGCCCAGATTCCTGCTGAAACTTGCATGCACCGTTTTCACATTTGACTGCTTGCTTCTGGAAGTTTCATGCCAGCTGCCAATAGCTGGGTGGGTCGCTAACCTCGTCTCCACTTCCACTGCCCTGGCAGCTGCTCAGGTTTTCAGAATTGCACTGGTGACCGTGATCAGTATAAGAGCTCCAATTCCAACCTGGTTATTTTTGGCAGCTGTGAGCAATGCAGGCCCTTGACTTTTGGAGCCCTGTGGTTGGGACATTGGGTAACCTTTTCCTGTGCAAGTACAGACAGGAAAGTCCTGACCTGCACCCATCCATCAGGTGTTTTGATGTTGTTCTGTTTTTCCTGGTTGAGAACCTTAGCCAATACACAGTGAACCCTCTCTCTGACATAGTCCTTTGTCGCTAACAATAGATGGCATTGGGGGGCAGTGAGCATTTATTGAGCGTGTATTGTTGTTTTCTTCCCCCTAGATTGAAAACATAGATGCCTGCTTGAATTTCCTGGCAGCGAAGGGAATAAACATCCAGGGGCTTTCTGCAGAAGGTGAGTCAGAGTGCTTGTCACTAAACTGCCTTTTCGTCGTTAGAAGTGCCCACCTGTTACTTATTGAGAACGTCAATATAGTTAAGACAAAGGATGCTGGTGGGCTCTTCTGGGTTTGTTTTCTTTCAGATAGCTCAGTGCTTGTTTAGACTTGAGGATGGCAACTTTTTTTTTTTTTAATTTTTTTATGGTGAAAATATGCATAACAAAACATACACCAGAGGATACCAACTTTTGACAACCCAAAAAATCTCCAAGCAGGATTACCCAATAAACAAAGAACTCATGGGCTTACTTGTGCTTACTTACTAATCTGTAGTGCACAATTTTACATGGATTTCATCAAAGTCAGGTGAAAAAATGCATGTGAAATTGTGCAGTACAGATTAGTAAGTAAGCACAATTAAGCCCGTGCGTACCTTGCTTACTGGTTAATCGCCCCCATCTCCAAGGTTGTAAATTCAACCGTGCCACCATGTAAGACAGTTGCTTTGGTCTAAGTAGGGCTTGGCTAAACAATGCTGACTTGATTCACCTATTTGGCAATTCAGTTGATTATTAAGTTAGGTCTTATCTGAGGGAGAGAGAACTCTTAACCCCAGAACATATTTAGACTGTACAGCTCCCAGGAAAAATAATACCTAGTCATATCTCTTACTTCTATTAGAAGAAGCAGCACTTTTCTTTGCTCTTAAAAGAAAGAGTACTGGATTTATTAATGAGGTGCTACATTTTTACATCCTGATTGGTTTTTAATTAACTCCGATTTGTTGGTTAATTAGCACATTAGTGTTTGCTAATGATTCGCTGTTAAATTAAGTATTGGTCTGGAGACGACTGGTCCAAATTCTCAGCCTCCTCAGGCAAAATTTAGTCTTGGAAACCTCCCCTCTCCCCTGTTTGTAAATATGAGCAGCTGCCAGCTCAGAGGCTGCCATAGGCCCTGGCATCCTCCCAAACTCATTAGTTTACACCTGCCTCCAGTTTTCCCAGGACAGGTAAAGCAGTTGGGTTTCAGATGATACCACCTTTCCCTAGCAAGGTTGCTTTCTGAAAAGATGTACACAACGACTCCAGTGGCCAGGGTGGGGAGGAGGGGAGCAGTGAGGAAGGAAGCAGCCAAATGGAGTACGTAAGTTTGCAAATGTTAAAGATTCCATTGAGGCCTGTTCCTTGCCTCTGCTGTGTCCTGAAAGCTTGGTTTTCCTGGCTGTGTCTCTGAATGCTTGACTCTTCCTGTATTAGGGGTGCGGATGTAAAGGGCCGTTGTTGGTGCCTTGTGGGTATGTCATGTCTTAGAGTAGGGCTGCTGGAAGTCCCAGAGCGAGAACTCTAATGTGCTCGTCCTGCCCGAAGCCAGGCATCATCATGCTGCTTCCAGAGGTCTCAGAAGCAGCTGGAGTGTGGTCAGCCCTAACCCCAGCCCTTAGAGGGACATCCTGGGAGTCCCCTGCTCTATGGTGTGGGCCCTCATCATGGGGATGAGATCTGGGCTGACTGTGTGGAATATATGTTGTTAGGGAAGGTGGTGGTGGTGTTGCCATGGGTAAGTAAATAAAAAACCCATTACCATCGAGTGGGTTCCGACTCATAGCGACCCTATAGGACAGAGTAGAGTGCCCCATCCCCATAGGGTTTCCAAGGCTTTAATCTTTACGGAAGCAGACTGCCACATCTTTCTCCCACGGAGCAGCTGGTGGGTTTGAACTGCCAACCTTTTGGTTAGCAACTGAGAGCTTAACCACTGCGCCACCAGGGATCCCTGTGAGTAGGTCCACAAACCCACTGCCATCGGTCGATTCCAACTCATAGTGACCCCATAGAGTTTCCGAGGCTGTAAATCTCTATAGAAGCAGACTGCCACATCTTTCTCCCATGGAGCCACTGGTGGTTTCACACCGCCATCCTTTTGGTTAGCATTCGATCACTTTAACCACTGCGCCACCAGAGCTTCTTTACATAGGGAAATGCAAATTCCCTTTCAGAGAAACACATGATTTCCTCCTTGAAGAGCTCTTGTGCTGGCTAGTAGGTGGCAGGCACATCCTCCGCCTAGTTTCTGGGAGTGATTGCACCCCAGCGACAGGGCTGTGTCCCCCAGCAGACCACCTGCAGGACTTTCACCACCTTTTGCATCCAGGGCTCTACAGTGACACAGGCTCTGCAGGCCAACTTCATCCTCCGTGGCCTGGAGACGACCCCTGACTACTCGGTCATCTACCCATTGTCCTGCTTTCTACCTCGTTTGTTCCCCTATCCTCTCTGTTCCCTGAGGCATAGAGAATCTATTCAGTGAATATTTGTCAAATGAGTAAGTATCTACTGTGCTTTTTAAGGACAAGGACTTTATTTGCATCAGCTCCAGTTCTCACAACTGAAGTTGGAGTTTACAATAGCCTCAGTTTACAGGTGAGGAAACTTTGACTTAAAGAGGTTATGAGTGACATTCCCCAAGGCATGAGGCTAGTGAGTGGCAGAACCAGGATTTGAACTGGGGTGTGGTTTCAGCTCATGTTCTTTTGACTCTACCATGAGTGTCTTTTGGAATAGCAGATGGATAAAATCCAGGCATGCTATGTACAGGGGAAAGAAGTCAGAAAAGATTTAGAACTCTTTGGTATCTGGAACATGTACATCATGCTGCATGTCAGGAGATGTTGTACAGTCTGAAGGCAAAGAGACACTCCCTCTGCCCCTTTTAGATGTTGGGATATGATCCTTGTAAGTCTCTGAGCATAGAAGAGCGTGCAATGCATTGGGGCATAACTACAGAATAGTTTTATGGTATTTCAGTCGCTTCCCCCAACTGTGCTATGTTGAACCCCCTTCTTTCCTGCTGAGTAGTAGCTCATTTAATGATATCTTGGCCAGGATCCATAACTTTTCAGTCACGTTCAGTTATTAGAACCATTTTATGTCAGTATTTATGACTCAGTCTTGTTCATTTTTAAACTTTAATCTCGAAGTCTGTTCAAAGCTCTGTTACCCCATGCCGGCCAATGTAAGTGGCTTTAGGAGCTTGGAGGGGAATAGGGGCATGGTGGCTTGACTTCCTTTCCCTTCCCCTTCCCTCTTTCCAGTGTCTGAGGCTCCAGGATTGAGGCCACATAGAGGAGGTAAGAGTTCCACTGGTGGTGAAATTGCGGTCCACCTCCTGGGTAGCCATAACGTGGGGGTCTCAACATGGTCCGCCCATGAGGGCCTCCCTCCCGTGCTGCTCCCAGGGCTTTGGTAGTCTTTTGTGAGATTTGGCCAGCTCTTCCAGCCCACTCCCAGCTGACAGCATTCATATCCCATCCCCCTGATGCAGACTCTTTGTCTCCACATTAAGGTGGCTCTGGTCAGAATGTAGGCCTCAGTCTCACGATCCCTCCATTATCTCCCATGGGACCAACAGACATGTGTAGGCTCCATCTTCTACTTGACATAGGTGGAACAGGCCTGTTACCTGGCAGTCCCCCACTGGACAACTTATCTCCATTTCTTTTTCTCCACTCAGATAGCCAAGAAGCAGATTGGCCAAATCTCTGCTTAGCAGATGTCCAACTGGGGAGTAGGATGCCAGGCTCCCCTTCTTGCCAGCACCCCCATTTTTGAGTGATTCTCTTAGAGCCTCCACTGTCCTGAGTTCAGAGAGAGCAAGGACCTCACCTTCTTGCTCCTTAATCAAACCTTGTCTCCATGATCATTGAATGCCGCCAACCCAAAACCCAAACAAACCAATGACCTTCTCTCATCTAGATCTTCTTATTTTGACATTTTGGGGAGTGGAAGTGATGATGATGGTGGTTGGTGGTAACACTGATTCTGAACAGGTGCCACTTGGTAAATCCTACAGGAAGATGACTACCCCCAACTTTTAGCAGATCCTTGAGCTTATGAAGTGGAGGTAGTTAGAACTTTTTATCCTTAAGTTGGGTTTTATTCCCCACAATTTCAGGATTATGGGAAGCATCTCACTTGACTTCCTGTTAAACTGCATTGTAGGACTAGAAAACGTTTTTGATAACCCACAGGTTTCACTCACTGACCTAAGTGCTGTATACATTTATATCTTATTTAATCCCCTTCACAGTCTTATGAGATCAGTATTAGTATTATCCCCATTATACAGATAAGGAAACAAGGTACAAATAGACTGATACATATGGGAAAAGGGAGGACTATAAGATCGGGAAGGTGCCCTAGTGGCACAGTGGTTAAAGCACTTGACTGCTAACCAAAAGGTCGGTGGTTTGAACCCACCAGCTGCTCTGTGAGAGAAAGACGTGGCAGTCAAGCTTCCATAAAGATTTACATACAGCCGAGGAAACCCTGTGGGGCAGTTTTACTCGGTCCTATAGGCAACGGGTTTGGTTTTGGTATAAGGTTGGGCAGTGGCTAAGCTACCATGTCTGCTAATTCAAAGACTGGTTCTTTCTACTATGTCTCACTGCCCATGCTTCTAACCACCTGCATAACTAGTAGAAAAGCCTTACATTGTTTAAAAAAGTAATGTAGTTTTAATGCTTTTTGTTTTCCTTTTGAAGATGATTGAGTGCCCTGAGGTTCCTCCTCTGATGAAAAAAAAAACATCAGCGGTTGGAAAGCCCCACAGATACATCTCCACCCTTTCCCAGTGACTAAAGCTGGGTTTGGAACCCAGGAGTGTGTGTGCACCTGCCCTTGAAGCATTTCAGCAGCACGGGCTCTGCCTCAACCTGCCACAGAGAGCCTTTGTTGCAGGGCACAGACGGCGGACGCCTCTGGGCAGAGACTGGAGGCCGGGGTGAGCCCTGTGGAGGTGCTGTTGGTGTAGGGCGCTTCCCCTGAACTAGGCCTCCTGCCCCACTTGGTGTCCTGGAGGTTGGACCCATCCGTTTGCTCTTGGAGACTTGCCAGAATCCTGTGAGCTAAGCCTCACCCTGTTCTGGAGTGATTTTCAGGATCACCCCTAACCCTCCCAGACACATAATTCCACCTATCTCAACCATCTGTAAACCTGTCCTGGTGAGGAAGGATAGCCTTTATCTCTGGGGTTTTGAAAACACCTGGGGTTTGTGCTACTTAGCCCTGAGCCCATCCTCCTGCAATGGAGAAGGAGAAGTCAGGGGATAAGGCATATTCTGTTTAGTACAGCAAACATTTGCTGGATGTGCCAGGCACAGTGTTAGGCACTAGGATACATAGATCATCAAAACAGCCATAGACAACTAGCCTTGTTGTTGCTAGCTGCTGTCAACTTGGCCCCAACTCATGATGACCCCATGCACAACAGGATTGGACCATTGTGATCTATAGGGTTTTCACTGGCTGATTTTTCAGAAATAGAATGCCAGGCCTTTCTTCCTAGTCTGTCTTAGTCTGACAGCTGTTCAACATCATAGTAATATGCAAGCCTCCACTGACAGATAGGTGGTGGCTGCGTTTGAGGTGCATTGGCCAGGAATCAAACCCGGGTCTCCCACATGGAAGGCAAGAATTCTACCACTGAACCACACTGCCTCCATAAACATCTAGCCTAAATTCCAGTTAATAAGAGCTGTGCCAGTGGTATGTACAGGATCCCACGGTAACCAAAGAAAGGCAATGATCACTCTGCCTGGGGCAGTCAGGAGGGCTTCACAGAGGTGGTGATATTTCCCTTGCGTTTTACAAGATGAATAGGTCCTTGCTAGAGAGAAAAGAAAGGTGAAGGAAAATCCAGACAGAAGATGAGGCATAGGTAATATGATGGGGGCAAGGGGCTAGCTCTTTATCAGCCTTGCAGATTGGAGAGGCGGAGGCAGGAAGAGCCTTCCAGGTGCCTCTTTTAAGGAGTGTAGGCTTTTCAAGTGAAATCATTCATCTACTTGATTAGCCCAGACCTGAGTTTGCTTCCCTGATGACCAGAAACCTAGATGCTGAGCTTGTCCCCCACTTCATCTTGAGCCAGGAAAGAGGAGGTCTATGGACCTGTAGGGTGCAAAGGAGCAGGTGAAACATTTCCTCCACCCACGTCACCTAAAACGTAGTTTGGCAGTGAGTGGGGCCATTCCTGTTTCTCACTAGGTGGAGTCCTGTAGGCTCTGCTCTCATTCCCTTTCTGCTTCTCCTGTGTTGACTGGTTGACAGGCTTGGTGAGCAGCACACAGGAGGGCTGCAGGAGTGGGCTGGAAAGTTATGTGGTCAATGTAGCTTATGTAGACAGCCCATCTGGAGGAATAATGCCACATACTCCATGATCCCAAATCAGCTGGGCAAGCCTTACACAACCCTGGCCTGAGGGAATTGAATAGGAATTTCACAACTCTACTGGTCGGAGGCAGCCCTCTCTTTGGCTCCCAACCCCTTCTTTCCTACAAAGCAGGTTTCTTTGTATTAGATTATGCCAGTGCTTGTGCCTTTGTAAACCAGGCTTGAGGTTTCTCTTAAATAATGTTGAAAGAAAATAACTCTCCTGTTTATCTTACCCTTCATGCCCAACATTACCTACAGCATCTATGCAGATTACTACTAGCCAGTGGAAACAGAGATCAGCCAGAACCCAAAGAAATTAAGAGTCAAGGTCATACCGAATTCTAGTGGAAATTGAAATATGACCAATGTAGTTTGTTCTTCAATTTGCATAGGGCAGCCTCAAGAAAGGAGAACAGGGTTCCACTGCTTGTTTAGCTACTAGCTAGCCAGTGTTTCCTTGGCCAAGTTACTTCTCTCTAGGTCTACATTTTTTTCCTTTTCTAGAAATTAAGAGAGTGAGGTTAGTTAATCAAACACAAAATGATGTTCCTTTTCCAACACCTTGGGAAGTATGCTGAGGGAAACATTTTTGTGGGCTGATGGATTTTGTTTTTAGAATGCCTGTGGAGCTGCCTTACCAGGCCTAATGGAACAGAGACAAATACCACTAGGGAAATATGAAAGAACACAATTCTAGCTATTTTGGATACTGTCTGTTATAGACCACCCATGTCATAAACTGGGTGGCTTCCAGCCCCAACCAGAGCATCCACCACTCTTGAATGTGTTCTTCCAGAAAAACAATTCAAATGTTTATCAACTGGTGAATGGATAAATAAAATGCATATCCGTGTGATGGGACACTACTCAGCAGTGTAAAGCAACAAACTACTGATACATGCTCTGACATGGACGAACCTCAGAAACATTACGCTAAGTGAAAGAAGCCACATGTAAAAGACTACATGTTGTATGATTCTGTTTATATGAAATGCTCCCCAAAAAGGCAAATCTGTAGAAATAGAAAGCAGATTAGTAGTTGTCTGGGAGTGAGATTGGGGATTGAGGGCAAATAGGAATGAGGAATCTTTTTAGGGTGATGGAAATGTTCTAAAACTAGATTATAGTGATAGTTGCACAAGTCTATAAATTGACTAAAAATCATTGAATTGGACACTTAAAGTGGGTGAATTTCGTGGGTGCAATTTATGCCTCAGTAAAGCTGTTTTTTTTAAAAAGATCACCATTGAGTTTTCTCTAATATAAGATCGTTGATGATTGATTTCCTTCTGGATGCCAGTGGCTATGAAATAGAGGGGATAGAGTAAGGAGGAGAACAGACAGCTTCCTAGACTTCCTTTTGGCAAAAAGCTCTGTCTTGAATTCTGAGGGCCCTTCGCCAAAAGGAAGTGCGACTATATTTTCTGAACCAAAAAGAGAAGTACAGACACAGGTAGTGTCTAGGTGCTTTGTACTCATTTTCTCATTTAATCTTTTTTTTTTTTGTAATCAATAATCCATGTGATTTTTATTTTTATTGTGTTAAAAATATGTATAACACAGCATTTGCCAATTCAACATTTTTCACATGTACAATTTAATTACATTGATTATATTCACTGTGGTGTGCAGCCATCACCAGTATCCACTGCCGAATTTTCCATCATCATTAGCAGATACTCAGTGCTTCCTAAACAAGGACTCTCACTTTCTCCTCCCTCCTGCCTCTGGTTGTCCTTGTTGTTAGGTGCTGTGGAGTCGTTTTTGACTCATAGCAAACCCCACCATGTGACAGAGTAGAACTGCCCCATAGGGTTTTCTTGACTATAGTCTTTATGGAAACAGATTGCCAGGTCTTTCTTCTGTGGAGCCACTGGGTAGGTTTGAACCGACAACCTTTCAGTTCAAAACCAAGCACTTAGTGATTTGTGCCACAAGGGTTCCTTCCTGCCTCTGGTGACCACTGGGAAACTCTGGTTTCTGTACATTTACCTATTCTAGATATTTCATATGAGTGAGATCATACAATATTTGTCTCTTGTGACTGACTGACTTCACTCAGCATAATGGTTTCATGGTTCTTCTATATTGTAACGTGAATTTGTTTTCTCACTTAATTTTCATGGTAACTCATGGAAAAGGTACCGCAGGGCATATCCCATTTTAAAGGAGAAGGAAATTGAGGTTCAGCAAGGTTGAATCTTGAGAAAACTCAAAGTCTATAAATGATGGACTCGAGAGATTCAAACCCAGGTCTTTTTTAAGCTCCAAAGATCAGTGATCTTTACAATAACAAATGCTGCCTCCCAAAAAAGTATATTTATGGGAGCAGTGTGCTCTCTGACAAATAAAACAGAACAACGGAACTAACTAATGAATAATAAATGACTTAACAACCACCGAAGGCAGAGAATATTGCAAAGCTGGCGCCCAGGAGGGACTTCCTCAGTCAAGATGGGTGCTTGTCTGCACTTGGGCTGATCTGGTGCTGATGGGTGCTGACATGGACAAGCCTGCTTTCTGCAGTGGACAACCCTGCACCCCTGGATATGCTGAACTGTTAGTTCCTCCCCCTCTTTGTTTTCCTTGTGTGGTTTAAAAAAATGTGTCATGGAATGTTTGACATACCAAAAGAAGAAAGCATACTTTTATGCCCACCAGCTAGCTTAATAAATAAAACATTATCTGGTATGCTTTTAAATTCACCACACATGATAGTTGTACAAGTAAGCCAAGTTACACAGTTTTAGGAGACCATGCTTTGAGCTGGAAAAGCCTAGATTTAGATCCCAGCTCCAGCATTTATTCCTTGTTTTTGTCCCTAACTCTGCTTATAAGCAGAGACTGTGCTTCCTGATCCGTTCACATCAGCTCTGGTTGCCCCTGTTGGTCTGGTGTAATGAAGAGTCTTTCTTTCACTCTCAAAAGTGTGATGGTTTGCACAATGTATTTTAAGGACACTTTAGTTAAAACCAAGGAGCCCTGGTGGCACAGTGGTTAAGAGCTCAGCTGCTGAAAGGTCAGTGATTCGAACCCACCAGCCATTCTGTGGGAGAAAGATGTGGCAACCTGCTCCCATAAAAATTACAGCCTTGGAAACCCTATGGGGCAGTTCTCCTCTGTCCTATAGGGTTGCTATGAGTTGGAATTCAACTCAGGGGCAATTAGTTTTCTGGGGGGTTAGTTAATACCAGAGTCCCTCGGTGGTGCAAGCAGTCAATGCACTTGGCTGCTGACCAAAAGTTTGGTGGTTCAAGCCCACCCAGAGGCAGGCTGAAACAAAGGCCTAGTGATCTACTTCCAAAAAATCATCCATTGACAACCCTACGGAGCATATTCCTACTCTGTCACACATGGAGTCGCCATAAATTGGAATCAACCTCCACAGCAACTGGTTTTAGTTAAAACCATTGTTTTTAAAACATTGAAGCTGGACCTGTATGGGAATCTCATTCAGGATCTCAGACTGCGGTCTTCATGTAACAACCCAGACCAGTGGAGGACGTCACTGTTGATAGTGTGCGTTCTCATTTGATCTGCATATCAACCTTGTGTGGTGGGGCAGGTGCTCTGATTGTTGCCAGAGAGAGTAAGTGACTCGCTCGGTATTACACAGCTAGTAAGCAAAGAGTGCAGATTGGAACTCATGGCTTAGATTTCCCAAACGCTGTCCTCCTGTTGATTTTGTAGCAGAATCATTACATGTTAACTCCTGAAGTTGGTAGCGAAGGCTGCGTTGTTGTTTCTCCAGAGCCTGGAGAAAGGGAAGCTCCAGTAGGAAGTAACTCAGGCTGGCCTAATCAGCAAATCATATCAGGGTGAAGGCATTGGTACGCTGCGGGGTTAACCTAGAGGGGGGCATTACCCACCAGGCAAGGCTTTCCCCACCCACCCTGTTAACAAAACCTCTACAGCTTTCTTATGAGGGCAGTGGTAGTTCCGTGGAAGAATCTCCCCTTCCACACAGGAGACTCAGATTCAATTCTTGGCCAATGCACCTCGAGCACAGCCAACACCCATTTGTCGGTGGAGGCTTGAGTGTTGCTATGATGCTGAACAGGTTTCAGTGGAGCTTCCAGACCAAGACAGACTAGAAAGAAAGCTCTGGCAATCTACTTCTAAAAGTCAGCCAATGCAAACCCTATGGATCACAACGGTCCAGTCTCCAACCGATCATGGAGATGACACAGGACCGGACAGCATTTTGTTCCATTGTCATGGGACTGCCAAGAGTTGGGGACCAACTCCATGGCAACTAAAACAACAATCACCTTGCTTCTTTTTCTATGCCAGTTCACAAGCAATCTTACAGCAAAGCAAGGGGTGTAAGCAAAGCAGAGGGAGCTGAGTATGTTCCCCCCATCAAGGTTCGTAGTCTGTCCATCGAGCTGGGTGGCCCTAATACTTCACCCTCAGGGCCAGTTCGGACCCTGTCCATCAGCATCTGGTGTTAAAAGAGCTGCATTTTAAAGGGATGAATGGCCCAAAGGAGAAACACCCTTGCGATCTAGAGCCTCTGCCTGTGAATAAATATTTTATTCCTTCTCTGCAACTTTTTATGAGTGTCTTTAGGCAAATGCATTGTTGTTGCTGTTAGGTGTCGTGGAGTCGGTTCTGACTCACAGTGACCCCATGTACAACAGAACGAGACACTGCCTGGTCCTGCGCCATCCTCACAGTCGTTGCTGTATTTGAACCCGCTGTCTGGAATGGAAATGCTCTTATCCTTGCCCTGTTATAATCTCTTTTAATATAATATAAAAGAGATTGTGTGAGTTCTTTATGGAAGCAAGTCTTTATAGGCTATCCCTACCTCTACCCCAAATTTAAGTTTATTCAGTAGATAAGAGAGACAGAGTCTTGTATTTGAGAGAAGGGTGATTGCATAAAGCAGAGCAAGGGTTTTGGAGTGAGGCAGCAGCCACTTGGCACACTCAGGATGGCTTGAAACTTAGAACAAGGACCTTGGCAGAGCAGTGTAAAGACCAGCCAGTCTCCCCAGCACTGCCCTGCCAATCCCCCCACCCCAGCAGTGGGGAGGGCCTCTGTCCCTGGATCAGTTGCTTTGCCCATAGGACAAGCACAGTCTTGCCCAGGGACTTTTGCTTTTTCAGCTGTGTACTTACTGTGAATTTCTCCTGGCATTTGCCAGACGTCCAATTACAACTTGCCTTGTGTATCCACTGTAATGCTGGTGGGGAGAATCGGTTAATTTCTTTGTGGTTTAGACCTGATTTTAACTGACTGTGATACCAATTAAGTGTTCAGGAAGTCTGTTATATCCTAGAGGAGTTAAACTTGTGTGAGGGCTGAAGTAGCCCATTGAACAGGAGGCAGAAAGGGCCCCCCCTCTGACAACAGTCTTTTCATTGTCTTCCAGAAATCAGGAATGGAAATCTCAAGGCCATTCTAGGCCTCTTCTTCAGCCTCTCCCGATACAAGCAGCAGCAGCAGCAGCCCCAGAAACAACACCTCTCCTCACCGCTGCCGCCCGCCGGGGCCCAGCCGGCTGGCGCCCCCTCCCAGGGCCAGGCTGGCACGCCCCAGCAACAGGTGCCAGCCACTCCCCAAGCGCTGTGCCAGCCTCATCAGCCACACCAGCCAGCGCCTCATCAGCAGTCAAAAGCACAAGCTGAAATGCAGTCCAGGTGGGGGCTCCTCGCCAGTCAACCATTGTGTGTTTCCAGGCACCCTTCTCTACACCAACTGAAGTCTAGCCTAGACGGAACGTGTTTTTTATCCAAGCTTCTTCAATGCTGAGAGCTACTGGCAGTTTGTGGGAAATTAGCATGACCTTGAAATGGATGCAGTGAGGCTACCTTCTGTGCCTGGTGGAGATGTGTATTTTTATAGGTCAGAATCGCCAGCAGCGAAAACTAATTAGCTGCTCCTACCATAACTCCGGCCTATTATACACATGCTTGTATGCAATAACCCCTTGCACTTGAGTTGATTCTGACTCATAGTGACCCTATAGGACAGGGTAGAACTGCCCCGTAGTGTTTCCAAGGCTGTAGATTTTTATGGAAGCAGACTGCCACATCTTTCTCCCACCGAGTGGCTGGTGGGTTCAAACCGCTGACCTTCTGGTTTGCAGCTGAGTATTTAACCACTGCACCACCAGGGTTCCTTCCTATGCAATAAACAGCCCCTAAAATAGACTTCAAAACCCTTTTGCATGTTTGCCCATAAGCTGGGTGTTCAGTGTTACACATAAGAGTAATTTTACTAAGGGGAGGCAAAAGTTCAACTCTAGCTGATGCCTCTGTTTTGCCAGAGAGAAATATAAAGGGCACTGAAGAAAGGTGACAAGTGGTTTTTAGCAGAGAAGGAGGCAGTCAGCTTCCGCGGGAAGGGCAGCGTCCCCTGATGGGGGGAGTAGGTGGGTACCAATAAACGTGACTGGGTTTTGTGGACCTTAGAGAACAGTTTGAGGTGTCATTGAAGTTCCCACAGTGCACGTCTGGTCCTCTACTTTGCAGGATTAGGGTCTAGATATTGTTGGCATTCCCAGAAGGACTGATGCTTGGCCCGCAAGCTCACCAGCAAATACCACACAAGCAGAATGCCAGCATAGTCACTGTCTACTTTGTTACAGTGGGAGTCATTGCATTCCCAAACAACTCTGCTTTATCAAAAAATCACCTTGTAAAATATTGGATTTAATGGGAGAAAAAAATAGGGGGTAGCAAGATGGGGGATTAGGAACTAGAGTATTTGACTCATGGTAATGTTCTGTAGAAAAGTTTATAATTGTTTTTTTCTAAGTCATAAGCTTTTAGCTATTAAGCCTAAATGTCACTGCTCAGATTGGTTGCTTGATTTCATCTAATGTTTGCTAAAGAGGAAGGGGCTCTCCTTTCCAGTCACCCAAAGCACCAGCATTAATTAGCACAGGGCTTTCTGCATACCTTGATACCCTTTATCGCCCATTGTAGTGTTGGGCAAAGCACAGAGCTGCTCAAGCAAAGCAGCTGCCTTGTAGATGGCTACAGCTTTTTTCCTATGAGCAGTGCTGTTCCTCAGTTGTGATGGTGTTAAAACCAGCAGTGATGGGTGTAATGTAAGTCAGGCCCCCTAATTAATTATCTAATTATATCCAGTTCACATTATGGAAATTTGTGGGATGGGAGAAGTGCCTGGACTAGCAATGAGGAATACACAGCCAAGCAGCCAGGCACTGCACTCTTTCCCTCTTTCACAGCCTGCATGGGAGTTCTTTCCTGATCAAAGGTTCCCTGGTGGACCTGGGTCATTGGAATGATCAAGACATCATTTCCCAGACTGCATTCTGCAGAGTGCTTATTCCTCAGATGTTAACTTGAGTTATATTGCAGGGGAAGGGTTCTGTGGGGAGAAAAAATGGAAAATAATTTGGGTTAAGTTGTTATCACTGTTACTGCAGGTCTACCCAAAGTCTTTAATCTACTGATGTGCATTCATTTATTTGGTTAATAGTTAAATGCCTTCTATGTGCCTGGCACTGTCTTAGGCATGTAGGGGTCCTAGGACAGGGTGTGTGCTGTCTACAGTCTATTAGAGGAGGCAGAAAAACAAGCAAATAAATAGGGACTAAAATATTAGATACCAATGGATATTGCAATAAGATGATGGGAATCAGAGGCAGTGGGTCACTCTTTAGGTTGAGTTGCTGGGAAGGTCTGTCCGAACAGATGACACTGAAGTGGAGATAACGAATGACAAGGAGCTGGCCATGCAAAGGTCAGGTGTAGAATATATCAGGCAGAGAGTCTAGGTGGTGTAAAGGCCCTATTGTAGGAGTAAGCTCAGCATGTTGGAGGAGCAGAAAGAAGGCTAGTGTGGCTAGAGTGCAGTGGCTGGGGGGAGGGGGAAGTCATAAGGGAGACTGGAAGCAAAGGTGGCTGCCACCGTTTACATGGAAGACAGTGTGACTGGTGGTCCTTGGAGTCGTGCCGTTCTATAGCTCTGAGGCCACATCCAAGTGCTGGGTAGAGAGTCTGGATTTCATTCTAAAGGTGTCAGGAAGCATTGGTGGGTCTTAAGGAGGAGAGAGACTAGTTTTGATTTACAGTTTTAAAACATCACTTTTAGTCCTCTTTGGAGAATGGATTGTGGAGAGCAAAAATGAAAGGAAGTCTTTTTCGGTCTTTTGGAAGATGACAGTGGCTAGGATCAAGGTGGTGGGAGCAGGTATGGAGATGGACCAATTCAGGATGTATTTTGGAGGTTGAATCAACAGGACCTACATATGAGTGACTATCTGAAGTGAGGGAAAGAGAGGAATCACAGATAAAGCCTAGATTTCTGGCTTGAACAGTTAGGTAAGTGCTGATATTATTTACTGAAGTGAGGAAGCCTGGGAGAGGAATAGGTATGTATTGTGAATCTCCAGAAGGGGGCATAGAGAGCAGCTCGGCCACAGAACTCTTCCTATTTTATGGAGCATCTCACAGGATAGGGTTCCAAGGAACATGCTTTGAGAAACATTGGCCTTGTGTTCACTGAACTATGCAAGCCTGAGGCATCCATTTCCATGGGAGTGTTTGTTTGCTTAAAAGAACCAGATGTTCCAATTAGGGTGCCAATCTCCCAGTAAGAAAAAAATACCCTACTACTAATAAATGCTTCACCTAAAGAGCCAAGCTCACATAAGCCAGGTTTTTGCAGTCATTTATTCCAGCTACAGAGTGTTTCCTGCCATCACGGCTCCCTGACTCTGCCATGTGATGACATAGACTGGGCTTTGGAGTTGCTGTATGTCCTCACTCACCCCTTTATCTTGCCTAGTTTCAGTTACTTTGGCAGATGGTTGGTTTCATCCATCATATACTGATGTTTTCTAATTTTACTTGCAGAGGATAACTTTGTTCTTAAGATCTAGTGATACGATACACTAATACTGACACTGGCTGTAAATTTAAGTATAGTAAAATTGCATCACTGGCAATTCCATTGTATCTCTAATCCAAAACTCCATCTTTGATGAACAAAGCCCCAAGAGTAAGGGTTTGAACCCATGATCATCATTGTCAAATATTGATGCAAACCCAAAATGCCAGGTATGTTTTTGTCCTCTGTTAGAACTCTGTCATATGTGAACTTGCCTAAAAGCCATTTTGAAACTATGTAGATTCAGCACCTTTTGGGGTAGCAAATACTAAAACATGGCAACTTTTTTTCTTTTTTTGTATTGTGGTAAAAATATATATAACAAAACTTTGCCATTCAACATTTTTTACATGTACCATTCAGTGACATTGATTATGTTCATCATAGTGTACAACCATCACCACTATCCATTTCCAGATTATTCCACCACCGTTAACAGAAACTCAGTGCCCCCTAAGCAATGGCTGTCCCTTACCCCTTCCCTCCCATTCTTGGTAAAAAACAAACAAATAAACCCATTGCCATTGAGTCAGTTCCAGCTCATGGTGACCTCATGTATCACAGAGTCAAACTGAGCTCCGTAGCTAAAACTTGGCAACTTTTCCATAAAGGTTGTGAATAAAGGAATTGTGAAAGTTGTCAAAGGAAACCTGAGTCCATGGCATGAGGATTCAGAGCAACTGTCATTCCTCTGTGACAGCCTTTTAGCTCTTCACTTTAGCTCTTCCCATAGTTTACGTGGTGGTCAAGAAATTGATCCACATTTCATCTCATGAAATCCCTTACCATTCTAGAGTTGAGGACAGAGTATAATCTCCAAGGCCTGCATCCCTCTCCATCTGTATCTATGTATTATCAGTATTCAGCTGTTTAGGAAAAATCCAGAACATTGCATCATTTCTTTCTCCCTTCTCCTCTGTCACTTCCTTTACTTTCTAAGACTAGTGAAGCCAAGATTGTATTTCTCGTCTCTGATCCTTTTATAAACATGATACAGGAAATATGGATGCAAGAAAGATAAATGCTTCTACTTTTCAAAAGGGAGTAAATGAAGTTAACTTTTTTTTTTTTTTTAATTAGGTCCAATCAGGATTCTTCAGATGTGCAAATTTATAATCCAAAACCCAGAATGTAGCAAGTTTGGCAGGTTTCTATACCACTGAGAGCAAAAATTTCCGAGAGCAGTAAAACTTGCAAACATCTCTACTTTTGTTTTGGGTCAATTTATGGTATATTTAGGACATTTATCTGAAAAGCACCCTGGTAAACATGTGAAATGGAAGCATCTAAATACTTCAGAAAGGTACAAAGTATGTTTACTTGTCAGAGACCCCCTGGCTTCATGGTCTTATTGTGGGGAAAAAGGCCTCATAATGCATGGAAGCAGAAATGATATTTGGTGTTTTTTTTAAAAAAAAAGAAAACAGAAAGAAAGAAAACCACAAAAGTTCTTGGATAATCTTTACAGCAATTTCTTCACATTGGAAATTTATCTAATCAGAAAAGTCAGACCTAGAAAGACTATTGCATATGTTGGAAAAAGTGGGCAGAGGAAAAAAATCCAGGATCGTTCCCATTGTCATGAGACTATTTATTCGTGTCTAACGTATCTTCTCTTCTCACTCAGCTGTTCCACTTTTTTTCTTTCCTGTCATGCAGTGCATCCTCCAAGGATTCATCTCAAAGCAAAATCATCCGCTTCACTCTCGGTCAGAAAAAGATCTCTAGGTTAGATTTTCTTTGTGTTCTGCAAAGCATGGTTTAAACCCAACCCACTGTATCCTCTGCTCTGGATAAGTTTCCTTTTGTTCCCTCTCCCCATTTCATGTTTGCAGTTCGAGAAAACCAAACATTCTTTGGCAAATGATGCAGTGTTGGGCAGACAACTAGATTTGTGTGTGTGTGTCAGTGTGAGAGTGATGTATGCATAATGTTGCTACATTTCGTTTATTTTGGTTTCACTGCTTTGTCATCAGAGTTTCTTCTGATTTAGGAAGAGGTGAGTTTCTAGGTGGTTTTTGTAATGATTTTATGATGGGTTTTCTCCCTGCTCCACCCTCACCTGCATCTCATTTATGCATGCTGTGCTTAGTGTGTGTTTGTTAAAATTACTAACACGCAGTTGGTTTTCTCTTGAGTTATAAAGACAGACCTGAAGCATGAATCCGATTGGCCATAGAAGACAAAACAGCGAGGCAGCCATGTCTCATTTTTGTATCTGAATGCTCCTGTTTACCATGCAGAGATCACCTCTGTTCCCTGAAATAAATAACAGTCTTACTCACTAACTAGTTCTGTTGGCTCAGAGTTTGGCTTGTCTACTGCATCCTATTGAGGACCCATTCCAGAGTATGGGTGATGGCAGTTACATCCTTACATCCATTGTTATTTTAAAGGTATCGGCAGCTAACATTTATCAAATGCTTATTATGTACCAATTTGAATGCATTGTTTATTTCATCCTCATTATCAGTCTTCATTAGGTAAGTCACATTATGATGTCCATTTTACAGATGAGGAAACTAAGATTTAGAAGTTAGGTAACTTACACAAAGTCACACAGAGCCAGGATTTCAACCTAGGAGGTCTAACCCCAAACCCTCACTTTAACCACTGTGCTAAACTCCCTGCCTTCTCATCCTTTGGATTCTGATATTTGTGTAGCTGTAGAGGCTGTTGTTTAAAATCCCATGTTTCAACCATTGCTCGCAGCCTTTTTCTTCACATTGTCCTTGTAGCATTCTCACAGAAACTGATGCTCCGGCAGAATCATCTCTTGTTAGGACTAGTATTTTATTTTTCATGGACTTCTCATTTAAAGCTAAAGGGAAACCCACACCTCATTTCTGTCTTTACTCATGTAACACATACTGACCGTCCGCTTGCTGCGTCTCTCTGTGAGGCTCTGGGTGCCTTTCCTACAAAGCTTACACCTGTGGAGACTTAGTTCATGACCTGGCTGGCAGGGGAGGAGAAGCCAGAGGACAGTGTGTTTCTCAGTGGAATAAGTCAGCATGTTATGCAGACTTGGTTCAGGGCGCAGGAGGGAACCTACATTTGTCACTCCTTCTGATAGCTGTGCCAGAGAGTAACTGCTCTCCCTGACAGATTAATACAAAAAAACAAAAAAAACAGTTATTGTTGAGTTGACTCTGACTCATGGTGACCCCATGTGTGTCAGACTAGAGCTGTGCTCCATAGGATTTCCAGTGGCTGATAGGTGGACTTGAACCTCCCATTTTTCTGTTAGCAGCTAAGCATGATAACTGTTTGCACCACTGAGATCATACAGAGGCCTAAGTCAGGACAGACCCCCACGGTACTGGCAGACTGGTTGGTTCCCAGTTCATTTGAGTGTCATGCAAATGTACATACATAGGAAAGGAAAGGGGAGGGGTGAGCTTGGAGGAAACCTGAAATCCAGTGTTTGTTCCCACGATGTGCTCAGCCCTGGAAGATAAAGAAAACAGGAGCTGGTCGGGAAAATCTCTAATTGGAAGCACATGCCCGTCCCGTGAATGATTTGTTATCAATCCCAGATGATGGAAAGAGGCAGACTGATTGGGAGGCGATGGGGAGAGAGGAAGAGATGAAAGATGAGGGTGTGTTTCCTCCCCAACGCTGTGCTGGTCACAGGCTTCCAAGGTGACCACATGCCTTCCTTCGGGATCATATCCCTCACCTGGAGTTTCTTTTGGATGCGTTTTGTTTCTGCTGAGACCGGTTAAAGGATGCTCTTTTTTTTCTTTATTTTCTTAATCCTCCTCCTTGCCTTTCCTCTACCCTCACCTTCCCGTCCCTAGAAGCACAATCCTGATAAGAATTTTAGCTGATTGGGCACCACTAAGTTACCAGTAGAGTTTGGTTGCTAAAAGAAACAGCCCTACCCTTCTTGGCTGAGTAAGACACCTGTTCCACAGGGCTTCAAACTGGTTTATTCTGGTTCAGACCCCTGCTGAGAATTTTCATTTCCAGCCCAGATATACTGAATCAGAATCTACAGTTTAACAAGATCCCCAGGTGATTCTCGTAAGAATGAAAATTTGCAGCAGAGGCTCAAACCAGAATGAAATCTATTCGAAGCCCTGCTCTCCCAGAGCTCTGGAAATAGATCACTTGTTCAAGTGCAAACACTGATTGAACACTCTGAGCCATACATCATGATGGACACCAGGGATATTGAGCACAATGGGAAGCCTCAGCCTTGAATCTGGATTGGGTGGATGTGTGTGCATATGTGGGGGTGTTAGGGACAATAGTGGTACAGGATGAGGGGTTTCCATGAATTTCTGCCTTTGACTACCATTATTGCCACCTCTGGCAACCTTGATGGAGTCCCAGGTATTTAGGCTCATTCTACCCGAGGGAGGCAAAGAAGCATAGTGCCTAAGAGTACAGTTTTGCAGTTAGTCCTAAGTGAAAGCCTTTCTTTACCACTGTCTTAGGCAAATTATTTCACGTCTATGAGTCTGGTTTTCCCCATTGGTAAAATGAGGTAGTGCTTTCTGGATCACAGTGTGGAAGGAGTCAAGTCATTTCCAGTCATTTAGCACAGTATCCAGCAATAATCTGTGTACCATAAATAGGAGATACGGAAATGTTGGTGGTAGGGCAACCAGATCACCTCTAGCAAGTCCCACAGAATTGATCTCTGCAAGACCATCTTGGGGAAAGGAATCATTGGAGCTAGTAGTTCAGTGCTCTCTGCCTAGCTGCTGAAAAGCAGATGTCATAGAAATGAGAAATTTAGCATTTCATCATCTCCAATTAGGACCCTTCCCCGCTGCCCCCCTCCCCTCCTACCCCCCAAGTCCCTGAGCATGTGCACACAAGCTGCCTTCCTTCCTGGGATGGGTCGTCCTCTGCTCGCAGCCTTTGAAGTGGCTTTGGGGGAAAGCACTCCTTTCCCCTCACCAGCACGTGCAGCACGTGGAGCAGAAGAGCTGGTGAGCAATTGCAGGTTATGTGCTAGGAGGGATGGTTTTACTGCCGTGCCTAAGTGCCTCTGCGCTCGACCATGACTTAACAGCAGGATTTTTCTTTCCGCCTCTTTGTCACACCACTTCCCTTAAACTTAATTTTTTAAAAAAAAGCAACATGTGTATGTTTCAAAGAACCCATCTGTGTCCTCTGTCATTTTGTAGCTGTGTTTGGATTTGGAATGATCATGAGAGGTTAAGTTCCTCTTGGAAAGGAGCCATTGGAACTTTCCGGCACTATAAACGATGCAGGGTTGACTTTCCGTGCCTTGCTCTTGCTGTGTTTCTTCGTTGAGGCAGACACAGTGGGCAGCATCTGTTGTACCTGCAGCTGTTCCATAGGAGCAAGACCCAGCTCTTCAGCAGACAGCAATTCTAATGCTAAAGACAGCAGATGCTTCTGGGCTGGGGGTTGATAGGAATTCCCATGATACACAGGGATGTTAACAATAATGAACTTCAAAATGTTAGCCAGAGGCCTAGGGTCTGTGTCACTGGTAGACTAGATTATTCTCTGCTTTTCATATTCAGCTCTGCTCTCAGCTTCCCTAATTAATGCCTCATTGCTAGAGGGCAGGACAAAGTCCAAGACTGGTAGTATGACATACAATGTCCTCCCTACTCTGTGCTGCTTGCTTCTACAGCCTCATTTTCTCCCATTTTGTCCCCTCTTGCTACTCCAAGTCCCAGCACACACCATACTGTCACTCCTCAGTATTTTTTAACAGGGTTTCCCTCTACATGCATGCTCTGCCACTACCTTCTTGTCCTCTACATACATTCCCATTCAACATGCCAAATCTGGCCCTGGGGTCCCTTTTATTTGGAACCTTCCCTGCCCATCCCACCAGCATCTGAGATAATTTCCCTTCTCTGAATCACTTTTGAACTTCACATATTCTTTTATCAACACGCATGTAACCTAGATGTCAGCTGGGGTCAACCAGCCCTTAAGATTTAGATCTAAGATTGAGCTAGACCCTCTTCTTCAATTTTTAGAAAGTTCAGTGCCCTCCCCATGATATCTCAGGTATCTTAGGTTCTCATGGTTTCCTTTGTCTTTGAAATTCTGCATTAATTCTGAAATCCAAATCAATTCACTTTATAGATTTTGACTCACCATCCCAAGGGATGTTTTGGTTCTTTTTGGGTGGATCCAGACTTTGCCTTTTTCCCTACTTCTCACCCACCACACATTCATCCATTCACACATTGATTTTTCAGACTTTGCTGGAGATTCCAGAGAGATAGAGGGGCTTATTTTGGAGCAAGTGACAACAGCCCAAGCCCATTCATAACAGAACCCAAATTTTAAGCCTTAGAGTCAACATAGATTCTCTCTGAAACTTGGAAGAAATTACTTGGTTTCCATCCAGCTTCCCAATTTGGTCAAGTAGAGGGAGCTGTCCTGACCAGGTGTACTAGTGGTGGGGATGGAGGTGATGAGAGCTGGCCTCAGCTTTGTGGTGGCTTTTGATGGCTAAATATGTACTGTTCACTCCCTTACCCCCCATTCACCATCAGCCACCCTTAAGGCTTCAAGAACCCCTTCTCCAATGTCCCCGAAAACTTGGCACACCCCTGCAGCCGTTTGAAGGATGTTCTGCTCCCTTTAAGTGAGTTCAATAATAAAGAGACTTTGATAATGACCTCTCATAGGAAACCCAGGACTATCTTAGTAAATCCAAGACCAGGAATATCGTACTCCAGGGAGTGGACCCAGAGATGGTTCATAGCCACTGCAAATAAAAGGTCTCAGTCAGTCACAGACACTTGGATGAAGTAGTTTCTCTTCTGGAATGTTTTTTGGTTAGGCAACCAGCCCTGCCTACTGAAGCCTGCCTTGGCCTCTTTGAAACTGTTGATCTCAGACTCTTGTGTGTTGATTTGTGTCTAACTCTCTTCTGATACCTTAACCTAAATTCATTTATTCCTTTCTTTTTTTGTCTGCTTCTATTGTGTACCATAGCATGTTTCATTTATGACAATGTCCAATTCATTTCAAATTTACAATTCTCCCTTGGGGTTCTTTACTTTTATTCCAAAGTTACAGGTAAAGAACATGAATGTTCAAGAGATTATGAGGCTGGTCCAATGTTACAGTCTATATTCTACCCATTACACCACACTGCCTTACAGAGGACCAGACTTCCTATCTGATTCTGCTGTGCCCAGCCTATCCTATACTTAGATTGCTTACCTCTGTAAAGGCATTTGTACTCCTGAAAATCTTCTGTGGTCCATCTCAGGGTCAGGGCAGTAGGAACTCTCTAGCACCTCTGGAAGGAATACATTTTCTCTTTCCTGTTTTTTTTTTTTTTTTTCCTTCTTCCCTGCTCTTTGCAAATCCCCCCACTAAAGTAGAATGCTGTGACCTGTGTTACCCTGCACTACTTAATACCATTGCTATGACACCATCTTGGAACAAGTCCATAATCCTTTTCCAGGTCTATCTGTGGGCATAAAAACTCCTGCAGGTTACAACTGGGTTAAATAAGTCCAGCTCAAAGGACCCCCAAGTCAGCATCTGCAGAAGCTCCACTGTTGGATGTAAGTACTTGGATAACACTGACTTAGAGAGCTTGCAGGACCGTATTTGCATTGGAAGCAGAACCAACATTTACCAAGGTCTCATTGCTGGACCTCCTTGACCAGTTGTGTGCCGGCAACATCTGGTCCCCAAACACAGGTGGTGGCCTGCTGGTTTTGCACCCCACTGTGTGCCTGTCTTTTTGGGGTGAATATCCTCTCCAATCAAGATGTGATAAATTAACAGCAGGGCAAATTCTCCTAGTAGGGTGGGAATCGATGTCTTATAGCTTTCACTGCCATATGTTGGAGGGAAGAACTAACCCCCTTCCTTTCTCCTAGCTTCCAGTCAGGGAACTGGTCCAGCTTCTTCTTAACTGTATAAATTTTACAGTCCTCTGACACCATCTCATGTTCTCTGTTTATTCTACAACCATCTTTCTTGCTCAGCCAACAAGAGAAAGTTTAAAGCGATTGCCTGCTTATATCTAAAATGCTTCCAGACTTCAGACTTTTTTGGTGCTTACAGATTTGCATGGAAAGAGAAGGCTGAAAGCTTTATGAGTTGAAAATTCAGACTTATCACGTATCTAATGATAGTCTGCTGAGGTCTGTTGGCTTTTGAACACAGCTAAGTGGGTTTTTAGGTGAAAGAAATAACTAAATATTTCATCATTTATTCATCTTTCAACCTTAATTATTGGAAACAGTCTGCTTTAGTAAATCCCTCGACCAAAATTCTAATTTGTGGAGTCTTACCCTTAACTCTTTGGGGAATGGGCCATAATATCTTTAGACACGTTATAGAGAAATCTGATGACTTTATTTCCCAAACCACCCAAAATGAGGTGTTTTATTTAAAGGGAAAGTATGTGTTTGTCTTTAGGCTAACAGATTTCTGCTAGTTTTACGAAAGAATGTATGATTTTATACATCTACTGTGCAGAGAAACTAGGATGCAGCCTCAAAGCAATGCCTGTGGAGACAGATTGTCAGGTGTTGAAATATGTCTGGACAAGTATTTCCAACTAGGCCATGAGTTTTCGTTCAGATGTGTGGGGTTCTGAGTAGTAGTAAGTCCCTTTATGACCATTATAACTTATGTCCTTTTTTTGATACCTACATCCCTACATTATGGCAGACAGCATTTTCGGTACCTACCAGAGAGATGCACACACAAGGTGAAGAGTTTAGAGATTTCTCAGACCTTTATGTCACACAGTTGTTAGAATTAGAGATGACAGGATTTGGCTGTATTGAAAAATACCCATCTCAGAGGAAAAATAAGATGATCTTTGTATTTCTAATCAGTAAACATATTCATATATTTTCCTTCAAAATGTCTCTCTTTGCTTAAAGGAAAATTGTTGATGTTTTGCTGTTGGACTTTGTTGGCGTTATTACTAGCCTAGATGTTCGTAGTGGTTCCACCAAAGCCTTTAACTGGCAAACCTTCTCAGACCCACTGCCTTAGATGCTTTCTTTTACCTCTTCCATGGTTGCAGTTCCTTCTTCTGAAACACTGCTCTTCTCCCAAGACTGAATCCATTACCCTGTTGGTTTTGCATTTTAGACTTCCAGGGCCTCCCACGAGGGTATCCGCTGCAGGCAGTGAGGCCAAAACACGCGGCGGAGCAGCCACTGCTAACAACCGACGCAGCCAGAGCTTTAACAACTATGACAAGTCCAAACCAGTCATCTCCCCACCCCCACCGCCAAGCAACCACGAGAAAGGTGAGTGACTTTCTTGAGGGTCCTTTTTGGCCTCTTCCTTTATAGCAGATCTTATTCCCTTGGGTGAGTTTGGTGTTGGGAGTGGGGTGCAAACAGATTAATGAGAATGGATCACACAGACATACTTGGCTGGTGGGAACTTTGTTAGCAGACACATTAATGAAGCAGGGGAAATACGGTCATATTCCTAGCTGTCAGCAGGAATAGCTGTATCTGTTTGGGTATGGAGACCAGAAGACACCTGGACTACAAACAGAAACAGTATAACATTGGCAATTTGAAAATAAAGTTTTTTAGAACATGCACTGTTCAGTAGGTGGCTTTCCAGATATGTAGGCTTGGACATGCATGTTGTGGGTTGGTAAGCTTTTTACCCATCAGAAGGATGTGAGGGGAATCAGGAACAAGGGATTTTCACCGTTAGAAAAAGTCAGGAATGTGGTTTGGTTAAATGTAGATCTTGGGTACGTGTGGCTACATATAAGGAGTAGACAACACTGATTTCCTTATTGCAGCTTACAAGGTAGCCAGCTCATGGGGTAACCTGGATTTGCAAAATACAGTATGTGGAGAAGGGAACAGAAATAACTCAAGCACCAGGCAAAGTGTAAGACACAACAGATACTTGGATGTCTAAGATATAGTCCTGGACTTTGGGAACTTCTGTGTTGGGGTGAGACACACTTAAGAACAGATACGTTGCAGTTCAGTATGATTTGTGCTGTAGTTGAAGTATGCAGAGTCTTCCAGATGAGGTGGTCCATGGAATAATCTCATTACCTATCCTTGTTTATCATAGCTCTCCTGTGAGTGAATCAGGCCTGGATGAGGTTGTGTTCTGGCATTTCACTTTCAGATGAGCCAAGTGATGACTGTTTTTTATGTAACCTGTTGACCCAAGAATTCCACTTACAGGAATTGATCTAATCACCCCAGTAGGTTAAACGAGAAGTTCATTTTTCTGTCAATAAATGACAAAAATATTTCAACGTATAGTGCCAATCTTTTAAAAGTATTAACAGAAATAAAAGGAAATAATATCAGGGAATATTTCAAAACCCACAGAGAGAGCACTTTATACTTTGTGGGGAAATACTAAAAGATTCCTCTTAAAATCGGGGCCAAATAAGTGCGTCCTCTCTTGCTCTCATTACTGAACTTAGTTCTTGTTATACTAAACAATCATGTGAGATATGAAACAAGAAAAATAATAGCTAACATTTCATAACTAGAAAAAACCTAGGCACTCACAAAATTCATGAGATGGCTCCATAAGGTGGCCAAGTACAGAGTTGAGGTGATAGATAACCAGTTACCGTGGAGTCAATCCCATGTGTATCAGAGTAGAACTGCACTCCATAGGGTTTTCAATGGCTGATTTTTTTTTTTTCAGAAGTAGATCACCAGGCCTTTCTTCTGCGCTGCCTCTGGGTGGTCTCAAACCTCCAGCCTTGTGGTTAGCAGCCAAGCATGTGAACCATTTGCACCATCCAGGACCTCCGGTTGATATATAAAAATCAAAACTATTCCTGTATAGCAACATAGCCTATTAGTTTTCCCAAAGACTCTCATCTCTGATTTTGCCTGTGAGGTTTGAAGGGAGTAGTCAGCAGAACCTTAGACATTAGAAGAACCTGCTAGCTGTTTGTTGTATCATTATTGCTCTCATGGTCAGATGGTCTCATGGTCACATCCGCCATTGGTTTCATGCTCTCACTTCTGCAAACAGCAATCAGGCACAGCATTGCCTGGATGCAGCATGTGTGAACAGGTTGGGTTGCAAAAAGGCTGTATTGAGGGACAGCCTTGGGTGCCCTGGTCAGGACACAGGGATCATTGACTCCAACTGCAGGGCTGTTGACTCCGGCTGGCTCTAGGGCTCCAGGGCAGAATCACAGATTTTCAGGGGAGAGGAAATAGCTATCTTTTTAAACATGTGTGACATTATCTCTTTTCTCTTTCTCCTGTCCCCTCAGTTACATCCTCTGAATGTGTTAACACTGCCAGAAATCCATACATTGCTAAAGTGTTTGTTCCATCATATTAATTTGAAACATTTGGGATTCGTAGACTGATTTCTATGCATATAGAAGATATATATAGTTTTCTTCGTTTTATAGGAAGTGCATCTTTATTTTCATTACAAAAATTAATGTAAAATATTCAAACAACACAGAAATTCATCAAAGAAAAAGAAGCCTACATAATCCCACCTCCTAGAAATAGCTACTGTTTACCACTTAGTTTATATTCTTCTACATTTTTTTCATGCATGTACTATCACTTGTTGATAGATAAATATTTTTGTTTACCATGTGCCAGATACTATTCTAAGTGCCTTGTATATAAGAAAAACCCATTGCTGTCGAGTTGATAACGTGTTTGATTCTCACAGGAGCTCTTTGAGGTGGGTACTATTATTATCCATTTTATAGTAAAGAACGGAAGGGCCAAACCAAACCTGTTGCTGTCAAGTCAGTTCCGACTCATAGCAACCCGGTAGAACAGAGTAGAACTGCCCCATAGGGTTTCCAAGGAGCAGCTGGTAGATTCAAACTGCCGGCCTTTTGGTTAGCAGCCAAGCTCTTAACCAGTATCCACCAGAGCTCCAACGGAAGCACAGAGAATGTAAATATCTTGCCTAAAGCTACGCAGGTAGTAAGTGAGGGAAGTCGGGATGTATGCACACTCTCTCTCTCTTTTAAAATATATACATTTGGGAACATATATAGAATATTGATATACATATAAACATTCATATACCTCACAGATACGTATATGACTTTAAAATCTTCGAAACAAAATCAATAAACCATAGACTCTCTTCATAATAGTTGCATAGTAGTCCATTGTATGGATTTACCGTAATATATTTAACCAATTTCTTTTAGATTGCTTCTAATTTTTTGATATTATAAATAGTGCTGAGATTACCATCCTTGTATCTCGCTTTGTGTATATACAACCATTTCAAGGAAATGACTACATCAGCATGTACATACATTTTACAGTTGCTTAAATATTGCCAAACTTTGATCCCACAAGGTTATATCTATTCATATTCCCTTCAATAATATATGAGAGAGCCAGTTTCCCTACACAGTTGCTATCACTGTGTATTATCACTCTCCTTGGCAAAAAGTACTCTTTTTTTGAAATGAGGCAAATTGTTTTAAGAAGCTGAAATAACAACACCATTTGATAAAATCTGGACTTTAAATTGACGCTTTGCTGTGAGTTACAACCAGTGGTCTTGGTGTCCTAAAAAAAGTACTTGGATTTGAGATCAAGCTTGCTACTGACTAGCATGACCTCAGTGAAGACACTTAACTTCCCTAGGCCTCAATTTCCCCTTTTGTAAAATGACTCTGAGGTTCTCTGCCACTAAACTGCTGTGATGTGTGAATGAATTTCTCAATTTTCACTGGTCATTTGACCTTGTCTAATGCGAACTCCACCAGTACTTTCTGGCGTATTCCCTCTGCTGATCTTCCTTCTCTGTGTCACTTTCTTCCTCTTTGATCATCCTGCCTGTCATGGGCAGAAGAGAAGAGCCAGATTTGGCTGGAGACAGAATTTTACAGCCATCAGCACTGTGTCCTGCCTGAGTAACATTGGGACCATTGATTTAGAATCTCCATAAACTTGTCGTTTTGTGGTTGGCAAAGCAAGTTACTTATCTGAGTTAGTGATTGGCAGATGTAACCGTGAAGATGTTGTTCACATCTTGCTATTAACCAGGAATCTGACGTAAAATTACAGTTTAGCCTATAGGGAATTAATTCAGTGGTCCAAGTCATACAGGAAAGAATATGGTTGGGGCACGCCTGATTCATTGGGTTTCTTTCATTTATTCATTTTGTCATCATTTACAGAGCCCCTGCTATATGTCCGGCATTGTACAGGTTGTAGGGACTTAGAGAGGACCAAGACAGAAACTCTGCTTTCCAGAGGCTCGTGGCCTCAGAGAAGGGGCAATGCGCACATATTCTGTAACAAAGATGTGCTTAACATTGTGAGGGAACAAATGAACTTTGTTGGGCAGGCCTTTAGGGATGACTTCAGAGCAGTGATATCGTTTGCATTGATTTCCATCTCCAGATTTTGATTAAAGAAAGGGAAGGAAAGCTTGGGAACGAATGATTCATCCTGCTCTTCTGGCCTGGGTGTTAATCTGAGAGGACAACTGCTAGGTTCAGTGTATTATTAAACTCTTGTTCAGTGGAGGGCTGTGGAGGGTAGACTTCTGCATTTCAGCGATGGGGTAGGGCCTTCCCTTGGTCATCAGGAGACTGCTGTCATTCCTGGCACTGTTCCCTGGCCAGGGAGAGCTTAGGGGGTTGTTGGTTCTCAGTGGGTGAGAATCATCTCTGATTGGGAAGCAACTGTGAAGTAGTCGTAATTGTCTGAGGGCTTAGAAAGTCAGCTTATCAGTGTGAACCAGAAGGGCATCATTGTATTTGAAGAGATCTCTGGGTGATTATTTGGAAATGGAACTCAGTGAACAGTTAGACCAGGTGTTGAGGCTGGGCAGGTAGGATGAATTAGGAGGTACCAAACTTGGGGGCCTCACAGGGAACTAGAGTAAAGAAGAAAGCCCAGCAAATGTTTGAGAAGCTGCACCAGCCTCAGGGCCAGAGTATGGTTATCTTAGGAGAAGAGATTTGGGACCCTGTAATGAAAGAGAAAGCAAGTCCTTTGAAGGCAGACCACTGTATTTGACTTCTGGTCCTGCTGCTTCCCAGAAGTGTGGCTTTGGGCAAGTCCAGTGCTCACTAGGGCATCTACTCCTGGATCACCCAAACATTCCAACTCACAAGGCCATCACAGGCCACGCTTGGCACCATTCTACTCAGAAGGATGGAGACAGGAATCACAAGCGGCTGGCAGGGCGGTGTCAGGTGTTTCTCTTTCATAAGAGAAGTCCTTGCCACAGTGTACACGGCAGTCCACACAACCATGTAGGTGCTATCACTCTGTCCCCTCATCCCACCTCAGGTGACAGCTCAGGTGTGAAGGAACAAGATTCGAGTAGACTGGGTGTAGGAGTCCCTCTGGCTTAAAAGCCCCATATCCCATAGGAGGCAATAGTCTTATAACAGCTCCACAGGCACAACCACAAGGATTAAGTCCAATTAGAAGGATCCTTGGTGGAAGCCCAAAATGGTGGTGTCCCCATGAGGTATTTATATTTCATTTACAGTTCTTCCCAATCCAAATGCAGTTTAACAATCAATAGTCATTTTTAACATGAGCAATGTTTCTTGGTAACATAGTTGACATTCTATCTTTATCAGGTTTCCAGGGGAATAGAACGGGAAAGTTAACCCAGGGTCAAATTCTCATGTAGAAGAGGAAGAGGTTTTGTTCATCCTTTACCAGCAGCAAGTCTTGTCACCTGTTGGGGCTTCAGTGTAGTTTTCTGTGAAGTGGCTGAAGACTGCTCCAGCGCTAGTGATACCCTGGGAGAAGTCAGATGTGAAGCATTCTTTTATATTTTTTGCATAGCCAAATTCAAATCTTCTGTCCTTGTCATTTCTCTACTGGTTGTAGACATTTCTGTGAAGGGTGTGACCATTTGTTTTCTGGTAGCTGGAGTTCATAGGCATTGTGGGTGTCATTTGCATGGCATAAGAAAATTACTAAGTTCTGGTGTTTGAAATATTGTGTGGTCGGTTGGTTTGATGTCTTATGGGGGCCCGTTCACAAAGGGGCTGGTGGCTGTTATGGCTTCTGCAGTAAAGGCAGGTTTCATTATTATCGTTTGCATATCACACCCTGGTTCCCATTTGTTGTAAACAAATTATTGACAGTGTCTAATTGAATAGAAGAAAACTCCCAAAACATGGCACCTTGCACTAAGATAATGGCTAAACAGTAACATTTCTCCACTCTGACATAGTACATGCAGATTGCACAAGTGTGATTAATGAGGGAACAGCTTCAACTTGGTGGCTCCCCATTAAGTCTGAAGCACATATCCTAAGTCCCATGATCTGGGGAGACCTTGGTAGAGTCAAGACCCTGGGCCATCGTTGCACAAGGTCTGATCCATGCACCATCTACATCAACATCCCCTGAGGGACTTGTTAAAAAAAAAAACGCAAAGCCAGGCCTTAGCTTAGACCTTCTAACCCAGATTTTTGAGGTTAGGGCCTGGAAGTCTACATTTTACACCTTAGTAATTCTTATGGCACTGAAGTTTGGGAACCTTTGTCCTAGGTGGACGTCTCACCTATCTTTGAAAGAACTCTACTTTCTATTTGGCCACTTGTCCAATTCTCAACGGTTAATGTGCTAGGCTGCTAACAGAAAAGTTGGAGGTTCTCATCACCAAGAGGTGCCTTGGAAGACAGGTCTGGTGATATACTTCAAAAAATCAGCCATTGAAAACCCTATGGAAAAAAAAAAAGGAAAAGAAAATCCTATGGCGTGCAGTTCTGTGACATACATGGGGTCTCCATGAGTTGGAATTGATTCCACGGCAACTGTAATAGTAAAACTTGCAGGGTCTCGTTATAAAGAGTAAAGATAATGTAGTAAGACACCAAGATGTATGCCTGGCATCTAGTAGGAGCCCAATAAATGGAAAACCATTTAAATTTATATGTACATTTTGCTGCATGCATATTTAAATTTATCCTCAGAGCCTGCAACTTCTACTTGGTAGACTTGCCTACTTGCATACATCTTGTTATCTCCCTTTGATTTGTACTTTTGCCTCACTAATCTTTAGTGAAGTTCTTTTAATTTTTTTTTTGTTTTTTTGTTTTTTAAATTTTCAGTAGTTTCTTGTTTCAGCTGAGCTAATGGAAAGTAAGGGAAAGGATTTTGATCCCATGCTTGGATCCGGATATGGTTGTTGTTAGGTGCCATTGAGTCAGTTTTCAACTCACAGTGACCCAGTGCAACAGAATAGAACCGCCCGATAGAGTTTCTTAGGCTGTAATGTTTATGGAAGTAGACTGCCAAGTCTTTCTCCCTCGGATTCGTTCGGTGGGTTTGAACCACCAACCTTTCGGTTGGCAGCTGAGCACTTAAGTGTTGCACCACCAGGGCTCTTTTTCTGGGTATGGTAGGAGAGGGAATAAAAGTGAGAGAAAGAAGCCACAGGCAAGGAGGTGTTCTGCGGGGAAAGTCAGCTCAGCCGTTCCCTTGTTGGAAAATCACCTTCTGGTTTTTTCTTTACTTCACACTTGAAGAGCCTGGTGCTACTTTATGAGTTTGAGTACGAGAGCACTCAAGTTTGAGTCTGAGAGTTCAGAGGAAAGGTAAGCACCAGTAAAGATACCCAGAGAGGAGCCTGAGTGATACACCTTCCCTCCTTCACGTCACCCTCCTTTTCGTCCTTAACCTCTGTTGAACTAAAGTCAAACATGAGAGAAGCTGTATCTCATATTGTCTTTCTGGCCACCTTTGCGAGCCGTTTTCTTGATCTACTGCGTAATTCAGAAGAGCCTTCTGAGAAGGAGAAACATCAATCCCTCTAATGTGTAAAACCAAGAACCTTTAATGCTAAACCCACCCCTTTTGCTGAGAAGAGTAAGGAGGATATAACCATGTTTGCTTTTCTCTAAATATGGATATGCTTCAGAGCCAGTGTGCAAGCTGTGGTTCTGCTATATATCTTTTCTCTAAAATACAATAAACCTGGCTTTTGTAACAGGAAGAATGAGTAGAGAAAAAGGAACAGAAAATAAATCATTTAGGAAGATGAAATATCTATTTGATTAGTCTGTGTCAGGAATAAAAAATGACTAGTTGATGTTGATCCGATCTTCAGGTGATAAATGTCAGCATTTCTTTTGCTTCTGTCTGCCATGTGCAAAGCGTCACACATACATGAATTCTATTTAATTTCAAGGATCATTGGTTGGGGGAAGTATTTACGTTTCTGGGTGCTCTCATAGTCATTTTTATCCCGGTGTCATCTGCAGTCAGAGTTTAGTTCAGTCATTCATTTAAATGGTTTTTTTTAAAAATATTTTTCTTCTCCGAGTTAGGTATTTGACAGTGTTCGTTAGCATGAGAAGATAAATGCATTCTGGGGATAAATGAAATTAACTCTTTTGTGAGCATACATGGCCTACATTCACAATGCCAAGTACAAGAGTGGAATGCTGATCAGAATAAGGCATAAAGAATATCGCACCTGAGCAATATGGAGTCCCTGGGTGGTGCAAATGATTAACACGCTCAGCTGCTAGCTGAAAGGTTGGGGGTTTCAGGCCACCTAGCAGTGCCACGGAAGAAAGGCCTGGCAATCTACTTCCCAGAAAATCAGCAGTTGAAAATGTCATGGAGCACAATCTTACTCTGACACACATGGGGTCTCCATGAGTCGGACTCAGCTCGTCAGCAACTCGTTACTGGTTCCTGGGCAACATAACTCTGACAGCTTATGTAGCTGCAGCAACCTAATGATGAGTTTCTTGTGAATACACACTTGGCTGCCTCCCTGTGCTGAGGATATGGCCTCCTCAGACTTAATTAACTTAATAGATAAAAATGCCCATTTCTTAGCTGCAACTTGCTTTCACAATCCTGTTAGCATGTGCGTTTTATTAGGATACCAACACATAGTCGATGGGCCAGGGAATTGTCTTCTGATGTGGATATGAGATGACGAGTCACGTTGAGAATATCCAGTTCCAAGATAATAGTCACAATACATCTACTTCCTGTTAGGAGTGGTGCACAGGCCATTTGTACGTGTCAGGCTGTATGGATAAATGGTCAGGCTGCAGAGTGGTGTGTGCCAAGGCACCGTGGGCACAGTTTATGTCCTGGGAGCTCCTGCCATGATTGTCTTACTGGCAGCTGTGCAGATTCTTGAGGTTGGCAAGGCTCCCTGAACTTGGTAGGTGGTCCACAGACATTAGCCGTCAATGGAAAATGATGGCCTGATCTATTTAATCTCATAAGAGCAGAGGTAAAGAAGGCTTCCTAACACTCAGTGCTCCTTTTGCCTTTTTCAAAATGGGAGAATCACAGCATTTTTCTGAAATGTGGAATGGAGTGGGGAATCAGCGGCTCACCTTGGGAAAAGCAAAATTTATTAAAAAAAAGGAAAGAAAAGGCCCCTGGGCCCTGGATGCCAGGATGCAGCCCTGGTGGTGCAGTAGTTAGGAACTACAGCTGTTAACCGAAAAGTTAGCAGTTTGAATCCACCAGTCTCTCCTTGGAAACCCTATGAGGCAGTTCTACTCTGCCCTATAAGGTCCACTATGAGTAAGGATCCACTCGATGGCAACAGGTTTGGTTTGGTTTGGGCCCCAGGACAGTGAGTCTCTGCTGCCCCCCACTGCCCAGACTTGCTTCCTGTCTGTCCAGTGGAGTCTTGGTTTGCAGCCTGGCATTCTCAGGCACTCTGTCTGGGAGGGTAGTGACTTGCAGACTGTCTAAATGTTTTCCTCCAAACAGGGCTTCCCCACATTTGTTTCCTCATTTGGGGAGAAAGCATGTGGACTGATGAAAAGCCACACTGTAAGTATGATCTGGTTTACATGGCATGGTGGAAAAACTTTCTTTGGCGTGGTAAGGAACTGAGAGCAGGTCTGAGCTAAAATCGGCCTTCACGGGGCTGTCTACTCCCTCACTTCAGCTGGCTGCCAGCTGCTGGATTCAAGAGGCAGGTTTAGCCCTAAGAAAAAGGATCTTTGAAGATACTAGTTAGTTTTTCTACAGGTAAAGTAGTACTAGATTTGACTCCATCTCTAAGAGGCAAATAATTCCAAACTAGGCTGTACAATATGGACTAAATGATTCCTCCTTTCTTTATTATGCATTCGTGTCCTTGGGACTCAATCATTCATTTATTCAGCACATATATTGAGTGCCTCCTATGTGTCATGGAGCCCTGGTGGTGCAGTGGTTAAGAGCTAAGGCTGCTAACCAAAAGGTCGGCAGTTTGACTCCACCAGCTGCTCCTTGGAAACCCTATCGGGCAGTTCTACTCTGTCCTATAGGGTCGCTATGAGTTGGAATCAACTCAATGACAACAGGTTTTGTACATATATATATATATATATATACACACACACACACACACACACATATATATATACACACACACATATATATTAAAAAAAAAAAAACTTTTTCACAATGGAGTGAGCTTTCTTATAAGTAGTGAGTTCTTTGACCACAGAGCTGTTCAGACAGAGACTAGATCATCACTCTCTAGGGTTTTTCTAGGTGGGTTTTCTTACATTAGCAGGTTGGATGGAATAGACATTATCTAAGGTCCCTTGCAAATCTAGGATTTAATGATTCCTGGCAAAGAGCGCAGTTGGTAACTGCTCTTTACCATGATTCTAGAGGGTCCTGGAAAGGCTCCCTTCGCCTGTGTCATGTCACACGTATCTTCCGTGGTTTATCCCTAAGTCCCACCAATCGACAGGTTCCTGTAAAGTCATTCATTCATTCCAAAAAATGCACTTTTTTTCCTTGATGCGGCTGCTTATACTCTAGGATTAATTTCTCTGCAGAAAAAAAGTTGGGTTTTATGCGGAGATGGCCTGTGTACAGTTTGTGATGACCGCTTTTACTCCATTCACACTTGGGGAGATTTCTCCCTTAACTTTCAGATAAAACCTCATCTTGCCACATTCATGCCTTGAGGCTGTCCAAGAAGTTACAAAGCAAGGATCTCTGCCACAGAGAAGAGACCATGGCTTCTCAGTGAGAAGTTATAGAGGGATGGTTTCGACCATTTGACACTTGGATTCATTTCTCTGCCTTCTAGAGCCAGATACAAATGTCTTCAAGCAGTTATTTATGTAGAATTATTTTTTCAGATCTATTTCACATGCATGCTGTAGGGGGCAGCATTACTTAAGGAAAACCAAGGATAGAACCCACAGAAGGGAGGATTTATTCAGGCCTTATAGAGAAGAAACCAGGCCCTTTTTAAAGATTTAGGTGCACTGGGGACTGTCATTCTGTCTGTTGTTCATGTGTGACTGAGGCTCTGGCCCTTCCAAAATAAACCTTTTTGGAGGCCAGGGATGCTTTGCCTCATATTAAATTCATCTGGTTCTGAGCCAACAAATACCCCGTGAGTACCTGTGAGGGAGAGTGACCTTTCCACCCAGGAAGTATGTGCTAGGACAAAGATTCAAACCCAGATCATCTGGCTCCAAACTCTCTTAACCAATCTCTGAGCCATTTTGGTCTCAAACTGTACAATCAAAAATAGTGATTATTTCCCCCAAAGCTTCTGTAAACATGTTGTTACTGCCCTAAATAATCGTGAAACATGTGGGAGCTAAACTTTTTCTGGATCCTCCAGCTTTGGTAAGTTTGGTGAAGCAGGTCGTGACTTGCTTACCCCCCTATGTCCAATCTCTACAAATCAGTTATTTCAAATAACAGCCATTTATGATTTCTCATAAGCCTACAGGTTGACTGGGCAGCTCTGATATGTGCCAGGCTCAGGTGATCTTGGCTGGCCCTCCCCATGCCTCTGAGGTCAGCTGGTGGGTTGATTAGATACTGGCTGATCTGTAATGGCTTCAGCTGAGACAACCCAGTTTTCCCTACATGGTCTTTTATCCTCCAGCAGGGTAGTCCAGGCTTGTTCTTGTGGTGGTGGACAGGTTCCAAGCCAAAGTTGAAGTGTGCAAGGCCCCATAAGGCCTAGGCTTTGAAAGGGCACATCAGTTCTCTTCTGCTTCATTCTGCTGGCCAAAGCAAGTCACAAGTCCTGCCCAGATTCATGAGGTTGGGAAACAGACTCCCATCTATTGAGGGAGAAGTGGCAAAGTCACATTGCAAAGCATACATGATACAGGGAGGGGCAGAGACTTGGGGTTGTGTCTGCAGTCAATCTACCACAAGGAATAAGTAAAACCCAATAAATATGTATTGATGGTTTGATTTCACTTGTCAAGGCAACAGTCCTTTCTGACTTCAGTTGCATGAAAATGCAAATACGCAGAGCACAGGTGTACTTGATGAAACGTACTTGCAGCTTCTTACCTGGGAGCCTGTAATTCTGAGAACTCTTACTGGGGAGAGTGACCAAAGCAGCCTTGGTTGCCCTAGTCCAACAAAAGGTCTTTCTGATGGGCTGTGAGAAGCAGATACCAAGCAATTCAGTGAGTGGACAAGAGCCCCACTTGCTTTATGAGTCCCACCTTGGCCAAGGTAAGAAGGTAGAAACTACCTGGAAAAGCAGCATCATGTAAAACTGGCCTGGCTATACTTAAGCCCATTCTCAGGGCTTTGAGATCCTTGGTTTTCATATAGAGTACTCATGCTTCCCTGCTTTCTCTTTTCCATACTAACTGGCAAACATTGTCAGGTGATGAAGATGGTCTGAATGCCAGACTTGCATTCAAGGCACCAAGGATCTGGTACCAGCAACTCTACTTGCTGACTTTGCAACTTTGATCTTTTAACATCTCTTAGCTTCAATTTCCTCACCTCTAAAATGGAAATGAGAATAGCACAACTTCATAAAATTATTATGATTATATGAAATGAAATATATGGGGGGGAGCCTTAATTGTGTGTATAATGTTTGTTCAATGAATGTATTCATGAGTGTACAAAAAGTCAGAAATGATGGCAAGAGACAAAGTAACCATAGCTGCTAAACTGAGAACCCCAGAGAGCCCGTTCTCCACTTTTGGTTTATTGCCTTAGATCAAAAATCTGAAGCACCCATGTAACTACCTCTTCTGGCTTATCCATATCTCTCTTGGATAGTCCACAGTTAAGTGTTTTTTGAAAACCAAAAACATAGATGAAGAGTGACTGTAAAAACGGCATGGAGGCAGTGTCTGACCTCCTCTAACTTCACAATTGGGAAGGAGGACCAAGATAAACAGCCCAAGGTTGATTCCTTTGAGGTGGAAGTCAGACATGCCTCCTCTCTCTGCCATCTTTATTAATTCTGACACCAATTGTCCCTCCCACAGCACTGTCTTCTTCTTTGCTGGGTTCGATAATTCATTGCAGTGACCACACAGAACTCACAGACAATCCTGACGATTATGGGGTTTATTAGGGAAGTAACAATTGTAACAATTCAGGTTCAGGAACGCTCAGGATACAGTTCTTCCATCAGGACATTCTCTTCCCAGCCGTGCTCACAGGAATGCCTCTCTGGCTCTAGGCCTCTGCCTTGCTCCGGCAAGTGTTACAAAGCTCTTTTAGCTCTGCTGATAGATGCCCAGAGGCAGCCTACTCCACCAGCAAGCCTCCTGCCAAAAGGCACTCAGCTTTCTTGCTCCATGGACCGGGAAGCCCACCGCGCCATCTCCTGCTGTCATTTCTCTGTCACCCCTTCTCAAGAGCTCTCTCTTTCTCTCTGTCTCCTGGTTCCAGGAGCTTCTCAGCACAGGGATTCTGGGTCCAAAGAATGGTCACTCCACTTCTGGCTGTTCTACCGTGGTGGTGGTAAGATCTGCTCTCTGCTGTGGAATTGGCTCTTTTTTAAAGCAAGACTGACCAATCCCCTTGGTGGACCACAATGACCTTATTTGCACAATCTCACCCAGTCACTAGGGTGGGAGTTACAAGACCATGACGAGAAAAGCCACACAAAAGTGATCCATCACACTGCGGTGACCTTCACTAAGAGAACAGTTTTGTAATAAATGAACACTTGTCATAGCTAGGTAAATATCTACCTGGTTATCTCTTGCTCCTGGTCTTAGAAATGTAACCTATTGATTCTTGGATTCCCTCCACTACCACTCATTGGGGGAGTGGTAATTTGAAACAAAAGTATTGATTTAGACAAGCAAACTTATTGACTGAAGCCCTGGTTAGGTTGTCATTTTGTTGCACAAATTGGCCACTAAAGAAACAAGATGCATCTTTCAACAGAGTTTTGAACTAAAGGAAGTTAGCCAACTTCATTATACTCCTCTAAAACAATCAAAAGGTCGTAATTGATGATTTTTCAACAGTGTTTTGGAACAAAGGACTCTGATTAGTAAGGGATTTTTTCCTAAATGTGATCTTATTTATTTTTCCTTTTGTTTTTTCCATCATCCTTCAGTCTGGGCTCTCCAATCACCTTAATGCATCCAGACCCACAATTCGAAATAACCTCCTGCCCTTGCTCCTGGGAGCTGGTGATTAGAGCATCTCTGGACACATTAGAGGAAAGACATTGTAGTTGAACTAACAAACAGCCCAAGGGAAAGAGTGTGGTGCTGACACTGGTGTAACATTTTCTGAGCTCCCTTCTGTTTGAGGGTACCAAATGCCATGTCTTTGGCTTTAGGGTGGTGGTCACATTAGGGGTCATGTCCTGGCAACCACAGTGGCCACTGCTGGCCAGAAGCTGATCAGAAATGTTTACTCTTATTAAGGAGTCCCTCAGATCACCTTCTGGCATGAAATGCTCCAGAAAGCATCAAACAGCCGAGGTAGAAGCTGGATTCCCTGAAGTGCTTCCAAAGGCTCTGGCATATCTGCCTTTTGGATGAGCTTGACTAAACAGAAAGCTTTTCAGGTCTGGGGTGGGTAGGAGGTGGAGCTCTTTGGGTACTGGGAATATGGCTGAGGTGGGGGTGGGAAGGAGTGTTCGCTCTTGGCATACTCATTCACTCCCTCCTTTTCCCTTGAGCTCTTCCTATCCCTCACTCTCCATCTGCTGTAGGTAATTTCCAACACCAGGTGGAGCAGACATTTCACAGAGTGCTGGTCTGTATTTAATCACCAAATGCCTCGGTATCTTCTGGTTCAGCACCGAACAACAGAACTTCTGCAGTGGTAGAAATATTCTGTGTGCCGTCTAATATGGTAGCCGCTAGCCACATGTGGCTGTGGAGCACGTGAAATGTGGCTAGTGGGAATGAGGAACTGAATTTTTAATGTGTTAAATTTTAATTAATTTAAATGGCCACATGTGGCTAGAGCCTATAGTATTTGACGACGTAGCTCTGAATGATAGTTTAATGAGGAATCAGAAAGTCTGCCGTTAAAAGATGGCTTCGTCAGTCACAAAAGACCAAATAGTGTCTGACTCCATTTGTATGAAATGTCCAGAGTAGGCAAATCTATAGAAACAGAAAGTAGATTAGTGGTTGTCTAGGGCTGGGGTGGTAAGGACATGGGAAGGGGAATGAAGAGTAGTAACTACTAATGGGTATGAGCTTTCTTTTTGGTGTGATGAAAATGTTTTAAAATCAGAATGTAGTGGTGGTTGCACAACTCCCTGAATATACTGAAAACCTCTGAATCATGTACTTTACATGAGTGAATTTTAAACCAGTAAAAAAAAAAAAAAAAAAAAAAAGCCATCAAGTTGACTCCAACTCATGGGAACCCCATATGTGTCATAGTAGAACTGTGTTCATAGGGTTTCCAATGGCTGAGTTTTTGGAAGTAGATTGCCAGACTTTCTTTCAAGATACTACTGTGTCCAACTTTTTGGTTAACAGCTGAGTATACTACCCATTTGTACCACTAAGGGACTCTGGTGACATGATTTCCTGTTCATACCATTTTCAAGTAGATATTTTGACCCCATCCAGCTGTGTTAGCAAGTAAGTGCCTCTTCTCTCCCCTCCCCCTGGCCTCAGTTCCCCCTCGACAAAACAAGGGTATTGCTGTCATTCCAGCATTGCTTCTGAGGTCTCCATCATATTTGTCATCCAAAGTCGTGCCAGGGCTCGCACCTCACTGTGAGATCAGATTGCCATGAGGCATGTGGATCAGGCTGTAAGGAGGAGAAGCAAAGAACTTTTCCTCAAGGGTTGGCAAGAAGAGCATATTTGGTACTCCTTTCCCTGTATCTATTTAAATTTAATCCACTTCAGATAATCCACTGCATCCAGGGATGCAGGATGTACCGCCTCCTGGGAGCCCCAGTTCCAGGAGCCCCCCAGGCAGGAAGCCGTTTTGAAGCTGATTTTAGCCTGCCCTGCTCTATCCATTCCCTCTGGATCCCCAGAGGAGAGAGCCTTTGGTGCTTCACTTGTCTAGGAATTTAAAGTAATGGCTGAGATATTTATCTTTTTGCCTTTGATACAGATAAAAACAGATTGTAGCTTTCAGATGTCAGTTAATCAATCTAATACTGAGAAACAGCTTTCCATACCCTCTGAGAGCAAAGATTTCCAGGAGGAAGGAGGGGACTCCTGGTCATCAACTGTCTCGTGGTTTTTTGTGGTTTGTGGTTGGAGGATCCTGTGGAATCTCACTAGGAAGCACATTTCTTCGTGAGCAGGCTTGAGCTAATCTTTTTCTTCACCCACTTTTCAGATGGGCTTTTTCAGGACAAAGTCCTGTTCAAAGGGTTGCAAATCAGTGACATCAGAGAAATTAATTAGTACCATTGTCTTCCTCCTCTTTCTCTTCATAATTATTGTAAAGATTTACATGTGTGTCAACAGGCAGATGGTATAAAGGCTTGCCTTATACCTTTAGGGTCTGCTTTTAATGTAGGTGAAGGAGCCCTGGTGGCGCAATTGTTAGAGCAATTGACTGCTACCCCAAACGTCAGCGGTTCAAAACTACCAGCGGTTTCTTGGGAGAAAGATGTGGCAGTCTGCTTCTGTAGAGATTTACAGCCTTGGAAACCCTTTGAGATCGCTACCAGTGGGAATAGACTTGACGGCAGTGGGTGGGTTTAATGTAGGTGAGATGATGAACCATGAACAAAAATAATAATAAATGATATAATAATAATAAGGTAGTTAATGATCATGGTTAAAAAAAAAAAACTCATTGCCATGGAGTCAGTTCCGACTCATGGTGACCCCATGTGTCACAGAGTAGAACTGCTGCTTCATGATATTTTCTTGGTTATAATCTTTTTTTTTTTTTTAATTTTATTGTGCTTTTAGATGAAAGTTTACAGTGCAAATTAGTTTCTTATTCAAAAATTTGGACACAAATTGTTCTGTGACATTGGTTGCAATCCCTGCAATGTGTCAGCACTTTCCCTCTTTCCACCCGGGGTTCCCCGTGTCCATTTGTCCAGTTTTCCTGTCTCTTCCTGCCTTCTCGTCTTGCCTTTGGAAAGGAGTTGCCCATTTGATCTAGTATGCTTGATTGAACTAAGAAGCACGTTCCTCACATGTGTTACAGTTTGTTTTATAGACCTGTCTAATCTTTGGCTGAGAATTGAGCTTCGGGAGTGGCTTCAGTTCTGAGTTAGCAGGGTTTCCGGGGGCCTTGGTTGTAATCTTTATGGAAACAGATCACCAGGCCTTTCTTCTGGGGTACTACAGGGTGAGTTTGAACCCCAACCTTTCAGTTAGTATTCTTATGTGCCTGGGGGTGTTTTAGACACTTTGCATACATAGTTTCATTTAATCCTTCACACTACCAACCATAGGTGTCAGTAATAATACCTCCATTTCTCAGATAAAGAAACTGAGGCTCAGAGTGGTTAAATAACTTGCCACATCATTCGGCTAGTAAGCCTAGAGCTTAGACTGCAACTAGGATATGCATGATTCCAAAGATGGTATAGAGTGTGTGTGTTTGTGTGTGTGTGTATATGTGTGTGTCTGTCTGTCTGAAGCAGGTAAAATGACTTCCTCAATTCTACCCAGTAAATCAGTACTGGACTCTGAGTTCTATGAGGGCAGGGAGCATGCCTGTCAAGTTTATTAAGAGCTTGTTGAAAGAATTAAAAAGACAATAGCTGAAATAGGATTAGAACCCAAGTTTCCTGAATTTGTTTAGTGTTCTGCCTAGTCACCTTACTCTGAGAACTCTTGGTCAATTCCAAGTTGACCTTGGACATTGGATGACCTAGTCGCCCACACAGACCAGTCAGGATAGAAATCCATTTTCCTAGCACGTGATGTGAGAAATTGCCCAGCCTGGGGACAGAGCAGCAGCAGTGGTGGAGAGACTCACAAAGGCCTGTCCAAGGAGCTTTGTTACTTGGTAGGCTTCCGGTAAGAGGGAGACCGTACCACAATTCAATGACTGGTTGATTTGTGGACACGAGGAAATTGACAGAGCTCTGTGGTGATGAAGTGCCCAGCCAGCTAAAACCCAGTAAGTTTCAATGTCTGTTTACAAAAGGCAGCTCTGCTTTTGTTAGCACAGTGATAATAACTTCATGATAACTTCTACAGCCACTGTGGTGATTCTAACTGGTAAAGATGATAGATTGCAGGGATTTCATCATTGAATTCTGCCAGGTTAGAGCTCGAATGAGTAACTTCTTTTGGTGCTTACATTCTGATTTTTTAGCAAAATGTTTATTTGCTAGTAGTTCTTTAACTTTATCTCATTAAATAAAGATTAGTGAACTGTCAAAAGCAAGATGAGCCAGGACTAATGTTTTGGGAATAGAAAAAATAGAGTTTACATCTGAAGTCTCAGACTTTTTTTCTTTTTTTTTTTGCCTCTCCACTTGCAGAGTAAGTGCAAAAGAAAAGGTGATCCTTGTGCATTTCTATATTTCTGTATCTCTTGAAAAAGGCTGCTCTGTTTTCAAATACCCACAGCTTTGAACAAATGTTTACGTTCTACTTAAACACATTTGGACTTTAATGTCTGTGCTGCTGGTTACTAAAATGTTAAATGAAATAGAAAAAAACTGTTTAAATGTAATATTTTAGAATGCTTGACTCCTCTTCTCTGCCCCATGAGGCTGGTCGTTGCGGATCTTTGTGTCCCTGTAACCTGGCACAGTATAGACATTCGCCCTGGGTAGTGCAAATGGTTAATGAATGGACTTGGCTGCTGACTGAAAGGTTGGAGGTTCAAGTTCACCCAGAGGTACCTTGGGAGAAAGACCTGGTAATCTACTTCTGAAAAATCAGCCATTGAAAACTGGAGTGCAGTTTTAGTCTGACACACATGGGGTCTCCACGAGTTGGTGTCAGCTTGACAGCAACTGGGGTTTTTGGTTTTAAATGAATGAATGTATCCTTTAGGGTCCATTTCACATGTCCCATCTTCATGACAACCATTCCGTTATTTTAACTGGAATTAATCGCCCACTCCTGGGCATATGTCTTTGAGACATGTATCTTCTCAACCCTGGTATATATTTTCTGGGGGCCTAGACTGGGTCTGATTTCTCTCTGTACCCTGCCCACCCACTCCAAAGAACATCACTTTGTACATTCTACTCCCCTGGCATGTTTACTTGCAGACTTACTTCCATGAGCTGAAAACTTATTGGCAACTCAGCGGGAATAGCAGATTAAACAGAAACTTTCAGCGCATAGTTTTACGAGAAAGGCAAGGGCAGGGGGTGTAATCTGAGTTGTCCAAGGCAACCCGTGCATTCCTGGCTGCTATTTTAGGACTTTCCTCCTAAACTGATATCCTTCAGGTTTATTTGGTTTAACTGCTGCTCTGGAAGCTTAGTTTCTTTCTGAGCATCAGCGTTGTCAGGAAGGCAGCTCCTCCAGGATTCCAGTCGGACAGCTGCAGAATAGCTAGCATTTTTCTTTCCTGTACTTGTATTAACAGCAGGTTTGAATCACCCTGCCCTGTTGGTTGTAACATAACCAGGCCTGAAATCGTTTGAGAAACACTTAGGATGCCCAATTTGATCTTATTTCCAGTGAGAGGGAGGCATTTCCTGGTACCTCTTGTATGTTTGTGTTTGGAGATTCAATAAGAACATAAAAGACCTCTCTCTTCTGCCCTTCCTATTTCCTGCTGATTAATACAGGAATGGGAGATCCTTCACAGTCAGGAATATCCCATTAACCCACTGTTTCCACCCATTTCCTTGGAAATTCTCTTGGTGGAAGCCTCTCCACTCATTCCTTTGCTGCTGGCCACCCCAGTTGGATTTCTCTTCCTGTCAGCTGGGTCTCTGGCCAGCTTTCCTAAGCTGACACCAGACACTGGCAGGGTTTCCCCTTCATACAGAGAGAGTCAGAAATTCTCCAAATTGCAATCCAGTAAAATGTGTAAACACAAGGAGCTCTGCCTGTGTGTGCCCCTGCCCAGCTGCAAGCCAAGTTTGTGCAGCACCTTTCCCTGAGAGAATGAAACTTTGAGGGACAGAGGAGGCAGGCCCCGCTGTAGGTCCAGATCTGTTCCTAATTCATACAGTGACCTTTGGGCAGTAAGCTCACTTACTGAGTGTCTTAGTCATCTAGTGCTGCTCTAATGGAAATACCACGAGTGGATGGCTTTAACAAAAATAAATTTATTCTCTCACAGTCCAGTAGGCTACAAGTCCAAATTCAGGGTGTCAGCTCCAGGGGAAGGCTTTGTCTTCTCTGGAGGAAGGTCCTTGTGATACATCAGTCTTCCCTTGGTCTGGGAGCATCTCAGCGCAGGAACCTCAGGTCCAAAGGATGCACTCTGCTCCCGGCACCGCTTTCTTGGTGGTGTGAGGTTCCCATGTGTCTCTGCTCACTTCTCTCTTTTATATTTCAAAAGAGATTGGATTAAGACACTATCTAATCTTGTAAATCTCATCAGTATAACCTCATCACAGTGATAGAATTTACAACACGTAAGGAGATCACATGTAACCTCATCATAGTGATAGAGTTTACAACACCCAAGGAAGTCACATCAGATTACACAATCATACAATACTGGGAATCATGACCCAGCCAGGTTGACAGATATTTTAGGGGGACACAATTGAATCCATGACACTGGGTCTCAGGTCCCTCCTTAAAAGGAGGGATCTCACAGGTTGACCTCAGTGCTTCCTTTCACGTCAATGTCCCTTCATTGCATGATGGTTACCTGATGGGGTGACCACCTGTACACCTTTCTTATCCCTATGCTTTTCTCACACTATTATTGTATGGTTTCCAGAACCAAATATAACTCTGGATAAAACCTTTTCTTGTCAAAGCCGAAACAAGGATTCAATCCACAGACCCTGCCTTTAACCCAGTATCAGCTGCGGACTCCCTGAGGGCGTGGTAAACTGGAGCCAGCCTGTACCAGCTCTCTCCAGCAGGTTTTTAAATTTTCAGGAGTTCTGAAAGCCTGTGAATGACTTGTTGGTAGCTTGAAATAGGCCGTGGGACGGGGGGAAGTGGGGGGTTGTTGTTAGGTGCTGTCGAATCGGTTCCCACTCATAGCGACCCTTTTTACAACAGAACGAAACACCGCCAGGTCCTATGTAACCTTCACAATCGTTACTATGCTTGAGCCCATTTTTGCAGCCGCTGTGTCAGTCCATCTTACGAAAGGTCTTGCTCTTTTTCGCTGACCCTCTGCTTTACCAAGCATGATATCCTTCTCCAGGGACTGGTCCCTTCTAATAAGTTTAAAACCAAAACTTGTCTGTTTTCTGTTCTTAAAAGTTCTTCAGCTCCCCTGCCACTGGGAATTTCTCCCTGGCCACCTTTTCTTTTGTTTTTAAGATTCCAGCCTCCTACTCTGTTCTTCAGCTGCCCCTCCCCTCTCCCCTGCCGTCTTCCCTTATTTCTTAGGTAGAGCAGTTTATCTCCCTGTTGTTACATTGTCTTCTTCCAGACTAAACCCCCAGAGCCTCATCTTCCACACTTGCAGTGGCCTATCCAAGGTATTTCCTAAACAAAGGCAGCTCTTCTCCTAAGGGGAGCTCTGGTGCCAGCTGTGAAAACCACATTATTTTTTTTACATTTCTTCATTTCCAAAGCTTGATAGCTGAATGCTTCAGTTAATAATTTATTATAACTGAAAGTTGGTGCACAGCTTTGCTGCCCCAATCCAGTGCATTCATTTTGGTGCACATGTATTGAGCTTTGACTTGTCAGCGAGAGAAATTGATAGCAGATATCTTGCTTTGAATTTGGGGTTTTCTTACCCATGAAACCAAATATCCAGTCTAAAGAAATCCCTGACCAAGATTAATCCACCAGTGGCTTTTCTTTCACCCAAAATTGCAAATCCTGTCTTTCCTGTTCCAAGCCAGGCTTACTAAATTTGAATTTCAAAAGATGGCTGGGTGGAGGGCCAGAAACCATCTTGTGACCTGATACCAGTTGATCTCAGTAAAAGAGAGAGGGTGAGGTTCAATCAATCATGTTAAGATTAGCCAATAGTTGATCTATATTTCTCCCTTTTCTTTTCTTTATAAACCTTATTGTACCTAGCTTCCTCAAGCCATTTGCTTTTTCTGGAATCAAAATAACCTTCCTATATGCATATGGAATAACTGCTCAGAATAAACCTTATGTTCAAATTTTGCTGAGTTTTGATTGTTTTTAACAGACTTTATATTAGCCTAAGGAGCCCTGGTGGCTCACTGGTTAAATGCTCAGCTGCTAACTGAAAGATCAGGCAGTTTGAACCCACCAGCTACTCCGCGGAGAAAGATGTGGCAGTTTGTTCCCATAAAGATTTACAGCCTTGGAAACTCTATGGGGCAGTTCTACTCTGTCCTATAAGACTGCTGTGAGTTGGAATCATCTCAGTGGCAGAGGGTTTTTTTGGGTTTTATATTAGCCAATGTGGTTTCAAGGAGCAAAATTGATCCTGGAGCTCACCTCCAGGGGCTTAGTTTTCAGTGCTGGGTGAGGGGGACCCCCATCAGAAGTTATCTGATTTTCATTAAGGAGAAAATTACTTTTGTTGAGAAGGGAGAAACTAGTCAAGTGAACCTCTGTGTATTTCCTAAAACCAGTTGCCTTCAAGTCGATTCCAACTCATGGTGACCTCATGCGTGTCAGAGTAGAACTGTGCTCCGTAGGCCTTTCAGTGGTTGATTTTGGGGATGTTATCACCAGCTCTTTCTTCCGAGGCACCGCTGGGAGTGGACTTGGACAGCCAGCTTTTTAGTTAGCAACTGAGCGCATACATTAACTGTTTACACCACCCAGGGACTCTTGATGCTTCCTTGCCTCTTCCTAGCTTCTGGTGGTTCCTGGCAGTCTTTGGTATTCCTTGACTTGTAGATGCATCACTCCAATTTCTGCCTCCATCTTCACAGGCTGTATTCCCTCTGTGTCTTGTCTCTTCTCCTCTTTTTATAAGGACACCAATCATACTGGATTAGGGCCCACCTTACTTAAGTACGACCTCACGTGAACTTGACATCTTCAAAGACCTTATTTCCAGACAAGGTCACATTCACATATGCTGGAGGTTAGGACTTAAGCATATCTTTTTAGGGGACACAATTCAACCATTAACACTGTAACTTGAGACTTCGGTCAAAACACTTAATTATCACTTCTCCTCTCTGACTATTATGAGGGTGTAGACTTATCACCATGGCCTACAAGACCCCTTGTGATCTGGCCTCATTTCTTGCCATTGCTCTGCCTTTGCACTTGAAGATTCTTCCATACTCAGCAGTCTGCAGTTCCACGCAAGGACCATATTCTCTCACAGACCCAGCCTTCGTTAGGTCTGCTCTCTGTTTGCGGTGCTTTCTGCTTTCCTTGTTTCCTCTTTCCAGCAAGTTTCTAACTCATCTTTTACATCATCGAGTTAGACCTTGGTTCCTCCAGAAAGCCTTCCCTGAGCCCTGGAGACTGAGTTTGAGACCCTTCTTTGAGTTCCCACAGCACCTGTACTTATTCTCTAGCAGTCTTCATCCTACCCTGACAATCTGGCCTATACTTTGATTAGCTAGTGAGCTCCTTGAGATCAGGGACTGAGCCTTACTCTCTTATCTCTTTATTGCCAGACACAAAACTTGGTATACAAAGACCTTAGATAAATATTTGTTGCTAGAGTGAATAGATGAATGAGGGAATGAGGCATAGAATAGTTATTTACAGCTCAGACACTGGAGCCAGGCAGATGGGAAGCTATCATTTGACACTGGACTAGTTACCTGACTTCTCCAGGCCACAGTTTCATCATCTGTAAAATGGAGATGGAGCATTTTCTACTTCACAGGGTTATTGTGAGTAATAAATTAGGCAATGTACTTAGCACAGTGCCTTTGACGCAAGATATGTTCAATTAATCCTATCTGTTACTAATGATTGCAATCAAAAAGAGCCAATGATAGGGAAGTAAGCTGATATTTTATGTATATGAACCAAAAACAATAGCTTCTAGCATTTAACTGAGAGACAAATTATCCTAATTCCAAATAACATCTAAAGCTATATCTGTGATTTTCAGTAATGGATAATGATGTTCATTAATGCAGCCTGAAGCATCACATACAGTGTTCAATTAGATCAAGGTTTATTAAGGAAGAGAAGTGGAATAACATACTTTTAAGGAAAAAAAGGTCAATATGTATTAAACATAAAAGTTTTTATTGTTGGTGTTAACTGACTGTATTAGTTTCCTGAGCTGCTATAACAAATTGCCACGTACTGGATAGCTTAAAACACAGAAATTTATTCTCTCGCAGCTCTGGAGGCTAGAAGTTGGAAATCAAGATGTCAGCAGGGCTGTGGTGCCTCTGAAGGCTCTAGAGAAGAATCTTTTCTTGACTCTTCTTAGCTTCTGGTGGTTGCCAGCAATCCTTGCTATTCCTTGACTTGTAGCTCGGCATGACTCCAATCTCTGCCTCTGTCATTATACAGCCTTCTTTCCTGTGTGTGTCTCTGTATATCTTTTCCTCTTCTGATAAGGGCACCTTAATCCGATACGATCTCACCTTAACAAATTACATCTGCAAATACCCTATTTCCAGATAAGGTCACATTCTGAAATTCTGGGTGCACATAAATTTTTTGGTGACATTACTCTGGCTTAAACAGAAAGTATCATTAGCTAGAATGTCTCTTTTCAGTTGTTTAAAACGCTTCTAATTAGCATCTTTGCAGTAATCTCTATGTTAGATGCCTGATCTAATGATGTCTGTCTAACCCTCATATGTGCATTCACCCAGAATCGAGCAGCATTTATTCTATAACAGGTACTAGGGATAAAAGGATGAACGAAATAGGGCCCTTAGTCTCAAGGAATTGATATTCTCTGAGCATGGATCAGCAAACTTTCTCTGTAGAGGGCCAGATAGTAAATATTTTAGGCTTTGAGGACCATAGGGTCTCTGTTGCAACTACCAACCCTGCCATTATAGTGAAAAAACAGCCATAGATGATATATAAATGAATGATCATGGCTGTGTTCCAATAAAACTTTATTTACAAAAACAGGTAGTGGGCCAGATTTGCCCTGCAGGCCCTAGTTTTTTGACCCCTGTTCTAGAGGAGATAAGCACTTGGAGTAAGCTAAGTCTGAACTAGGCTAGCAATAAACCTAAGGGACCAACGCTTATGGAGAACAGAGGATGGGAGATGAGAAGAGGAGGGGTAGGGCCATGACCCTTACCAGGAGATTTGGATTGGGGAAGTGATGGTGTTGTGTGAGATGAGGGAGGGCAAATACAGACCAGGGAGAAAACACAAAGCTGCCCTGCAGGTGATGCTGGTGTAACTGAGAGATCAGCTGCACGGGACCTGCACTAACCAGCCCAGATATTCACAAAGCCCTTCCTGTGCTTGGGACCTATGATAACCAACCCAAACCTGTTGCTGTCGAGTTGATTCCGACTCACAGTGACCCTACAGGACAGGGTAGAACTGCCTCATAGGGTTTCCAGGGAGTGCCTGGTGGATTCGAACTTATGGCCTTTTGGTTAGCAGCTGTAGCTCTTAACCACTATGCCACCGCGGTTTCCAAGGGACCTCCAATGGAACAGTCTAAACTCCAAATCCAAGGCCTTTGGCAATCTCAACCCCTCCTTGAAATTTCTGTGAATTGCTATGGGCTGCTTCTCCTGCCTTCTCTCTGTGAAAGTTGTCTCTATTCTACCCAACACCCTGAACACAGAAGCCTACTTCCTTGCTGGTTTCCTAGAGACATCCACTCACACCAAACATTTGCCTATTTTTTAGCAGACTTCTGTGACAGTTTATTTACTGGAGGATGACCCAAGGAAAGAAATGTTGCACACCAGATATGCCCTACTTCGTTCCATCCAGTTCTTTTCCCTCTTTTTGATGTAACCAAGCAATTCTTTCCCCTTATCTTCAGCAAGACAGTTTCTCCCACATTCAGGTTCCCCTAGCACCTCAGCTTCTGGCCTAAGTGGCTCATCAAGGAATTCTCTTATTAGAGACAGTTCTCCCATTCTAACAGAATTCTGCAGTTCTCTTTACCCTAACGGTGACTTCTCAGAAATGCCTTGCCGCCCTCCTGTCATTCCAGGTCCCCTTCACTCCATACCTTTGGTCCCATGGGTCTGTTTAATTTTTATAAAGGAAAATACGGCTAAGGCAGCAGGCTATAGCCTCAGCATCTCCTGCTTCAGCTTTGCCTGCTGTGTGATATCAGGCCAGTGACTTAAACCTCCCTGAGCCTGAATTTACTCTTCCGTAAAGTTGTTGTATTGTTAGCTGCCATCGGGTCAGCCCCCAAGTCATGGCAACTCCATATGCACAACAGAACAAAACACTGCTCGGTCCTGCGCCATCCTCATGATTGGCGGTGGATTAGACCGTTGTGATCTGTAGGGTTTTCATTGGCTGCTTTTCAGAAGTAGATCATCAGGCCTTTCTTCCATGTCCATCTAATTCTGGAAGGTCTGCTGAAACCTGTTCAGCATCCTAGCAACATGCAGGCATCCACTGACAGATGAGTTGTGGCTGTGTGTGAGGTGCTTTGGCCGGGAATAGAAAACCCGAGCGTCCTGTATGGAAGGTGAGAACTCTTTTCACTGAACCACCACAGCCACCATCTTTTGTAAAATAGGTGCTGATAATACATTGTTGTGAAGATTCAGTAAAATAGCCTGGAATACCAAGTTTAGTCCTAGTCAGAGTGAGTCTGGTGCACTTGTCTTTTCCTTCCTTCCTTTCCTCCTTTAAGTCTCAAATTGTTGTTATATGCCATCGAGTCGGTTCCGACTCATAGCGACTCTACAACCCTATGGATGCAGTAGAACTGCCCCATAGGGTTTCCTAGGCTGTAATCTTTATGGGAGCAGATTGTCAGGTCTTTTCTCCCATGGAAGCATCAATGGCTTGCAACGCTGACCTTTCGTTAGCAGCCGAATGCTTAACCATTGTGCTACCAGGGCTCCTTAAGTCTCAAATTAGAAGGAAAAAATTGCATTTGAGTCTCTGTCACTCATTTTATTTTTTGTTATTGCAAAATTTGATTCCTGATATAGAAGGTTTTGTCATTTGCCTTGAACTAGTGGTATCTGGATTGACAGCTGGGAGTGACTGCGTCTGTAATTAGAGTATTATTTGAAACCATCAACTTTGCTTCTGGCTTTTCAGCCAAATTTGGGAAAGAATGGAAGTGTCAAGTGTGCATGCCAGTGTTTTGCAGCCAGCATTGGGAGGTGACTTGTAAGGATTCTTCGTTGTGGAAATAAATCCAGTACATGCAGCTGAACGGGGAGGGTATATGCGTGTTGGGTGAGCAGGAAAGAATAACATCCTGATAGAGTTATATGTCCCATTTTTCACTGTGCTTGGATGGAATGGATATGCCCCTGGAATTCCTGGTTGTGATCAGTATCTTGAATGCATTTGGCTGACCAGATTTTACCCTGATCAAGGGGAGAATCTATATATTTTGTCCTCCCGAGTTTGATTTTAATCACTGGGCATGGGTGCCTGGATACTTTATTTCCTTTTAATATTTTTAAAGAATTCAGTTTTAAAAATTTCATGCAGGGAGCGTAAAAAATGCCTTGAACGACTTCCTTGACCCCTGCTTGCCTTTGTGATCCGCAGCTCCCTAAGCATACCTCTGTCACAACATTTCACACTCTTGTTATTTCTATGTATGGTCTATCTCACTCACAAGACTTGGGACCCTTTGAGGATATACACCATGTATTCATTGTTGTATCCCCAGACCCTGGCAAAGTACCTGGAACAAAAGAAGTATTTTAAAAAAAAAATTGAGGGATGGGATCAGATGGATGAAGAACAAACACCCAATGTTGTGGTTGTTTCAGGATTATGAGGAGAAACATTGCCAAATCTAGTTACTGTACATCCAGAATTCATTATTGAAAATGACAAAACTCCCCTGAACAACTTTTAATAAGCTTAGGCATGTGTAAGTTTGAATTAAAACCTCCAAGCTGGTTCGTGAGCAAGCCTGCTTTCCACATTACATCTCATAGCTGTGCGTGCGGGTGAGAAGCTCCTGAAGTCCTAGTTCACCGTCATTCCTGTGAAGAGCCCTTTGAGTCTTACGGAAACAGAGCCGAAGTTGCCAGGAGTGACTGAGTCATCACTCCAAACAGTGAGAGCTGTGTGTTAACTGGGCCGTCTCCAGCGAGCCTGGTGAGGTGGACGAGTACATGGGCCAGAGCTTGCCTTGCATGGGGCCCTGGCTCAGGGAGGGACCAGGGGGAGCTTGCCAGAAATCTGCAGTCAGCCTGGGAGGGGTCATGGGGAACTAGTTGCAAAACCTGGGTATTTTCAAATGTACGGGGGCTCAGGAGAGTCAGTGCTGTCTTCCTGTATAAAGCCGGGTCAGAGGGCCTTCTGAATGGCCCTGCTTATGGAAGAAATCAATGCCACCAACATTTGGTACAGCTCTGCCTCACTTTGCACCACCCATCTGTCAGTTTGTCATACTGTGGTTGCCTGTGTGTTGCTGTGCTGCTGGAAGCTATGCCACCAGTATTTCAAATACCAGCAGGGTCACCCGTCCATGGTGGACAAGTTTCAGCAGAACTTCCAGACTAAGACAGATGAGGAAGAAAGGCCTGGTGATCTACTTCCAAAAATTAGCTAATAAAAACCCTATGGATCACAACAAAATATTGTCCAAGATAGTGCTGGAAGCTGAGCCTCGTAGGTTGGGAGGCACTCAGAATACACAGTGGCTGCAACAACGGACTCGAAACCAATGACTGTGAAGATGGCACAGGACGGGGCAACGTTTTGTTCTGTTATAGGTAGGGTCGCCATGAGTCAGAGCTGACTCGACAGCAACTAACACCAACGTACGTTACTTTAGGAAGGCCCAGTATTAGTAAAGGGGAGCGAAAATTCACCTATATGCAGAGCTTTTTGCAATTTGCAGTATGCTTTCACATCGTTACCCTTTGATGCTCACAAGAAGGAGGAAAGCTTTGATCATCAGCACTATTTAGTAGAGTCCATTGATTAAGATCATAGACTTTTGGTTTCAGATTCTTACTCTTCCACTTACTAGCCATGACCTTGGGCAAATTGTTAACCTCACTGAGCTGTAGTCAGTCCACTTCATAAGATGCCTGTGTGAATTCATGAAATGTTTAATTAAAAGAATCGATTAAATGAAATTATTTCAAACACTTAGTAGAGTGCCTGGCACATAGTTGGCCCTCAGTAAGTAGTAGCTGTTGGTGTTTGTTTTATTTTTTTCCTTATGAATATACGGGAGGTCAGATGGGCTAGCTCAAGATTACCATGCTATTAAATTGGACTTGAACTTATCCACAAAGTTCTACAATTGCATAGTTCTAGAAGTGGTTTGAGTAGCATGGAGCAGAAGAAGACAATGACCTCAGCATTCTTCCCATTTCATCATGATTATCTGATTTTGAAAAGATAGCTTTGTAGAAGACTTACTAGCGTTCATCTAGATAAATACTCTATTTATGAAAACTCAATCTGCCCCAACTTGTCACAGCCTGGTCTGTTCCATAAAACAAAACAGACACCTGGAGGAAATTGCTGCCTGCCTTGGGTGAGTACCCCGATGAGCAGTCTCAAGGGGCATCTTCTACTTCAGCGTAGTTTGTTATTTCAGAAGAAGGATTCTGTTTTTCCATTAAGAAGACAACTGTCAGGTGAAAGGACTGAGGAGTCTGGTAGGGCTGTGTGTGATCCGTTAACATCCTTGAAGCCTGAAATTATTTGATCTACCTGATACCAAGTGTCTGCAGACTTGGCAGAATCAGGACAAATGACTGCTGTTTTTCTTCAGTTCCTGCACATTTGGTATAATACAATCACAGACAGTGAATAATAGTCCAATTCAGCTCTCTGTTTCAGCAGTGATTCCCCTGGAGAAACACAAAGAGCCAGTTCTTTGGTCAGCTTCTGATTTTGACTGGCATAAAAAATAACAGCAGAAAGATGACATGTTGCCAGCATCCTCAATCTTAAAGAACAAAAACCGTACTTAAATGATTGCTAAACTGTTTGACATTCCCATTTTTTAAAAAGAACCTCCTGGAGGGGAAAAATTCCCTTTTTCCTCAGGGAAGGAGTTGAAGGTCAGAGCTTTGCTGTAGAGTCTCTAGAAGCTGTTGACAGAAGACTCCATGAAAGTACTGTGTCTCCTACCAGGAAAAGAGCACATACTTCAAGACTCCAGCTGATTGTTCCTTTTCAAGGCTGAAGTGTGTGGACTTTGAAACAAGGTTGCCTGGCTCTAATCCATTTGATCTTGTGTAATTTACTAACCCCCTGCACAATGGAATAGTAATTACCTACCTCACTGGATTGTTGTGCTCAGCACAGTATGTGGCACAAAATGTATGCTCCATAAATGCTGGCTGCTGTTGTTATTAATATATAATGTTATTGATATTGCTATTAAGGAGTTCTAGTGACACAGCGATTAAGTGCTCGCTGCTAATGGAAGGGTTGGCAGTGCGAACCCACCCAGCATCTCCTCGGGAGAAGGACCTGGTGATCTGTTCCAATAAACATTACAACGTAGAGAACCCTATGGGGCAGTTCTACTCTGTCACATGGGGTTGCTATGAGTTAAAATCAACTCGACGGAACCTAACAACAACAACAACAATATTGTTATTTATTTATTTATTTATTTCAAGTAATATTGTGTTTTCAGTGAATTTGACACAGAAGTTTAGGTTCCCATTCAACAATGTCTGCACAGGTTGCTCAGCACTGTTGGTTACGTTCTTCACAGTGTGTGAACGTTCTGAAGAGCATTCTCATTATTTCCATTCTGGTTGTTTATTTCCATTAATCTAGTTTCCCTGTCCCCTTACATTCTTATCTATGTTTTAAGGTAATGTCTTTTTTTTTGCCATGGAACTCTTTTGTCAAATAAAATCTTACATATAAAAAGAGCTGTTCTGGTAGGAGTAGAGCAAAGAAAATATAAAAAACAGGTTGGTTCAACTCCCCTGTTGAGTGAATACAGGTTCATTCCTGTATTAAAACAGCCCAAGATCATGTCAGTTTTCATGGCAGCCCTGTCCCAGTTGGGCATGAGCCTACCTGCTGATAGATGTCTTTTTAAGCATACTGCTGTCCAAACATGACGCCTTCCTATTTTCATTTAGTTTTGGGGCTCTAGTGCAGAGCCTTACATTCTCACTTTTAAATTTTATCTCACTAAATTGAACTGCTTAATTTATGGTCTGTTGAAACCCTTTTGGAATAAAAGGGAGCAGGTACTCGTTGTTGTTGTTGTTAGGTGCCATTGAATCAGTTTTGACTCATAGCAACCCTATGTACAACAGAACAAAACGTTGCCTGATCTTGTGCCATCCTCACAATTGTAGCTATATTTAAGCCCATTGTTGCAGCCACTGTGTGAAAATCCATGTTGTTGAGGGTCTTACTGTTTTTCCCTGACCCTCTACCAAGCATGACATCCTTCTCCAGGAGCCTTGGTGGCACAATGGGTAAAGCACTCGGCTGCTAACCAAAAGGTCAGCAGTTCAAAACCACTAGCCACTCCATGGGAGAAAGCGTTGGGGTCTGCTTCTATAAAGATTACAGCCTTGGAAACCCTATGGGGGCAGTTCTACTTAGACTTACAGGGTCGCTCTGAGTCGGAATCAACTCAGTGGCAACAGGAGGTATCCATTAAGGATGTTTAATGCTCAGAATGTGCAAGATGCATATCATGAAAGCATTTCATACTCCATTAGGATATAATTTCATAGGGAAATTCTCTTCTTCCTTCTACCTTTCCTAGCTCTCTGGTTTGTGATTGTTAACATGTTGAACACCTTTCTTATCTTATTAGCGTTGTGGCCCATTTTCTGCCCTCGTCTTTGTTAGGACAGTGTTTACCAAAATGCATGCCATAATAGGCTGTTTCCTTAGGCTCTCTCATAAATTATGTCAGTTCTGTAGTAAAAATACATTTAGCAATCATACCATCTCATTATTCTCCTTTTGGATATTCCCAGTGCATGTAACGTATTAAATACTCTGAGAAGTCCTGCAAGCAAGAAACTTGTTTAGCTACTGTTAAGCCCTGAGTTTTCCAAACTTACCTGATCATGGAACCACTTCTCTTTGTCACTGCCTGTTTGTATTGTTCATTGGGAAGTATTTGGATTAAGCACTGGTTTGGAGTCTCCTATTTGGGGCACCCATCCTGTTTGGGGTGCTTCAAGAGAAAGCAGGAAGACTGGGCTGCTGTACTAGCAGAGGGGGCCTGCAAAAATTCCTTAACTAACTCCATCTTAGAGGGATGTATTTATGACAGTGTACAATCTTTTCCTTCTGCCAAACAGCTGTTAGCTGTGGATAATGACCTCCTGAAAGAAAGGGATTTGCCCCCTGTAAAGTGTTTATAATTGCTCTGTGAAATTTCATACACCCTTGAAAAAAGAGAGAAGGTTTTCTATGGCCAATTTTGCACTTTCATATAGCCATATATGGTACAAGACAGAGAAATGGCCTGACCGATTAAAACAGAAGTTTTCTCCTGAAACATGTTGCTCGGGACTTTGAGCAAATAAGTTCAAGAGAGAATAAGAGGGTGTTTGGAAGATGATAGGGCTTCGAGAAATGGGAGATAAAGAATAGGAACGTCTTTTATTTTAAAGGTTATCTTTCTTCAGAAGGAGCCCTGGTGGTGTAGTGGTTAAGAGCGCAGCTGCTGACCAAAGGTTGGCAGTTTGAATCTACCAGCTGCTCCTTGGAAACCCTGTAGGGCAGTTCTACTGTGTCCTGTAGGGTCGCTGTGAGTTGGAATCGACTCGAAGACAGTGGATTTGTTTTTTTGTGGGGGTTTTTTTTTTTTTTTTTTGGTTTATCTTTCTTCAAATGTTAGCAGTCAAATGATTTGTCTCCTTATCCAGCTGAGTGGGAGGATTTAAAAAATATGTGTAGTATACCTTTTGATGTAAAGAGTATTTTTGTGTGTGTGAGAGAGAAATTATAAGAGTTTATTCTTTTAAAATGTTATTACAAGTTCAGACATAAGCCCAATTGTATACTAATATTTTTGGCAATTTAACCTTTGTGTAGCTTTACCAGTTCTTTATGACATTAAGGGGGATTTGAACACTTACGGAACTATTTGGAGGAAATATAGTGAAAACTATGTAAGAAAGCGGTACTTGTTTTTCTTACTGCTTTTTAACTACCAGCAGAGAAACAAATTACCTCATTACCCATAGTTTCACTTAGTTTTATCCAAAATAAGCCACCAGAGAAAAAGAATTACCTTGTTTTATGTTAAAAAGAAACATAACTGCAACTACTCCAGCTGTTGAGGGCCTCTTCTTCCTCTTCTCTTCCTCTGGGGTGAACAAGTCATTGAGGAAAACCTGGGAACTCTGAGGCTCACGCAGAACAGAGAAAGCTTCCTGCTTTTAGACTCTGCACACTTATTTTAGGTCACATCATCAAAAGAGCATTTGTATATGACATTTTAAGTCACCTGTTACAGCAAAATTTCCACCATGCATAGTGTCCTGGTTTCCTAGGGTGGCCATAACAAGATGCCACAAAATGGGTGGCTTTAAAGAACAGAATTTTATTGTCTCACAATTCTGGAGGCTAGAAGTCCAAATTCATGGTATCAGCTACGTTGGTTCCTTCTGAGGGCTTTGAGAGAGGAACTATTCCATGCCTGTCTCCTAGTTTCTGGTGGCCACCGGCAGTCATGGCATTCCTTGCCTTGTAGATGGACCCTCACAGGCTGTCCTTCCTCCTGTGTGACTATGTTTCCCTGTCTGTCCTTCTCTTTAATAAGAAGTCATTCAGAAGGGATTAGGATTAGAACCCACCCTACTCTGGTATGACTTTGTTAATTTAACTAATAACATCTGCAAATAAAAGCCCCCATTTCCTCAAACAAGATCACATTCACCAGTGGAGGGGTTAGGACTTCAACATATCTTCTTTGCAGGGGAGGCACAATTCAATCCATAATGCACAGAGGTAAAAAAAAAAAAAAATCCTTAAAAGTGTCACCAAAGCCATCTAAAATACAACTATTGGTCTCTGCTCATCAGGAGCAAAAGAGAAAGAAGGAAACCAAAGTCTCAGACAAGAAACTAGTCTGCAGGACTAATATCCTACACGAGCCACAGCCTCATCTACCCTGAAACCGGAAGAATTAGATGGTGCCCAGCTACCACTACTGACCATTCTGATTAGGGACACAATAGATAGAATGGGAGAAGAACATGGAACAGAAATCAAATTCTTAAAAAGTTCAGACTTACCAGACTGGTTTAGACTAGAGGACTCCCTGAGACTGTCACCCTGAGATACTCTTTAAACCTTGAACAAAACTATCCCCTGAGGTCACCTTTTAGCAAAATAACAGATTGGCACACAAAATAAAGGGTATTACTTGTTAGTATGGTGCTCCATTAAAAAACCATCTGTATGAGACCAAAAGGTCAACAGTTACTTTAAAGCAAAGATGAGAAGGTAAGGGGGCTGTGAAACTAGAGCCCTCGAAACTGTACAACCAGAACATAATGAAAGAGACTGTTGAGACATTGTAAAAAAATGAAACTGATGTCACTGAACAATTTGTGTAGAAATTGTCAAATGGGAACCTAATTTGATGTGTAAACTTTCAATGAAAAAACAATAAAATAATTATTAAAAAAAAAAAAAAAAAACACATACAAGATTTTCAGCCATTTGGGTTCACTGAGCTTTTGAGAGAAGAACTCACATGATTAACCTGGAGGGAAAAGCTAGGCATACCGTATAGTTTTGAGACATGTGGAGGGATCCAGTGTGAGTCATTGTTTATTGGTTTTTCCAGCAATCATTTTCTGATGTTCCGGTCATTGCATCAGCCAGAGGTCCTGACCTCAGGGAACTGACATTCTTGTTTTAAGTAAGCTAAGGCAAGTGCAACTAGTAACCACATTGCAACGTAGCAAGGGTTCAGGGACCCTGCATAGGCACAGTCAGATCCTTTTGGCTGCTTAGATGACTCCAATTTGGGGATTCTGAAAGGTTTCGTAGAAGAAATTGTGAGAGAGGTAGATGGGAGCTAAGGTTGGATATGGATATGAGACAGTGATGGGGGCAGTGGGGCATCCCAGTCAAAGGGAAAAAATTGAGCCAAGAGTTGGTGATGAACAATTCAAAGGGAAAGCAAGGGGTGTATTTCACTTACCTGCTAGAATTTATTGAAAGAGATCTCTATTCCTTTGGAGCAGAAGTTGTTTTTACAAGATAGAATAAAATAATACCAATAATGTAATATTTAAAATAATGTAATTTCCTGTGATTCGTTAACCATCAAACTAACAGAGAAACTTTTGTTTTTTTTTAATATTTGTTTATAAAGATCTCCATCATCATTCTTGTAGCTTGGCCATTCTAAGAACCTATGGGATTCCCTGGGTAGTATAAACTATTAATGCACTCAGCTGCTAACTGAAAGGTTGTAGGTTTAAGTCCACCCACAGTTGCCTCAGAAGAAAGCCCTGGAGATCGACTTTCAAAAAACTCAGCCATTGAAAACCCTGTGGAGCACAGTTCTATTCTAACACACATGGAGTCACCATGAGTCAGAATCAACTCAGTGGCAATTCGTTTGGTAATGGAATTGTAGACGCAGTAAGGTCCTTGGAGCATATTGGTCTACCAAATCCCAGCTCCCTTGGGCTCCATGCTCCCCTGTGTTTCCCCCTTTATGCACCTACATCGATCCTCTCTAAGAAGGAGTTGGAGGGAAAACTGTTTTTTAGCCCGTGGCCATAATATTAGATATTGATTACAACACTGCTGAGGAGGATCCTCGAGGCCGCTCAAGTTGTCCTGCAGAACCATTAAGTGGATCAGGTCAGGTTCGAGTGCCCCTCTGTGGTCTGGCAGCTAACAGGGTTGTAAAGAGATTGACCCAGAGAATTTTGAAAACCATCTCCAGACTGTGTGACTCGAGTCTATACATTTAAAAGAAAAAAACTGGTTTCAATTATCCTAACAAATTCGAATGCTCAAGATTGACATCTTGACAAATTATAGGAAATTGCAAGCATTTTCCCAGGCCCAATTATCAGGCCTGTTCCCTGTAGACTTTGGAGAGGATTTAAGCCGGAAACCTCCCTGGGGCAGGTTTAAAGTCACAGTAGTGGCGACAGGAGCTGGGATCAGCCGGCCTAGGACCTCTCCCTGAGTGTCGTTTGGCATTGGGACCAGACCACCAACGTTTCCCTAACTGAAAAGCTGGGGAGAGCAGAGACCTGGAGCCAACGTTCACCTTCACTGAGGGAGAGGAAGAAATGCTTATTTATCTGCCTTAGACAGTATTTTCATTTAGAAAGTGTTTTGGTTACTGTCAGGGCTGGTTGCCAGAAAAACCAAACTTTTCCCCTCCCCACAGGATTAAGGATTAATGCTCTTCCCAAACCTTTTCATAGAAAATAAATTTTTTTTTCTTTTCTTCAAAGGGATCCTGTCTGCAATTTTCGAATGAAACTTTTCCTTCTTGCTGGTGGGTTGTCAGTTGATGGCGGGTGAATCTTGTAAACTGGTCTTTTAGAACCAAAATGTTCAGACTGCAGATCACAGTCCATTAATGGATCATAAAATTTGTTTAGGGAGTCTGTGATCTGCATTGTAGAACTGTGCTCCATAGGGTTTTCAGTGGTTGATTTTTCTGAAGGCGATTGCCAGACTTTTCTTCCGAGGTGCCTCTGGGTGGACTCAAACCTCTAAGCTTTCAGTTAGCGGCCAAGCATGTTAACCATTTACACCATTCAGGGACTCCGAAAATCGACTGGAGTAGAATATATCAGAGCTTATTGCACATAGCAAAAGTGTGTCTTGATTTTTGTCAGCTTTACAACTAGATATTTGGATGTTTGTTGGGTTGTGATGTAATATGTAATTTTTACGGTGATTAGTGGTCCAAACAATGTTGAAACTATTATTTTTTTAATCATCTTTGACTAAGCAAGGCCACGTTATCTTACCAGATTTGACCATTCTCAACCAAATAGCATGAGGTAAACAAATACACCTAAATAAGTAAAGCTCTAAAAAGTAGCCATTTTAGATTAGTTATGAATTTAGTCCTTATGTGGGTGTTCTGGTTTGATTTCTATTCTATTACATTTTCCAAAAGAATAGATTTGGTATAAAATAGGTTATTTTTTGATTTAATGTAATAGTGTGTCACCAGTTTCATTCTTTCATGAACCTTCTTCATTTTTGCCAAACCACCGAGCCACCTGTGTTTCTTTTTTTCCTTAAGTCAACTTAAATTTTAAATACTACACTATCCATGAACTTATGAATTTAAATATGGACTAGTTGTCTTTCTTCTAATGCACAATAAAATAAATATATAACTTTTAACATATAAAAGTATTCATCCCCATCCATGTGCCATCCAAAATAATCTCATTTGTTTCAATGGCCCATATACCACTGTTTAGGGAATGCTGGTGTTGAGAACATTCTTTTATGAATTTGTCCTTTCTCCTTCTTAGATGCCTTTGCTCTAACCAAGGTTCATATATCCATGAGAAGAGAAACAAGAACTGATAGTTATTAGGGAGAGAAGTTGCTCTTTAATTTTAAAGAACTCACCCCACCTTCCCTCCCTGAGACTTGTTTTCATAGATACTAGCATTTCTGAATTCACAGGCATCTTTGCCAAGGTTGCCTATACCTTGACCTAGCCAATTTTCTCCATCTGTTAGTAAACACCATCTTAGGAGAACTGTGGAGGGTGGAATGTTTGAAGACAAAGAACCACCCATATGTCATGGCACAGAATGGTGATAGGGCGTAGTAAGTGAGGGCTGTGCTCTTGGAGCCCAGTGGGCCAAGCATTGGCCAGATCCCAGCCTCACAGGGCCTCATGGAGGCTTGCTGAGACTTGAATGGAAACAGAGTTGAAAGGACTTTAGATAAATAGTCCATCCTCCTTTTTACAGTTGGGGCAACTGAGACACTGTGGGGCAAAATGACATGTATAGGATCACAACATTAGCTTGAGATTTGGCCTACCTACTCTCCCACACATCTGCAGTTTATCTATCTCAGAAGGCTGATATGGAAAGTCTCATGCTAGGAATCACAGAGCTCCAGCATTAGAAACATCTGCTTTCCAAAGAAAGAGAACAGGCCCCAAACAGCCGCTTCAGTCAAGATCTGAGATCACTGGTGTGATACCCTAGAAATGATGGATTTTGAGTCAAGTTGACCTAGACAAGACCAGCTCATGACCTGAAGACCCCGTCACCACTGTGGCGATTTCTCGCCATGTCATGAGCACCAAATATTTATGATCTGATTCTCAGATGCCCTGGTGCCCTCTAGCCCTACTCAGAAGACTTCTGCTCCAGAAAACAAATTTAGAATCATTTTGAAGTGCTACCTTTTTTAGCTGTAATAATATAATGAGTGGCCTTGAAATGTCCCCATGATTTCATAACCAGGGGAGCCCAGGCCAAGTGCCAAGTGGAAATTCTGAAGCTCTGAGTCCTGATCCTGTTTTTTTCCTGCATTTAGGCTGAAAGATTTTACTATAACCATAATGAATTATCACAAATCCTGTGTCTCTGTTCCCTTAAATGTAACCTGCAAATGTCAAAGCCTCCAACCAACAATTCAGAAACTATTCACTGAGTATTTCCTGTGTTTTGGCAGGTGTTAGGAGACAAAGATGAATTGGGGGCAGGGTGGGGGTGTCTCTGCCCTGGAGGGATTTACACTTGAGCAGAATAACAAACTGACCCATAGCAAAAGTTGTTGTTAGGTGCCGTCCAGTCGGTTCCAACTCATAGCGACCCTATGTACAACAGAACAAAACACTGCCTGGTCCTGTGTCATCTGCACAATCCTTGTTATGCTTGAGCCCATTGTTGAAGCCACTGTGTCATAGCAGAAGTATTACATGATAACTCAGGAGTCACCTCCTCCAGATCTGAGCCCACGTAAAGGGAAAGGCAGTTTCCCTAAGAGAAGTGGAACTCAGGGATTAGAGGGTCACTATTATTTCAACTGTAGAAGTCTTGGGGGTGCAGTGGTTAAGCGCTTGGCTTCTAACTGAAGGATCGGCAGTTCGAACCTACCAGTTGCTCCTCAGGAGAAAGATGTAGCAGTCTGCTTCCGCAAAGATTTACAGCCTTGGAAATCCTATGGGGCAGTTCTACCCTGTCCTGTAGTGTCCCTGTGAGTCAGGATCGACTAGACGGCAACAAGTATTGCTGCAGTCAGAGAACATCTCCGTGGTATATGCTGCTACCTTTCAAATGGCTGGATTGATTTGTGCCCCACTGTGGATGTCACTGGGTGGTGCAAATGGTTAACACACTCAGGTGCTAACCAAAAAGGCATCCAGTGGCACCTCAGAAGAAAGGCCTGGCGATCTGCTTCCAAAAAAGTAGTCACTGAAAACCCTATGGAGCACAGTTCTACTGTGACACACATGGGGTCGTCATGAGTCAAAACCGACTCAACGGCAGCCGGTCCTGCTAGTGGATGTCATGAATATAACTAAGCTAGTAGAAAAAGTGATTCCTGAAAAGATGTCGTTTAAGTGGCTGCTGTTTAAATTTGTTTTAAACAGAGGAGGTAGCTATGATGCAGTCCCAAAGAGCACTAGGTGAGGAGACCTGGATTCAAATCCCAGATCTCTCCATTTCTAGCTAGGTGATGTACAGTCAATCATTAACTTATCTGAGCCTGAGTTCCCTCACTTGTAGAAAGGGGCAGTAACCCTCTCTTAACAATGTGCCTAGCACTGTGCCTCCTGATGCCCAGAAGACCCTCGGTACACAGCGTCCAGCCCGTGGAGACCTTCTGCAAGTCGGGCAGTGTGGGTGGGTTCCAAAAGCCAGATCCTGTTTCCAAACCAGTCTCTGACTCTCCCCAGGAAAAGATCCAACAATGCCCCGTGCGTTCTGTTAGGGAGGATTGTCAAACACCCTCCCCTTCCAAACCCAAATCCCCAGTAAGTCAGGAAGATGTATGTGTTTTAAAACATTGGGAGGTCTGCTTTGGATCACCCCGGAGCTGTGGCTTCCCAAGCAGTCCGGAGCAGAGGAGAACGAAGGAAAGCAGCTCGTCTGTGGTGAGGCGCTCCCAGCACCGTCTTGGTGCCCCACACAGGGGCTGCCTTCTCTTGGTTTCAGCAGCCGTTGACTTTTAAATCATAAAAAGCCGCTCTATATACAGTTTACTCTGTTGCTAGAAGGCAGCGGAACATAGGTATTAAAAAAAGAGAGAGGGAGAGAGAGAACAGAAGAAGCATCCGTTAATCCCGGCAGGCTTCTGGGCACTGGAGCAGTTGTGGATGACAAAAGTTAATTAGAAACATGAGCAGCTTAACCAAAAACACTTGTGACAATTGGAAGGGCCGCCTCTCCGGTTGGAGAGTTTTTCCTGGGGAATCATTGTGGGAGAAAGTGGCTGCCACTAGGTAAGTAATGTCATTGTGACTTTGCAGACATGAGGCACGCTCTTGGGGCACTGACGTGCCACATCCTGTCTGTTGGGCACACAGGCATGGGGGCACGGGCAGGCACGGGCATGGCTCAGCTGTGATGTGTCTTCCCTGCCACTTTCTCGATCGAGCTCCCCTGACTTAGGAGGTAGGGCGGTGTCGTTCAGAGCGCCGTCCAAAGAAGGGGGCTGCTGTTTTGTTCCTGGGATACTGGTCGGCCTTGGTGGCGAAGTCCAGTTTGGAACTCATTATTCCCAGAGTAATTCTGGCTCTGCGTGGAAATATTTTGAGACTTTTCTGAGAAAAGAATGAGGCCAGGGAAACACTCCCTGAGCACCAAGGGGAAGCCTTGACTTTCAGATAACCTATGTGTTTCCTTGCCTACAGTGAAGCCATGTGCACGGATTATACTCTAAAACAGAAAAAGTTTTTTTTTTTTTTTTTTTTTTGAGTCTAGCCTGAATCATGTTTGTAACTCTTTTAAAGTGCTAATATAGGAAAAATATATGTTTGATAGGACTCAGCAACTTCTGTGGGTAATTATTCTTCTTGGAAGATTATACTTGGTTTCTCCTCTTTTCCTGTTTTCTTGTTTTGTTTTAATGTCTCTGCTATATGGTTTCCTTAGAGTTGGATAATTCTTGGTTCTTTTTCATCACTGGGAACCAGGGCTGTGGATTGAATAATTCAAAACAGTAGATATTTCCTACATCTTATTGGGCTTTGAGCCGTGCTGTGGTGGTGCAGGGGTTTCTTTGTTTATTTGCGTTTCCATAGATTTACATTCTTAATTGTGCTTGGGCATGTTAGTGTTAACATCAGCATGCATTTGTACAACACACACTAGGATATGGTGGGGTGTGTGTGAATGGTGTATGATGATAGCAAAGAAAGTCAAGCTAGGGTTTAAAATGTAACCAGGGGTAAGCCCCAAAGCGGGTAATGAGTGATAACAGCGTTTGGGTTGGGAAGACTGGCTCTTTAGTCGTGGGTAGGAGTACCTTCCTGCGTCTTCAGTGCAGGTCCACAGATGTGTTTCAAGTTTCCCTCTCTTCCCCATCTCTGCAGAGCCATTGGAAAGCCCAGCCTCCTCCCACCCCGGAATGAGCGAGAATGCACCTGCTGCTCTGGACAGCAGCGGCAGCCCCAGCCCCGCTAACTGCAGTGCCTCCTCGGCCATCCCCCAGCCCGGTGCGGCCTCCAAGCCCTGGCGCAGCAAGTCCCTCAGCGTGAAGCACAGTGCCACGTCTTCCATGCTCTCCATCAAGCAGCCCACGCCTGAGGCCCCTAGGCCCACCCCCGAAGCCATCAAGCCTGCCCCCAACAATCAGAAGTCCATGTTGGAAAAGCTAAAACTCTTCAACAGTAAAGGGGGCTCCAAGGCAGGTGAGGGCCCAGGGTCCCGGGACACAAGCTGTGAGCGGCTGGAGATCCTACCCAGCTTTGAAGAGAGCGAGGAGATGGAAGCTGCTGGCCGCGCCCTCCCCACCGCGGGCCCAGCGTCCAACAGCCCCAAGATCGCTCTCAAGGGGATTGCCCAGAGGACATTCAGCCGGGCACTGACGAACAAGAAGAGTTCCCCCAAAGGCAACGACAAAGACAAGGAGAAACAACAGCGGGAGAAGGAAAAGGAGAAAAGCAAGGACCTCACCAAGAGAGCTTCTGTGACGGAGAGGCCGGACCTCAAAGAGGAGCCGAAAGAAGACCCCAGCGGAGCAGCAGTGACTGAGATGCCAAAAAAGTCCTCCAAGATCGCCAGCTTCATACCCAAAGGGGGGAAGCTCAGCAGTGCCAAGAAGGAGGCCACAGCCCCTTCCCACAGTGGAATACCAAAACCAGGAATGAAGAGCATGCCTGGGAAATCCCCAAGTGCCCCCGCACCTTCCAAGGAAGGGGAGCGGAGTCGGAGTGGGAAGCCGAGCTCAGGGCTTCCCCAGCAGAAGCCCCAGCTAGACGGCAGACACTCCAGTTCCTCCTCCAGCCTGGCTTCCTCAGAAGGGAAGGGCCCAGGAGGGACCACCCTGAACCACAGCATCAGCAGCCAGACCATCAGTGGGTCCGTGGGGACCACTCAGACCACAGGAAGCAATACTGTCAGTGTTCAGCTACCTCAGCCCCAGCAGCAATACAACCATCCCAACACTGCCACGGTTGCACCTTTCCTGTACAGGTAGGAGTGGCCACTATCCTGCCCTTCTTGGGTCACTGAGCAAAAGAGCCTTTCTGGTGGATTCTAGGTCCTTTGAGGGAGGCAGAGATCAGGACTGCCCTGCAGGAACATTTAAACAAATAACTAAGGTACCATGTGATAAGCGACTAGTAGAAGTATTCGGGTATGCTTGAGGAAAGAATTAATACAGCACCGGTTGGGAGAGGGTTAGAGAAAGCTAAAGGGAGGGAGGAAAATTTGGGCTGACCCAGGATGAGTGGGAGTTCACCAGGCCCTTGGGGACGGAAGGGCATTTCAGCAGCATGGAGGCCTGAATGTGTAGAGTGTTTGGCATCACCCACCAGGCCCTAACCTCAGTCCTAATACATCCTAAGTGTATTTTTTTTTTTAAATTGCTGAATCACTGAGACTTTTTCTCATAGAAGTATTTGCCTTAAACTTTAGATCTTCAGTTTTTTTTTTTTTTTATATACATATATTGTTATGTGACCCTAATTGCTCTCTCCATACTGTGACAGCACACTCCTCCTTTCCACCCCTGATTCCCCATGTCCATTCA
>NW_004443942.1:12000458-12025755 GCF_000243295.1 Trichechus manatus latirostris
ATGGCCGCTTGCAAGCTTTTAAGACCCCAGATGCCACTCACCAAAGTAGGATGCAGAACATTTTCTTAATAAGCTTTGTTATGCCAATTGCCCTAGATGTCCTCTGAAAGCATAGTCCCCAGAACCCTACCACTGCTACTCTGTCCCTCAAAGTGTTTGATTGTATTCAGAAACTTCTTAGCTTTGGTTTAGTCCAGTTGTGCTGACTTCCCCTGTAGTATGTGCCGTCTTTCCCTTCACCTAAGATAATTCTTATCTACTATCTAGTTAGTAAATAACCCCACCTTCTCTCCCCACCCTCATAACCATCAAAGAATGTTTTGTTCTGTTCACACAGTTCCTTACCACATCACACATATTACTAAGTATTTTTTTTTTAGCCCGTGCTGGGTGCTGGGGTTTTTTGGCCTGAGGAAGAATGGTGGAAAAGGGTATGGTGATGGAAGGGATCAATTCTAGAAGAACAAAAGAACCCATGTTATAATGAGGAGACAAGCCTGGGTGTATGTGTCTGAGTCCGTCCTTCTGTCCTTCATCCATCCCTCTCTCTCCATCTCTCAGTCTTTCTGATGTGCCAATCTGTGGGACCACAGGAAGCCACTGGAGCCAGGTGCTGCTCTGTGTAGTTCTGGCCTGTGAGGTCCTCTAGGAGCTCAGCATGCATCACACACCTTTGTTGAAGGACATGGGCTCTGGGTGCTACCATATGTCAAAGGTCAGGTTCTGGGTTAGATAGGCACAGCGATATGTGTGGATAAGTCCAACCCAGAAAGACAAAGCTGGCCTGGCACTGCTCTTGAGGGAGTCCCAGTGTGTTTGTTCATAGTGCTGTACTTGATCCTGTGCTGGAGACGTGGAGTGCATTTGACCACACTGCACACTTAAGTGATAACTAATACCTCTCGATAGCAGAAGGGGGCTAATGATTGTCACATGCGTTTTGTAACTGCCACCTGAAATACATACACACACACACTCAACTGTCCACATGCATGCATATACCCATAGGTAGGGACATACATCAACAGTCACATATATGTGTGGACACAAATACACATTCACATATAACATGCAAGTGTACATGTATGCATACGTGTATTTGCATACCTGTTCATTTGCATAGGCTCACGCCCACACTTTCAGTTACCTATATTTGTATGATTCCCCAAAGGCTGAGATATTTCCTATTTCTTTGCTTGAGTTGTGTTCTAGTAGGTTCCATCACAGTTGGTCCCAATAGCAGGTGAGAAGACTGGCTTGAGAGATCTGTAAAGCTAGCCAGCGTCCAGCCATGAGGGAATGTTAGGCTTTGCCTAGCCCCCGCTTGCTTTCCTTCTCACCCTCGCCTTCAGCGAGGGCCACACCTGAACTCTTTAACTGGGAGTTGGTCATCTTTTTATTAAATCAAGTCATCAGCTAACCATCCTGAAGAGGGCGCCAAGGCTGAGAGGATGACTCAGCCCTTCCACACACTGCTGTTAATATGTTTGTCCCCTGAAGCATGGAGGTGGCTGATTGCTCCCCATGAAATTTTTATCATTCCAGTAACACTGATTGGCTGCAGGTAATACATATTCAGGCTACAAATCACAGACTCTAGATTTGCATTTTCAAAATTAAAAGCTATTACAGCCTTTGGTCACCATCAATCCTCCCCCCCCCCATTTTTTTTCTTTCACTGTAATTATTGGAAAGATTGTGAAACATTTAACCTCCTTCTTCTTATTATTATTATTTTTTTAATTTCAAGTTTTTCCAAGAGTGGAATAACCATTAATGATAAAGAGTGACTGTCCAACAAACAAGAGGAAGGGGAAATCATCTCAGATGTGTATCTGTTAAACCCCTTCTTAATGTCAGTGCTCATCCTGTGCCCTGCCCCTGTGGGCCCTCTCAGGTGTCTTTCCTCTATAAATAAGCCAGGGAAGAGAGGCTGGAGAGGAGAGCACCGGGACAGGAGTTGGGATTGCTGGGCTGTGTCCTTTATGGGCTCATTACTCCCTGTGTGCTCATGGGCACTGGCCGCAGGACCAGCTACTGAGCATACACCAATGTGTGTGGAGACTCAGCTAAGGGCCTTCCGTGCTTCAGCTCAGTTAATCCTTCTAACAACTCCACAAGCTAGCTACTTTTCTCTTAATCTCCATTTTATAAATGAGGAAACTGAAGTTAAGGTCCATTTTTCAGAGTTCAGGTTCTTGACAAACACTTTCTTCATAGGTAATAACTTACTGTAAGTCACAAGACCTATGTCTTAGTCATCTAGTGCTGCTATAACAGAAATACCACAAGTGGATAGCTTTAACAAAGAGAAGTTTATTTCCTCACAGTAAAGTAGGCTAAAAGTCCAAATTCAGGTGTCAGCTGCAGGGGAAGGCTTTCTCTCTCTCTCGGCTCTGGAGGAAGGTCGTTGTTGTCATCAATCTTCCCCCAGACTAGGGGCTTCCCTGCGTGGGAACCCCAGTCCAAAGGACACGCTGTCTCCAGGTACTTCTTTCTTGGTGGTATGAGGTCCCCAACTCTCTGCTTGCTTCTCTTTCCTTTTATCTCTTGTAAGATAAACGGTGGTGCAGGCCACACCCCAGGGAAACTCCCTTTACATTGGATCAGGGATGTGACCTTAGTAAGGGTGTTAGAATCCCACCCTAATCCTCTTTAACATAAAATTATAATCAGAAAATGGAAGACAACCACACAATACTGGGAATCATGGCCCAGACAAACTGATACACACATTTTTGGGGGGACATAATTCAATCCATGACAAGGTGTTAACTAGAAGAGCTAGCGTTTAAATCCAAGTCTAACTAGAGGGGCCAAGCTCCTAGCCATCATTCTGTCTTGACTCTGTGAATCACTTAATCTCTCAGACCCTCAGTGTCTTCATCTGTAAAGAGATTGGACCAAGTTATTATTATTTTTTTATTGTGCTCTAAGTGAAAGTTTACAGTTCAAGTCAGTTTCTCATACAAAAATTTATACACACTTTGCTATGTGACCCTATCTGCTCTCCCTATAATGTGATGGCACACTCTTCCATTCCACCCAGATTGGACCAAATTAGATTTTTTTTTTTTTTTAAGTGGTTTAAGTTCCCTTCCTGTTCTAAAATTCCCTGTCTGAACTTTATGCTCCACCATGTATAACTTACAATGCTCTCCCACCCCCGGAACCTCTCCATGCTAATTGTGTTACCAAGGGGTGAAGGGAAGACAAGTCCTTTAAAAACAAATCATTCAGAATGAATTATATTTAACAATTCAGAAGTAACAATGAACACCTCTATCGCTTTATAGTTTACTCAGTGCTTTTGTTAGATCACGTTTGAATTTTGCACTATCTGGGAAGGTTTTATTGTTACCCCTGTTTGACAGATGAGGATGCTGAGGTTCAAAGACATGAAGTGATTTATTCAAATTTGCATGGCTACCAAGTTAGGGAGCCTAGACCTGAACCCAGCTAAATGTCTAGACTCCAGACCTAGCATCTTTCCAGGCTTAAACATTTCTCATTTATCCCATATCCATTCTGTACCTCCTTCTTGACTGCCTGCTCTGCATTTGTATTGAATAGTCTTTGCCTTCAGAGGGCTATCAGTCTATTGGGGGAAAGGTTTATTAACTGTATCACACTTCATAAATATGGCAACAGAAGAATAGGAAGAGGACTGCAGAAACACATGAGGTGATGAAATCAGCTGACAAGGAGTCAAGAGAAGGCTTCCAGGCCAACATGATACGGGAGCTGTGTCTCTGGTTTTTTTTTTTTTTTTTCGTTGTTTGTTTTTTTGGTGGCAGTATACACATACATCCATTCACAAGTTCTGCATGAACAGTCCAATAGCATCATTTACATACTTTACATACTTCACATCCTGTCACTATTCTGTCCTTACCCATATTGTTCCATCACCATTAATTTAGACTCTCTGCCCCTGAAATTTCTCATCTGTGCTTTAGATGAACTGTTGTCAGTTTACACTCCATAGATAATTCTTTATAGGAGCGCTATGCTTGAGGCAAACATTCTTTATTAATTGTGCTAAACTTTAGTTTAACAATGGCTTTATGAGATAGTTTTGGTTCAAGATTTAAAGATTATTTCCAGGAATTAGATTCGTCTCAATGGATCTAGTAAGTCTGGTTTCCATATGAGTTTGAAGTTCTGTTCCACACTCTTCCTCCTTTTGATCAGGATCCATCTGTTGGGTCCTTGGGGACTGCATCTTGAAGGCAGATTAGGAGTGAACTAAGGAAGAAGGAAGGGCCTTTAGGCAGAGGTCACAATAAGTACAAAAGCAAAATTCTTAAGGGCACGGCATGATCAGGGAATGGCGAGAAACCACATACGAATGGAACGTAGGGTAGAGCTGCTTCTAAAGGGTGGGAGTGGCAGGACATGGGGCTGGAAATACAGAAAGGAAGAATCCAGTTATGTAGGGTATCTTCTAACACAATAAGGAGTTTAAACCTTATTCTGTAGGCAGTGGAAAACCACTAGAAGCCTATAATCAGAGGGTGATGTGATCACATTGGTGTTACAAAGTTCTGGATTGTATGGGGAGTGAACCAGACTTAGGAACAATCTAGAACACAGGTCACAAGTTTATATGCCTGGTTGGGTAAAAAAAAGTTAAAGTAAAAGGGTGGCTCAGGCTTTTGGGGACTGGCAGAGGGAGCTTCCATGCCTCTCTAGGGGGAGCAGCTACCACTTGGCGCCAGCAGATGGCGCCCTGCAAAAAAAGTTGAACTCAGGCTTTCCAAACTTTTCTAGTTTTTACTGGGAGGAGGCAGAAATCCAGATATTTCTTGTGAAATCTCCCATTTTTTAAATGTTGCAACTGATTTGAAAACTTTTAAATACTATGCAGATCAATAAGAATACATCTATGGGCTGGTTCCTGCAACTGGCTGCCAATTGCAACCTCTAGGCTCTAGGTGGGATACCCATTTACAAAGTATTTATATGGGCCTAGGCAGAGATGATGAGGGCTGGATGCTAGCGGAGGGATGGAGAGGAGGGAGCACTGGGATTATGAAAATCCTTTAAAGGTAGAGAACCCAGCGATTGGGAACTAATGGCCTCAGTGGGAGGGCAAGGAGAGGAGAGTGGGTGGATGACTTGAGGTTTATCAACACATCCCCCACAGTCTGTTTCACACAATTCATGTTCTTGGCAAATACTTTCTTCATAGTCAGTGAAATCTGGTTGAATTTGCTTAGGATGCTAATGAATTAATAAATGTTACACCCAGGGTTATGCATCTGAGTGTAATTATACATTTGCATGCCGTGCCTAAATGAGCAGAGGTAGCTGTGGCAAGAAAACGTTGCATGAAGCAATTGTCTCAATTTGCCTGACAAATAAGGGCCTGGAGAAGGTTTGGGGAAGTACAGATTTCAGTCAAGTGTTGAAATAGCCATCAATGAGACCTTTCATGTCAGAAGATCTGAGCTCTGAATCAGAGATCTGGAGGGCAAACACACCTGCTTGGCACCCACTCCTGACTGATTTTACAGTCACCTTTTCAGAGAGAATCATGTCAGGAGGATTTGGGCGGCCGCAAGGGCTGCCAGTAGAGTCATCTTTATGCTTGACTCGCTTGCATTGCTGGTTACTTAGAAGTTACTCTTTGGCACAGGTTGAATTATCCAAACCACCCAGGAGCCTCCAGCATTAGTCTGGTTAGACCTACCTCCTCGATGGCGGTGCGGAGAATCATCCCCGGGTGAGGGATTGCAGCCCCTCCATTTGGGCGATGAATATTTCATCTTTTACAGTTCGGTGACTCTCTCTGATTCTAGGACATTGCTCCATGTGAGGTGAATGAATTATTTAACGTCAGTCTGCTGATCTGCTGTGTTCTAAAGCTTGCTGCAGGAGGTGATAGTGGGTGCTATGGTCAGACCACAGTGGCCCAGTTGTGGTAGCTGCCTCTCATGACAAGCATGTCTACTTTGGTTTGTGTATGAAGGTCCCAGACAGACACCGAAGGGAATGTCACTGCCGAGTCCAGCTCAGCGGGCATGAACATGGAGCCCAGCCACTATACCAAGAGTGGACAGCCTGCGCTGGAAGAACTCACCGGTGAGTATGAGCCTCAGAAATTCTGGGTCTGTTGGTGATGAGGTCTCCCATGCAACCTGCTGGAAGGACGTGAACCCAGCTTGATTTGAAGTTGTTCTACTGTTGCATTGATCGATGAGCTCAACAAATTTTATTCTGTTTCTTTCTTTCCCTATTATTTTCCTTCCTCTTCCTTCTTCACTTTTTTCTCTCTCTCCCAGTCCATCCTCTCCTCTCCAGAATTGTAAATAAGTCTCTGACCTGTTGGCAAATTCCATTTTAAGATATATTTAATTTCATTTATTTAGGGGCTCAGGACTGCTCTGGTCCTTAACTTTGAATCTCCTTGTTTACTCTTCAGATGAAGTTGCTTTTCAGCACTATTTGAAACTCTCAAATATTGGAATTTTTTTTTTCTTTTCTCTGTGGAAGCACTGGTTTAAAGTTTGTTCTTAGCTTCCTCAATTAATTGGAAAGATTACAGCATGCTTCTTTAAAAAAAAATCTAAATTTTGTTTCAGTCTAACCTAGACAATGATAATTAAAGGGGTATTATGGTTGCACAGCGGTATTGTAGTTAGCACTTGGCTGCTAACTCAAAGGTCAGCGGTTTGAACCTACCAGTTGCTCCTCGGCAGAAAGATGTGGCAGTCTGCTTCTGTAAAGACTACGCCTTAGAAACTTTGTGGGGCAGTTCTGCTCTGTCCTGTAGGGTCGCTATGAGTCAGAATTGACTTGATGGCAAGGGGTGTGTGTATATGTTGTATAAAAGCATAAGATTTGCAGTTGTCACATAATTAATTCCACAGATATTTATTAATGTTACAAGACCCTCAGTAAGATGGATTGACAAACAGTGGCTGCAACAATGGGCTCCAGCATAACAACGATTGTGAGGATGGCGCAGGACCAGGCAGTGTTTCGTTCTGTTGTACGTAGGGCTGCTATGAGTCGGAACCGACTCGATGGCACCTAACAACAACAACTAATCACCTTCTGAATTTAAAGAAGAAAAGCTCATGTCGGGATTGGAATTCCTACTGCAGTGCATTCCGAGTTGCCACCTTCGGTCTCTCATTCCCCAGCTCTGTGCCCTGTGCTCCAGCAACTTCTGATCTGGGAAGTGAGTGGTAAACCACATAGTTAGCAGTGGCTGTGTTACCATTCTCATATCTTCCCACTTTCAGAGTTGGGTTAAAAATCGAAGCCATGTTTAAAATCCGTTTATTAGTCTAAATATCCATGACCACACTGCTTTAATAGCCACATTACCGCTGTGGAATTGGTCTGCAGCCCATGTGATTGAATCTTAATCCATCTCAGCATTAGCTCTGAGTATTCATTTCAGAGGATCTGGGTGATTTAACTACTTCCTTCTGGTTCTGCTGGCTGGGCAGAGTGGTGGTACAGTGATTTTTTTTTTTTTCAAGCTATTTGTAAGTGATCCATCTTACAATGGTTCATGTCCCCACATTTGGGGTTGATTTTCTATTTCCTTCTCTTCCAGGTTTGTAGCTCCTTTGCATATGAGTACATGGATAACACAGGAAAAAGACCAACTAGGAGGAGAAGGGTATGGGGTTCAGATCACTTTTCAAGTCTCCCCACACATTCCAGACTGTTCTTATGTGCACACATCAAAAGAACCCAGCCAGTGTTTCAGAGCCTGGCGTGTATCAGATGTATGCCCGTCCCGTGGAGTTGTGGAGATGCATGTCAGACATGATGAGTCTCAGCAAAATTCATGTTTGAAAAGCGGAAGCAGCAGCCAGAGAACATTCCAAATAGCACTTAGATTTCAGTGTGACAGATTGCTGCCTGTGATCTTCCACTAACTTTTCTTTTTCTCCCCATGTCTCCTCTGCAGCAGGACTACAAAACCAAGTAAAACTCAAAGACCCTGAGAGGCTGGTTTGGGGATGAGACCTGTGCAGCCAGTAGTGCCTGGTCAAGTACTCTTGGGCATTAAATCAAATGGTGTTGGTTGCTAATGAACATGTCTTAAGCAGGGTGACTTGTCTTTTATTCAAGCAGTAAAATCACATGCGTGATTATACTGTGACTTTTTTTTTTTTTAATGGAGACACTGAAGGTTGAATTTAATTTATCCACAGCCAGTTCCTTGAAATGATAACAAACGGTGGATATATTTAGAAATGGACATTTATAAGAACATTGCTTGATTGCATAGTTCTTCCCCTTGATTATGCAAATTGGTGGATTTTCCAGCGATGCTTTGCCATTTACCTAGCACTACAGTTGAGAAATATGACTTGGATTATAGAGTTAGAAGGAACCACATGGGCCACCAGTTTATCATGAATCTCTTCTATACATGAATCCCTTCTATAGCTTACTGATGGATCGTCTTTTAGCCTCTGCTTGAATATTTCTTGTGACAGAAAGATTATCCCTTCATAAGACAACCCTTCTGTGTCTTGATGGCTTTAACTGATAATGGAGTTCTTTATTCTTACATTTCTAACCACTGGATATAATTCAGCTTCTTCAAGCCCTCAGAGAATTTCCATTCTTGTCTATGTAGCAGCTTGTCCCTAAAGCCTCTCTCTTGCAAGTAAAAATCCCAGGTTCCTTCAAAGATCCTTTTGTAACACCTTACCGTCCTCCTAAAAAAATCAAACCAGTTGCTGTTGATTCAGTTTCGACTCACAGCAACCCCATGTGTGTCAGAGTGGAACTGTGCCCCATAAGGTTTACAATGGCTGACTTTTTTCAGAAGTAGATCACCAGGCCTTTCTTCCGAGGTGCCTCTGGGTGGATTCGAACGTCCAACCTTTTGGTTAGCAGCTAAGCACATTAACCATTTGCATCACCCAGGGAAACTCAGCATTTTTGGTGAAGAGGAGTCTTATCAGAATGTGGTACTCTCTCGTTGTGACCAGTGACTTGAAGGAGGCTTGGCAAATTCAAGAGAGCTGCAGATAGAGATGGAATAGCTTAAAATTACCGTTACTTGGTTTTTAAGATCCTTGTAAATGAGCTGAAAGGGCCCTTCCATTTCCACTGGAGCACTGTTGAATATTTATTATGCTCAGGACATGTGTTGGTGGGAAAATCTTACATTGAGGCAATCTTCCAAGGAGGCAGAATTGGCAGTGCAGAACGTGATTCCCTGAGCAAGGCAGGTGGATTAATGGTTTGGCTTTCTACATTACCTCTGGAATCTGTTAGAGCACAAGACTCTGAGGGAAGAAATATTTTCCAGCGGAATCCCCAAGAGGAAAATAAGACACTCACATTTACTGAGCCCTCATTGTATGCCGGGCACCTCATATGTGTCATCTCATCTGAATGTCAGCCTCACCCTTTGAGGGAAGGGTTTTTATCTCCATCTTACAGATGAGATTCGGAGAGAGTCAGCGACTTGCCTGACATCAAGTGGCTAATAAGTGACAGTGTCAGAATTCAGACTTTTATCTGTCAGAATGCAAAGGTCTTACTGTATTTTCACCCCATACTGACCACATATCTGTTGTCCAACAACTATTTCTGAGGCATCTATTTATGTGTGTTTACCAAAAGTAAAGATGAGATACCATCCCTATCTCAAAGATCTTGGAATTTCTAAAGGAGAGTTAAGAGAAGCAAATATGTCCTTGAGAGACATAGATAAATAAATACAGTTACTAAAACCTTTTTGTGTGTAGTTAATTGGTGAAGGTAATTTGAAAACCTGTGCCTAGACCTAGCTTCCTACTAAATGTTCATTCAAGGCCTAGAACTGTCCAGCTGATCAGTACATTTTTGGCAGCCTTACATAGATATAAAATGCGGCCAAACTGGCAGGAAAATGTATTTAATTGATGGCCCAGGAGACAGATGCAATTACATTCCTCCAAGGTCATTAGAGGAAGGCAGAATAGATATTCATCACTGCTTTCACATAAAAACACATACACACATATGTGTATTTTAAAGAATTGGGTGGGAAATGTAAGCTTGACCAGTTTTCAGATAAGAGAAAAATGCCTTCCAAATTTCCCTTGGTTAAAAAGGGGGAGAAAATTGAAAACACTTGCATTTTCAAGGATAGCGAGTTTGCTGTAGTCAATTCCCTCTGTAAAATCACATAATCATATCTATCGTTTAATGCATCCCCAGCCTCCAGGCACAGCTATGCTGAGAGCTACCTAGGGAAGTTGTTGTCTGTCTCAGAAAGAAAGTTAACTATGATATTTCTAAGCAGCCTATTGCCATATTTCAGTGACAATTGCTGAGAACTCTGTTGTTCTTGTTAGCTGCCTTGGCCCCAGACTCACGGCGACTCCGTTCACAGTGGAATGAAGCACTGCCCAATCCTGTGCCTTCCCTATGATCAGTTGCAGATTGGATTGTTGTGACCCATAAGGTTTGTCATTGGCTGGTTTTCAGAAGTAGATTGACAGGCCTTTCTTCCTAGTCTACCATAGTCTGGGAGATGCACTGATACCTGTCCAGGATCATAGCAAAACACAAGCCTCCACTGACAGACGGGGTGGCTGCGCATGAGGTATATTGGCTGGGAATCGAACCTGAATCTCTCACATGGAGGGCAAGAACTCTGCCACTAAACCACCACAGCCCCCGTATGCTACCTAGTGTCCAGTGTAAACTCCACTGCTGCCCACAAGTGCTGTGTTGTATATGGAGATTGCTAAACAATGTTGCTCAACACTTGAAAATAGTCAGAGGCTTTTGAAGAAAGACCCTTGAATGTGATTCCTCAATCTTGTTAGCTCTCCCCGAAATTGCTCTGAGAGAAAAATGTTTGATCCCTTTAATCACTTTTGTAGTTATTCCCCTTTTCTTCATTCATTTATAGGCCCAAATGAAGCAGAATAGCCAGAGACCCTTAAGCATGGCTGTGCTAAGAGAGCATCCTAGCTTATATCAGGCGTATTTCTCCTAGTACATTAATTAGCATCAGCTTAAACTCTGCCCAGCCAGGTGTTTTGTGGGAAATCTTGCCCCGAGAACGGAAGGTGCTGCTGCTTCTCAGTGACTCGGTGCTGTGTAACACACACTGATATGTCCTGAGTGTGTGTGGAGGGCTCTGTGCTAAGGGCTTTCCATGCCTTATCCCATTTAGTCGCTGCAGTTGTCATTTGAGGTAGGTACTCTTGTTGTTAGTTACCATGGAGTCAGCTTCGACTCATGGTGACCTTATGTATGACAGAGCAAAATGTTGCCTGGTCTTGTGCCATCTTCATGACCGTTGGTATATTTGAGCCCACTGATGCAGCTAATATATCAATCCATCCCATAGAGGGTTTCCCTTGTTCTCGCTGACCCTCTACCAAACATGATGTTCTTTTTTAGAGGTTGGTCTTCCTGATGTCCAAAGTAAGTACATAAGCCAGTCGAAGTTTTGACATCCTTGCTTCTAAGGAACATTCTGGTTGTATTTCTTTTAAGACTGATTTGTTCTTCTGGCAATCCACAGCATATTTTAGGAATATGGAATCTGAAGAATAGAGAGGGTCAGCAACTTCCTCCCAATTACACAGTAAGAAAAGGAGGTAGATTTTGAAATGACATAATCTAACAAGGGAGAAGGTAAATCTCTATCTGTAGAAATATGCATGCATAATAAGTGCAGATCTTTTAGCCAGTATGAGTTCCATTTGTAAAATAGAGCTGAGAGACAGCAGCATGTACCACCCATAGTGTGGAAACAATGCCGCTTTTGCGTGGGCAAAAAATGATCCCCATGAAGTGATCAGACCTCAACTGTGTGCATCCTTATTGAAGATCATACAAAATGTATTTACGTCTTAGACTAGCTGCTTTGCTTCCCCCACAGGCTAGACTTCACCTATTGCAGGAGGGACCAGGAGGGAGAAGAAAGACTTCTCTCCTTGGGTTTAACACCTTCCTTTGGGCATCATTCAGGCATTCCTTCTCACGTCCTTATTAGGCACCTATGGTGAGCCAGGCACTGAGTGCGGAACGTGGTGATAGTCACGATCATGGTTGCTGCTCTCATGAAGCTCGCAACCTATCACAGAATTCAAATGGTCTTAATCCTTATCTTCCCAGGGGAAGATCCAGAGGCTCGGCGACTGCGGACAGTGAAGAATATCGCTGATCTGCGGCAAAATTTGGAGGAGACCATGTCCAGTTTACGGGGAACTCAGGTTACACACAGGTATCTACACAATGAATTACATACTGAACTGGATGGTAACTTGGTTCATACACTACCTGTGTTTGTTCATGTCACTAGCAAAGTAATTTGGTTAATAGTGGAAGAAATAACCTTGGTCTCTACCCATGTTGGAACTCACAAAGACTATCATGCAGCATGCAGAAGAGAATTGTAGGGAGCAAAAATTAGTATAGACAGATTCCTCCCAAAAGCAGAAGGTTGCTAAACCCATCCGACATAGGATCTTGTAGACCTGCTCCATTTAAATTTCACTTTACTACTTGCAGCCTCCCAAACTGTATTGTGCTGTTGAAACAAGCAGGTGAACTAGATTTGACCCGTGTGATTAAGTGAATAACTTGAATTCTTACTCAGTCTTCTGATACACAACACTCAGTAATATTGTTAGTCATGCACGTGTACAAATCACGTAAGGAAATATTTATAAAACGTATGATAGTGTTTAAAGTATGATTTTATTGGATGGAATCTAGGATTACATTGGGAACATTTATCAAGTTGTTTTCACTGCTGAGTAAGAAGTCGAAGAAGATGCAACCCTAGGATACTTTCATGATTTTGGCAGGGTGAAGTTTTACACTTTGTGTTTGGCTTTGATCATCAAGGAAAGGTTCTAATGTCCCCCCACTGGGCTCCCTGAGAGTCTCTTTGCTTCTCGAATTGTAGTTTCTGTGATAAATGGATATAGAAGTAAGACCCCAGGGCTTCTCCTTTATCAGCAGGCTTAGCAGAATCCGATTTAATTAACCACTGTGGGTTCTACCTGCTCCGAAACAGAGGGATCCTCAATTGAGGAAAGCAAGGCAGCTTCCAGATCAGAGGGAAACCAGAATAGCTTGAAGCACCAAACTGTCTCTTCTAAAGAAGAGTCACTGGGGATTTGTGGTGCCCTTGAGTCGCTTCTCCTAAACCTTTAGATATTTGAATGGCGTGGAGTCAGATGCTGGGTCCCGTGACTCTATGATCAGGTATGAAGCATCCCTCCTTCCACCATAATCACCGAAACTGACTCATGTTGGTTACAGTGGTTTGATGGATTTCTTGGTTTGGATCTGACCCTCAGTGTAGCAGGATGGTGGTCACGACAGGAGAGAGCCTGATGGTTTCTCCTGTAGGAGTGACTCTCCCTCTCTGATCAGTTAGGAAATCCCCGTGTGGTCCTCGAAGGTGCAGATGACCATCTAGACTGTGCTGCAATAGCCTGTTTGACTGAGAAGATGATGTAGTCCAAAAGGGGGGAGCTGCATCCCCTGGCAGCTTCTGACCCATGTAACTTGATTTATTATGGATCTCAAACCCATGCACTCACCACTCTTTTTGGACTTCTTGTCCCCAAAGTTTAGTTGTCATTTTAAACAAGCAAAAGTCTGGGGGGAATGGATGTTAGACAGTTAGAACGTTAAGGCTCCCCACCTGTTTGCTGGGAGGGAGTGGAGGATGTGAGATGTGGTATGAGGAAGTTGGGGGTGGACGGAGCTTCCTACCTTTAGGAAAGGAGAACTGTGATGCAGCATCCTAGAACAAACGAGCAGGTGGCAACCTGCATGCTCATCTTTACCAGGTCAGCGTTTTCTGTTTTCTTTCCTGGATTAAAAAAAATAATTAAGATCATTTAATTAAGGTAATTAATGATGGATGTCTCATACCATGTTTTAGGGAAAAAATAACTCCACTGGGCTTTCAAGAATGTTATATAGATACACAGCTTCCCTTTTTCATTATGGTAAAATGTCAGGAACATAAAATTTGTCACCTTAACCATGTTTAAGTAGACAATTCATTGTCATTAATTACACTCACGGTGTTGTGCAACTGTCACCACTCTCCATTTCCAAAATCGAGAGCACCCGTTAAGCAGTAACCCCCCATTTCCTCCCTCCCACAGCCCCTGTTAGCCTCTACCTTTTCCTTTTTCGACAGAGAAAATACACTGGGTGGTATCTGTTGTCTTATCCTATTTTGTGTATGCATAATCCTTCATAATTTAAAAAAAATTAACATATGAACTGTAAAGGATACCAGGCATATTTCAGTCTAACTCACAGTTGGTTTTCTTTTTTAGCACATTGGAAACCACTTTTGACACCAATGTCACCACGGAGATAAGTGGACGCAGTATCCTCAGCTTGACTGGTAGGCCTACTCCGCTATCCTGGAGACTCGGCCAGTCTAGCCCCCGGCTCCAAGCAGGGGACGCCCCCTCTATGGGCAACGGGTACCCCCCTCGAGCCAATGCCAGCCGGTTCATCAACACTGAGTCGGGCCGCTATGCATACCCTGCCCCGCTGAGAAGACAGCTGGCGACCAGGGGCAGCAGCATCTGCCATGTGGACGTCTCGGACAAGGCAGGAGATGAGATGGAGCTGGAAGGCATCAGCATGGACGCCCCAGGCTACATGAGCGATGGGGATGTTCTGAGCAAGAACATCCAGACCGATGACATTACGAGCGGGTGAGTACTTGGGGCTTCAGGCTTCTCACCTAGCGAAAGAAGGCTTGGCACCTGGTTTCTGTTTGCAGGACTTTATTTGAGTTCCCTGGAGGAGGTCAAACTGCCTCCTTCAGCTTCTACTATCCATGTGGAGGGGAGCACTGCTGGGTTGTGAATCAGAAGCGCTGGGCCACAGTCTAAGCTTGGCCAATAACTTGCTGGGCGGCACTAGCAAGCCTCCACCGGCAGCCAGAGTGATGCTGGAAAACAAACTATATTGTGTCAGGCCCGGGAACAAACCCTGCACTTAGGATGGAATCCAAGCTCCTTAGCATGGCCTGCCTGGTCTGCATGATCTGGCCTTTGCCTGCTTCTTAGGTCTCATCGTTCTTTTCCCCTCTCCCTTCCCCTATTACAGATGGCTTTTCTTTGTTTTAATTTATTTATTTAAAAATTTTTTGTTGTTGTTAAAATATATGCAACAAAATAGACTCCCGTTCGATGATTTCTGCATGTACAGCTCAATGCTATTGGTTACATTCTTTGCACTGTGTCACCATTTGCATTATCTCTACCCACGGTGTTTCACCACCATTAATTTGTATACTTTCCCCCTCTTAAAGTTCTCATCTGTACTTTAGAGTTACTGTTGTCAGTTGGATCACATAGATAACTCCTTAAAAGTGCAAAATATTCAAGGCTGTCATTCTTGATTAATTGAGCTCAACTGTTGTTTTGTTTACACATGACTTCATGGGATAGTTTTAGTTCAAGGTTTAAAGATTATTTCAGGACAATAAATTTGGGGGTTCCCCCAGTTTCAATGGATTCATTAAGTGTGATTTTTATAGGAGTATGATGTTGTGTTCCATATTTTTCCTCCTTTTGATCAGCATCCATCTGTTGAGTCCCTGATCAGAACATTCAGTAGTGGTAGCTGGGTACCAGCTATTTCTTCTGGTCTCATTGCTGCCATCTTTTCTATTCGTCAGTCTTGTCAAGCTCTTCTCTATTTCACAGCCTATGCACTCTCTGGTTCTCGGCCTGGATCCTCTTCTCTCAGATCTCTGCCTGGCTGGTTTCTTTCGGCTGCTCAGTTGGCACATATTCAGAAAGGCCTCCCTTGACCATTCAACCTGAAGTAGTTTGTGTGTCCCGCCTCTACCCAGTAGTCTCCATCACATCATCCTGTCTTATTCTCCTTTGGAGGCTTTATCACTATTTGAATTTATCCTTATTATTTATTTATATGTTATTGTCCCCCCTCCCCTTGCTACAATAAGTGCCATGAGGCCAGAGACATTGTCTACCTTATTCACCACTGAATCTGTAGCGCCTACCATAGTGCTTTGTACATAATGTTGTTTGTGGTTGCTGTTGAGTTGGCTCCAGTTCATGGCGACTCCATGTACAACAGAACAAAACGTTGCCCAGTCCTATGCTGCCTTCATAATCATGGCTATGTTCAAGTCCAGTGTTGAAGGTACTGTGTATTTTAAGTGCGAAATCCACCAGCCACTCCTTGGAAACCCTATGGGGCAGTTCTACAATGTCCTGTAGGGTCATTATGAGTCAGAATCAACTTGATGGAAATGGGTTTGGTTGGGTTTGGTTTCCCACATAGGGGCTCATCTTCTAGCACTGTATCGGACAATATTCTCTTATGATCCTAGGGTTTTCATTGGCTTATTTTTGGAAGTAGTCTGTCTTTCTTCTTAGTCTGTCTTAGTTTGGAAGCTCTGTCCATCATGGCTGACCCTGCTGGTATTTGAAATACCAGTGGCATAGCTTCTAATATCATGGCAACATGCAAGTCACCACAGTAGGATGAATTGACAGATGGATGGTGATTATACATAATAGCTTATAAGTATTGCTGAATGAATGAATGAATGAATGCATGGATCAATGAGTGAAGAAACCTCCCTGTTTCTCAATGTGTTCATATGTAAAGTTCAGGTGAGGGATGAGATGGTGTCTAAGGAACGTTTTAGATGGAGCAAGCCATGACTTTGTGTAGCATGAGGCCTGGCTTCTTGTTGTTAGCACTGCTTGCAGATCAGCATGTAACCTTAGGGGCATTTCTTTACTTCACTGGCCTGAGACTTCTTTATCTGTTAAAATGAGCTGCCTCAAAGTTCCCCAGGATCTTTTCCACCTCTAACATTCTAGCAATCAAATTACAGATAACTAAAATAGAGTAGAATAATCATGCCACTCATTTCCATGAAAATAGTGATCAAGCACCTCATGAATGTGTTAATATTTTCATAATTTTAATAATAGCTAACTCTCCTACTATGTGCCAAGCACTATGCTAGGTGCTTGCATCTACTGTTTAATCATCACAGCAATCCCTTGAGATAGATGATATCATAATCCCCATTTTATGGATGAGAAAACCAAGGCCCAGGAAGGATAAAGAACTTGCCCAAGATCCCTGCAGCTATTAAGGAGCAGAGTCCAGGGACGGTGGCTCCAGAGCCGAAGTTCCTCAACCACCATGCTGCACCACCTTGGCCTAAGTTTTATTGCTGCTTTGAAATAGCACAACTGCTAGAATTTTTATTGCAAAATGAACTCCCTTCTGCTTAGTTCTGCGTGTCTGGCTAGGAACCCTGGTGGCACAGTGGTTAAGAGCTTGGCTGCTAACCAAAAGATTGGCAGGTCGAATCTACCAGCCACTCCTGGGAAACCCTATGGGGCAGTTCTACTCTGTCCTATAGGGTCGCTATGAGTCAGAGTTGACTCGACAGCAATGGGTACCTGTCTGGCTAGCAATGTTCTTTTATTTACTTAAAAGCTTGTGCATAGAGGTGCTTTGGTTTCGTGCCTCTTGATTTTACTTTGAAGGCAGAAACCACAATACTCTCAGAATATGACACATTTCTGCTCACTGGAATGGCTGGGAAAGTTAATTGACTGACACATTAGATGATCTAGTTAATTCAGAGCATCATCTTGTATTTCTAGTTTTCTGTAAACATGAAAAACAATAACATATACCTGTTACTAAAATAAAAAAGCATATCATTTAACCTTATTATTATTTAGAAGACTTTGGTATCCAGCACGCCTCAAGGTGATCATTATCAATTACCATTGTAATATACTACCAAAAAGTCATGCTTATTTTTTGAGGTTTTTGTGTCTTGTAATATAGAGTTTATTTTATTATCAGATGAGTCTTTTAAACATAAAAAACCCGTTGCCGTCAAATCGATTCTGACTCATAGAACCTTATAGGACAGAATAGAACTTCCCCCGTAGGGTTTCCAAGGAGCTGCTGGTGGATTCAAAACTGCTGACCTTTTGGTTAGCAGCCAAGCTCTTAACCACGGTGCCACCAGGACCCCTTTAAACGCAAAGGTAAGTGAATTTATTTTGATATAGTATTGACAGTTTCCACAAGGTGGAGACATTGACACACTCTAAACTGCAGCTGAGGGATGTTATAGTGAGAAAGTCCCGGTTTCTTTACCCAAACCAGAGCCTTTACCCTTGCTAAAAGCACAAGTGTTTACATTTCAGGTTCTGCTTTGTGAAGCTTGCACTACATTTTTAGCATGTGAGATAGTGCTTAGAACAAGTGTAGATAAAAGTGCAGAAATGTAAGCAAACCACCCAATTATTGAAATCGGAGAAGTCTGGTCTGGGTTTTTCTTCCTCCATTCCTCTTAATACATAAATGTATCTTCAAAATGAGGAGAGGTAGTCAGAGGGAATTTAATGCTCCTCCTCGTTGCAGCATTGTAGAACCTGTGAGTTCACTCTTGGAAAGGCACGTGAGTTTCTGCTTTGAGGCCAGTTTGCCTTTCTGAATGCTGAGTTCTGAGCAAGGCAATTAATTTTCTACTCATTTCTTTTTCCTCGTATTAAAATGACTGTATTGTAAATATTTAAGGACTGGTTATTTGTTCTACACTTCAGAATCTAATAAATAAGTCGTCATTGAGGCAATTGATCTAGTGGAAAGAAAGTACGTTGACATAGCAGACAGACCAGGGCTTAAACCCTGCTCTGCCACTTGCTAGCTATGTGACGTTGTTGCTGGGTGCCGTCTGAGTTGGTTTCGACTCATCATAATAACATGTGACAGAGCAGAACTGTCCCATAGGGTTTCCAAGGCTGTAATCATTACAAGAACAGAGCCACGGGGTGGGTTCAAACTGCCAACCTTTTAGTTAGCATCCACCAGGACTCCATGTGTGACATTAAACCAGAAAACCAAACCCACTGCCGTTGAGTCAATTCCGACTCATAGTGACCCTATAGGACAGAGTAGAACTGTCATTTAACTTCCTGAAACCTTTTAAAATTTTTGCAATTAGATTTTTCTTTGAGATTGTATCTGATTAATGACACATTTATCTGATAAACACAAAATTTCAGCCAGTGTCTGCATATCTTGTTACCCTCAAACATCCAGGTACTTAGAAACAATGAAATGATTAAAGTTTTCATCCAAATCTTTGTTTGACTTGGTGGAAACACAGCTTTGATGGTATGAGTAACGTACAAGTCAGCACAGAGGCTTCCTGAGAAAAATTCTTATAAAAGTTTACAGCAAGTTTATTTAGAAAGCCTGATAGGGAAATAAATTCTGGTTCCTGAAAACCCTATAACCGTGGTTTTTAAAATAACAGCATGCCTTGGCTTAGTACAGCATCTTTTTTGGGTGCCTCATTTCATTTTCTTCACTAGATATGTGTGCTTATGCTTCTTTCAATTCTCGGGAAGGTGGGGCTGAAATTAAATTATTAACTTAGAGTTTAGCTAAGAACCTAATGGCAAATGCTTTCTTTCTTTTTTTTCTTAGTAGTTTAACTTCTTTTTAGTTTTTTGTTTTTTTTTTTAAATTTATTTTCGTTGTTGAGAATATGCACAACAGAACATACATCAATTCAACAGTTTCTACATGAGGCATTGATTACATTCTTCGGGTTGTGTAACCATTCTCACCCTTCTATTTTGAATTGTTCCTCCCCCATTAACATAAGCTCACTGCCTCCTAGGTTTCCAGTCTAATCTTTTGAGTTGGTGTTGTCAATTTGATTCCATCTATATAGTTCTCAAAAGAGCATAATGCGTAAGGCAGGCGCTCTTTACTAGTTAAGCTAAACTATGGTTTGGTTTAAAGACTTCAGGGAATATTTTTGATTTAAAGTTTGAGGTTTAAAGATTATCTCAGGGCAGTGGTTTCTGGGGTTCATCCAGCCTTGGTGACTCCAGAAAGTCTGGATTCCATGAGAATTTGAAATTCTGCATTTTCCTCCTTTGATCGGGAGTCTTTATTTTGGGGTGTGTGTTTGCAGACCTTGTATTTAGTCTGTGTCAGGCATGTTCTAAGCACTTTACCAGTTGTCACCTGATCTCACCACTTCCTTTTATTAGGTTAGTAAATTGGGCATTGGCTAAGTGGAAAAGAATGTAAAATAACAGATGAAGATGTCTTTTACTAAGGTTTGATCTGTGAAGTCAATCTATCTATTCATATTCTAGAAATTCAGAGTGCCATATGGTACAGAGTAAAATTAAAGTGACAGACTTAGCATCCATATGTTTGGAAGACTTTTCTTTTAATTTTAAAAGGAGGCACCGAGTTGTATAATCTACCCTTTATGGAAAAAAATGATCATAAATTTGACATTAGAAATTTCTCCCTAAGAACCTTTGATACTTCCCATTGCCTGTGGGAACTAATCTAAACTCCTTAACTGAATGGGGGAAGGTTCTTTGCAGTCCTTTCTTCATCTGCCTTCCCCACTGTACCGCTGGCCACATCCTCCTTCACATCCCCCACATTTGCCACTGCTTTAGGCTCCTTACTATTTCTCAAAGGCTATTTCTAGGTCTTTGCAAAGCTCCAGACATGCTGCTTCCTTTTGCCTGAAAATGCCTTCCCTTTTGAGAATACGCAGGTACTGCGAACGGTTAACAGGCTTGGCTGCTAACTGAAAGGTTGGAAGTTTGAGTCCATCAGAGGTGCCTCTGAAGAAAGGCCTGGTAATCTATGTTGAAAAACTAGCCATTAAAAACCCTACAGAACGTAGTTCTACTCTAACACACATGGGATCACCATGAATTGGAGTCAACCCGGTGGCAACTGGTCATGCCCTTTGACTGATCCTGAAACCCTTGCCCCTGTGATGTCCTCCTGGACTCCCCCAGTCAGGGTGAGCTTTGTCTCCTCGTTCCTGGTGCCCTCGGTTCACCCCTAACGCTACATGTAACTTTACTTTTTTTTAAATAATACTTTATTGTGTTTTCTGTGAAGGTTTACACAACAGTTTAGGTTTCCATTCAACAGTGACATTGGTTACATTCTTCACAATGCATGAACATTCTCATTATTTCCGTTCTGGTTGTTCCGTTCCCATTAATCTTGTTTGCCTCCCCCCTTATGTTCTCATCTGTGTTTTAAAGTAATTGTTGACCATATAGGTGATTTTTTAAAGGAGCACAGTACTCATGGGTGATATTCTTTATTTTGTGAGCCATCTGTTATTTAGCTAAAAGGTGACCTCAGGAGCTAGTTTCGGTTCAGAGTTTAAAGAGTATCTCAGGGCAATAGTCTCAGGGAGTCCTCTAGTGTCAATGGGTCCAATAAGTCTGGGTTTTTGTTTTTGTTTTTTTTAAGAATTTGAGATTCTGTTCCACATTTTTATCCCATTCCATCAGGGTCCATCCATTGTGGCTCTGATTAGAATGGTCACCACCTAGCTCTGCTAGTCTCCAAGTAGGTGAGGCCATGGTTCATGTAAACTGTTAGTCCGGTAGTCTAGTTTTTTCTTGGAATCTTTGGTGTTCTTCTTTCTCTTTTGCTCTGGGTGAGTGGAGACCAATAGTTGTATCTTAGATGGCTGCTCGCAAGCTTTTAAGATCCCAAACTGGGATGTAGAACATAATTTTATGAACTATATTATGTGGGAACTGGATCATTCTTTTTTTTTTTGGTAACCCTTTCATTTTGGTTGTTGAATTGTCTGAGAGGAGTTGGATGGTGCTGAGAAAAGAGTATGGTGTTTAGAGACAAACAGCAGTCATGGCTCTGCCAAATGAACTGCAACAAGTCCTTAACCTTAAGCTTGAAAAGTACCTGGCAAAGAGGCAGGGATTTTCAAGAAATATCCACCCTTGTTGTTGTTTTTTTTTTTTTTTTTGTGTGTGTGTGTGTGTGTGTGTGTGTGTGTGTGTGTTTCCTCCACTAAACTCAGAGCTTCTCGAAGGCAGACAGTGCCTGTTATTTTTCTGAACCCCAGGACTAGCACACAGTAGGTATTTAATAAATATTTTGTGAATGAATGATCTGTTCTTGGTGCCTAACTCCACAGGACTTTGGGTTTATAAAATTTGCTATCTCCAACTGTGAAACCTAGTGATTCTGTTTACAGAACACTTGGAGAAAATCAACCTAACCTCCAGTGTCTTTCTGCTACAGTGCATGACTCCCTCTAGTGGCCAGTATAGGATGTGATGCTGTGATTTTGATGACTTTTAGCTCTAAGAGTCATTGTATTGGTTTCTGACCCCTGGCTGGTGGTATCTGGGGCTAAGGAAGCAGAGGTTGTAGCAGTTTGCTTGTCTTTAGAATGTGGTCAGGCTAATGAGCCAGCTAGTTTTCACTGTTGGCTTTTTGATGGCCAGATCTTCTCTGGTAGGTGGCAGGGATTACTGCATCAGCAGATACCACGTGTGTTTTGTACCTCTTAGGAGACTCAGCCCCAAGCCGCCTCAGAAGCTAAGGAAGCCATCCCTGCTGAAGTACCTGTAAGCTCCATAAACATGTCAGAGTGTTTCATGTTTCTGTGCCGTTTGTGGTACAAGACCCTATGCTTAGATTTGCCATCATTGCCTGCCAGTCACCTCCTCTCTGAAGCCCTCCCTGATTCCATTCAAGCACAAGTATCAGCTCCTTCCTCTAGGCTCTCGTGGTACCTGATGTCCACTCTGTAGTAACCATATAAAAGTGATCCATTGCACTGCAAAGGCAATGTCCCTTGTTTGCATGGTTGCCACCTACCGCACTGGCATTAGTGGCTAAAGTCTGTAGCTAGGGTAATTTATATTCTGGTCCATGTCTGTCTATTTCTATCACTTTACATGGTGAGACCTTGGGGCTGCTCCAGGCCTTCCTTGGCCTCTTCTGAATGCCCACTGGCCATACTCTTATGGTCTGGCTGGGTCACTCATCAGTCCTGGCCCAAGCCATCAGCTCATAGTCCTCCATGCAGAGCCACCTCCCCCATCACTCACTGTCTTGTAGTCTTGCCAGCCAGTGAGGGTCCCATCCATGCCACATGGGAACCAAGGGAGGCTCAGGAAAAGTAAACCTCAAGACCTCGTTCTCCCTGATGATAGTGCTCCCAAGTTCATGTTGTTATCTATGACTGTGTCCTGGGTTGACCTGCAAAGCCTCCTCCTCCTAAAATCCCCCAAAGGAGAGCAGAAACAAAACCCTTCTCTACTGCACTTATCTAATGCATTTCCTCCTTCTCCTGCTTCCTTTTCCTTCCCATCATTCCTTAGGGCTGGGAAGAGGTAGACCTTTCTTTGAACCCTCCTTCATTAGATCTCCTTCCCACCATAAAGCAACAAGCCTCAAGATTGTAGGAAAAGGGGTCCCTTCACTACACTACAGGAAAATGCTCTGACCTGCTAGAGTCTTGGATATAAATGGAAACTAAAGGAAATTAACAGATCCTTTTAAACCCAAAGCCTGGTTGTTTATGCTTTTGTTTCTTGAGGTTATTATTATGCTGTAAAATCCTTTTTTTTTTAATTAACAAAAACTAAATATTAACTCCTTTGGTGTGATTCCTTCTGTTACGATCTGAATTTACTGCCTAGGCAGTTGGATGCCTTAGGTACATACTCATCTGCTTGGAAAAAACAGGAAGGAGTCTACCTACTCAATGTAAAAATGAAGTGACGTTTGTCTCCCTGCTGGAGTGTTATGAGCACTAAGTGAGATGCTACACGTACCAGTGCTGCTCATTACGAAAATACAGGGAAGTGCTCATGTTGTGAAACTTGCTGGTCCAGTCTAGACTTCTTTCTAGGACTTTAGCCTAAAACGTAGGTGGCAAAATATTGTCCTAAGAGCCAGCCATTTAGTGTGTCCCCCATCCCTTATCCCCTGATGGGGTGCTTCCTATGTTTGTGACTTCTGGCCATAATATTTAAAAGTCAAACTGTTTGAAAATGTTACACACACACACTGTCTTACACTCACATACGCATAAATACACACACACACACACACACACACACACACACAAATCAGAAAGCCACCCATATAAGATACATCTTTAGACTGTTTCTGCACACTAATTAGGAGGAAGGAATGGCGCCCATAACTTTTGCAAGCTCTAAAAAGTTAAGGTCAAGACTGTCTTGAATGCTCGCGTATTTTCATTGTCTGCCACAGTGCCTGTTCCATAGTATGCAGTCAGTACATGTCTGCTGAATGAATGTTGCAAGTGATCTTGAACCTGGCGTCCCTCTAAATAAATACATGCCTAAGACTGAAGCCCCCTTGAGCTTAAAGCCCCAGTCACACGGCCTTTCCTCTCCTGGGTCCTGCCTTGTACTCTTTGATTATTCCAGACCTTTGGACCAGCTCTATCCCAGTAAGCTTGACATTGACAGCACAGGGAAAGTAATAGCTCAGAATAAAAAGGGCCATTTGCTGTGTAGGGTGGTAGATGGAACATGGAGAATGCCCCTTGTTCCTCTCTTCCCTTCCTCCAACAGTAACGGGACAGACGTGTGAGGCATTTCTTACCAAGTCAGCATAGAACACAGAGGCAGCACCGTGAGTCAAAAAGAGTGCACTGATGGCATGAAAGGCTCTTTCTTATCTGGTGAATGTTTCCCATGGTGTTTCCAGGGCCAGACCTGGAGAGACCTTGACAGGCTGTTGTTCCTGGCAAACTGATAGGAGAGGAAGCCAAAAGACTCCTTGAGCCAAAATGCACTTTGGGGGCCAAGATAAATTATTTTAGGCGAGGCTGTCCTGAAAGGCGCTAGGTCATGGCAAGTCCCCACAGGGAGTGGCAGGCATCTCTGTGGCCAATCCAAGTGAAACTGTCTTGGCTTAGGGGGTTCTTGGAAGATTTGAGAATCCCAGGTTGCCAGCTGGTCACTGGGATGGTTGTAGTGGGATTAGGAAGACTGAACTGTCATGGAAAGGGAATGGCTCAGGTCTGTAGACACACAGATCTGTGGGGCCTTGGGTACATCACTTGCCCCTAATGCACTGTTGTTAGCTGCTTTCGAGTTGGCTCCCAACTCATAACAACCTCATGCTCAACAGAGCGAAACACTGCCCAGTCCTGCATCATCCCTGTGATCAGTTGAGGATTGGACCACTGTGATCCACAGGGTTTTCATTGGCTGATTTTTGGAAGTAGATACAACAGGTCTTTCTTCCTAATCTGTCTTAGTCTGAAAGCTCTGCTAAAACCTGCTCAGCAACCTGTTCAAAGTGCGAGTCTCCACTGACGGATGGGTAGTGACTTTGCATAAGGTGCATGCGCTGTAATCAAACCGGGGTCTCCTGCATGGAAGGTGAGAATCCCATGAACCACCAGTGCCTCACTCCTAATGTACCTCCCACCTCTTCTCAC
>NW_004443942.1:12025855-12167402 GCF_000243295.1 Trichechus manatus latirostris
CACACACACACACACACACACACACACACACACACACACACACACACACACACACACACACACACACTTTAAAAATACAAATGAGGCTCCACGATGTCGTTAGAGGCCCAGAGTAATGAGGCTCCACGATGTCGTTAGAGGCCCAGAGTAGCCCAATAGGTTGGTGACAGGGTAGGCCGGATCCCAGTCTAGGGGTCTTTCCATTCCACTCTGCTTCTGTCAGTGTTTCCTCACTGACAGGTCTTAATGGTGCATGACTTCTCAGAAACCATAAATACTTCTCCCCATCTGATATTTTCCTTGGTGTTAAGTATCCCAGGCAAATACACTGACCTGTTTTCATAAGCAGCTTTCCGGGTAGGGTAAGCAAGCCCAGAGAGTCATGGAAGGTGGGAGGGGACAGGATTAATTTCCTCAAGTGTTGCAGAACAAGTGACAGCTTTTGCCTCCTGGTTGTGATTTCACCTGACACTGGAGGGAGGGGGGATGTGGTTGATTGATGGCTCTGACTACCAATGTCAGTGGTCCCTGAGGCATCAGTGTTCCACCTCTTCTTCCATTCATGCTGAGCCCACTTGATCACTGAGTGTGGGAAATCTATCAGCCTTTATCGGCAGCTGGATAGGCAGTTTTATTAGAGGAGAAAGAACAATTGAGGAAGTCTTCCACATTCCGGAGCCCACCCTAGCACTGTAGCCACGGTTGGTGAGGATGGATTTAGCAGGCAGAGGCCAGGATTAAAACAAGATTTACAGGAGAACAGGCACGTGGAGAAATGAAGTTTGGTACAGCTTAGACATGGCAGCTCAGACTACCACTCATGTCTGATGGAAAATGTTAGGCTAGTAATTTACAGGAAAGAGAGGAAAAGGGGTGACTTGTCTTCTCAGGAAACTGGGCTTAGAGCTCTGACTTCTTGGGAGTTTCCAAGCTTGGTCTGAGGTTTGTGTCCTCTCCCACCTCCCCCTGCCCATAGCATTCTAAGAAAAAAACAACCAAACCCATTGCCGTCAAGTGGATTCCGACTCATAGCGACCCTATAGGACAGAGAAGAACTGCCCCATAGGGTTTCCAATGCTGTAATTTTTACAGAAACAGACTCACATCTTTCTCCAAAGTAGCGGCTGGTGGATTTGAACTGCTTACCTTGCAGTGAGCAGCTGAGTGCTTAACCACTGCACCACCAGGGCTCCGCTAGCATTCTACAAGGAAGGAAGAAAGAGTGAAAGGGAGCAAAAAATAGGTGCTTGGGGAAAAGGAAAGCATACCTCAGGCCCTTCTTGATTGGTCCCTGAAGGGACTGCTCATTGCCTGCCCTCCCATCCTAGTGACGTTTTTCTGGTCCTGGAACCTTCAAAGCAGCCTCTCCTGGGCAAGGAAACTGGAAATCCTTCCTTTGGTTTGCCTTCCAGAGAACTGCAAGTAAAAGGCAGTAAAATTCTATTTAGCAAGTGTTTATTGAGCTTATTGTATGCTGAAGACTGTGTAAAAGGCACTGAGGCCCAGGGAAATGAAGACACAGTCCCCAAGATCCTAAATTATGGAAGGAAGATTGTGGAACAGGTCAGTATAAGTGCAGAGAGCTAAGGAGACCAGTGAAGGAGCGATGAATTCTGCTGGAACGAGGAATGGGACATAAAGAGAGTACAGGAAGGTAAGGGTCAGTGGGAAGAATGTAAGCTATGGAGTCAGACCTGGATTCTAGCACTGGTTCTACTACTCTTAGCTCTGTGTCCTTGAGCCAGGTATTTAACTTTACTGTGTTCATCTCCTAACGTTGCTGTGAGACTTTAATGAGATCATGTGAGATCTCAGCCCAGTGCCTGGCACACATGTACTAAGCACCCAGGAGATGTCACCTTGAGGACTAAGGTGCACCTAAGCCAAGCCATGGTATTTTCAGTTGCTTCATATGCATGAGAAAGGTGGACAATGAATAAGGAAGACTAAAGAAATGATGCGTTTGAATTATGGTGTTGGTGAAGAATATTGAATATACCACAGACTGCCAGAAGAATGAACAAATGTGTCTTGGAAGTAGTACAGCCGGAATGCTACTTAGAAGCGAGGATGGTGAGACTTTGTCTCACTTCCTTTGGACATGTTATCAGGAGGGACCAGTCCCTGGAGAAGGACATCATGCTTGGTAGAGAGTCTGCAAAAAAGAGGAAGACCCTCAACGAATGGGATGGGTTGACACAGTGGCTGCAACAGTGGGCTCAAATACAGCAGTGATCATGAGGATGGCACAGGACCAGGCAACGTTTTGTTCTGATATACATTGAGCCTCTATGAGTTGGAGCCAACCCAATGGCACCTAACAACCACAGATGTTTTTTTACCACCGTAATGTCTACCACCAACACCATTAGCAGCTGTAGCATCTTCAGGGCATGTGAGCTGGGCCTTGAAGGATAAACAATTGGCCAGGCAGACCAAGGGGAAGAGCAAGGGCATGAAGACAAGTGGGTGTGGAGCATGTTATTAGGAGAATGGTGGCTGGTGGGTTTGGCAGAGTGTAGAATGTGAGGGACAATGAGGAGAGGGGCGACTGGAGAGAAGACTGGAGGCAGGAATGTGTGCCCCCACCTCCAAGACCTTTGGGCTTGATCTCAAAGGCAGTGGGAACACATAACTGGGAGAGGAATGCACTTGGCAAGCTTCGTGAGGGATGGGTTAGAGACTCAGCAGAAGATGGAGATGGAGCTCAGGTCAGAAGCTATTACAGAGTCCAGGAGAGCAGTGACATGACTGCATTATAGCAGAGGCCATGGGAACAGACATATAGAGGGGTGAAATAGTTATCACATTAAACTTAGCCTGACATGGGGGCAGATGGACAAAGGGTACGAAGGAGCCAGAGAGACCAGGACAACTCCCGGTTCCCAGCCTGTGCTGGAACTGGCTGTGAAGTAGTTGACATTTATCTTCAGCACCCTCCATCCTTGTCCAGCTTTCCCTCTGACCCCTAGGCACCCACCCAATGTTCTCGAATTATCTCAGGCCTCTAGGCCACCCCCAGACCAGGGCTGGCTGAATGTTTAATCAGAGTAAGTGGCAAGCTATCGAATATGATTCCAGGCACTCTAGGAGAAACCCTAATTCTCAGGCCTTCCAATACTTGCCCTGGAGAAGCTGGGACCCCAGTGGCAGAGACTGCCCTGTGTGCCAGCCATTAATTCTAACACAAGGCAGGCGGTCCACGTTAGCACGGAGAGGCAAAATGCTGTGGGGGCTCCAGGGTGGATCTGAGAATAGAGCTGGCCCCATGGAGGCCTTTTAACTTTACCCTTGTGGGGAGCCAGCTGTCCTCACCGGCAAAGGAGAATAATAATGCCTGGAGTTTCAGTTAAGATTGAATAAGGTGGTGTAGGCAGTGCCTGGGGCGTTGTAAACTGAAAACTAAACCAGATGCCATCGAGTCAGTTGTAACTCATGGTGGCCCCATGTGTGTCAAAGTAGAATTGTGCCCCATAGAGTTTTCAGTGGCTGTGATATTTCAGAATTAGATCCCCAGGTCTTTCTTCCAAGGTACCTCTGGGTGAATCAGGGCTTCGAACTGGTTTCTTTGGGTTCGAACACCTACTGAGAATTTGCATTTCCACTCCCAGATATACTGAATCAGAATCTGCAGTTTAATAAGATCCTCCAGGTGATTTTTATCTGTAGTAAATTTTGAGAACCACTGCTCTGCTGGTGGTTCTCAGAATTGGTCCCTAGCCAGCAATATTAGCATGGCCTGGGAACTTGTTAGAAATGCAAATTCTCAGCAGGGGTTCGAACCACAACCAACTAGTTTGAAGCCCTGGGGTGAATTCAAACCACCAACCTTGATAGTAGCTGAGCTTTTAACTGTTTGTGCCACCCAGGGACTCCTTGGTGCATTATACCAGACCAGACCTGGTTGCCATTGAGTCAGTTCCTACTCATAGTGACCCTATAGGACAGAGTAGAACTGCCTCATAGGGTTTCCAAGGAGTGGCTGGTAGATTTGAACTGCCGACCTTTTGATTACCATCCAAGCTCTTAACCACTATGCCACATCATTATCATAATAGGAAGGATGTTGGTTAAGATTAAATGGAATATAATGTATGTAAAATACCTAGATCAGTGCCTGGTGCAGGCTAAAAGTACTCGGTATATTTTATTCTCTTCCACCATTACTCATCCGCAAACCCCAGATGGTAAGAAGCCAGTGAGACCTCTCCTTAGAGTGAATGGGGTTTGAGCTAATAGCATTCCCTGTATTAATGTGGGAAATATGACTATCCTAACACTCTAAGCCAACAACCATGGTACTAGGTTAGAGAACCCCGCTGTGATTAATCATGCTTAGCAAGCACTCTTTCCTTTCCTTTCCGGCCATCTGGACTGTCTGCTGTCTTGTCGGAACAGACTTCCTGCCTTTCACACAGCTATTCATCGGTAAATAACATCAACTAGATGCACTCCAGCATCTGGGTGTTACTCAGATTGGCCCCAGGTGTTTTACCGAGGGACCTCCCACCTTGGCCATTAATCAACACAACAGAGGAACTCTGCACTTAACGTGATTCAAATTGACAAATATTTAACGAGTGTCTCCTTGGTGCCAGGCCCATGGCTGCATCCTGGGGTATGACGGACAAGAGGCAGCAATCAGAGATTTGTTCTCCAGGTTCTCATTTGATACACTGGGCCTATTTTTAGGCCTCCGCGTGGTGCAAATGGTCTATGCTAGACTACTGACTGAAAAGATGGTGGTTCAAAAGCACAGAGCGATGCTGCAGAAGAAAGGCCTAGTGATCTGCTTCCGTAAAGATCACAGCCAAGAGAACCCTATGGAACGCAGTTCTACTCTTTAACACGTGGGGTTGCCGTGAGTTGGAATCAACTCGACAGCAACAGGTGTACAGGGTTTTGGGCTTACTTTTGTTCATTAAACGTTCTCACCAGAGTACTCATGAGCAGAGGATTTACACATGGGGAAAAAACATTCTACTCCGTAGCAATTGATGGATGACAGGGAATGGAAGCTAGATAGTTTATGTAACCCCCAAGCCCTGGATTTATATGGCATCACTTTGATTTTACTAATAAGGAAAATAAATACTCAAGAGGGTAATTGTTACTTAATATATTTTTTTGTTGTTGTTGTTGTTACTTAATTTTTTAAGCCCGTGAAAGAAGATGGACTATTGATATTTCATTCCATTGTTTCTTTCTTATTGTATGCTGGGATTGCAGTGATGGTGGAGTGTCTTTGGTGCCCTTGTTGCTTTGTTATTGTTGCACGCTCTCCCTTCAGGGCCACTGTCTTTGCTGGAATGCAGTAGTGTGCAGGTGCCTCTTTTACTCAATGCTTTGCAAATGTACTCCAAGGCGGAGAACCTAAGTCACACACGGTCACTAATCTCATTTTTTCTATTAAGTTTTTGCATATCTCTCATCTAGAAAACCCGGGACATATTTATTTTTATCTTAAGCACATAGATCACTCAGACTGAATATACCCTTCCTAGTTATTATTCAACTTATAGCAGCTATGGAGTGGCTCAACAGATTTATGATGGCAAGGTTGGAGAATACCAAGTTCGAGTGGAGGTGAATATGAAAAGAAACATTTGGATGAGGTTGGGAGTATATTGGCCCTGAGACAGTAAGCCCATGTTGAAAGACTCAAAAAGAAGGCCTTATGTGTCTGTACTCAGATCAAGATAAGAAACTCAAGTTTTGCTGGGACTTCATGATCCTCTCATTGACTTCTTTGGAGGCATGGTATAATAGAAGACGCTTTAGACTTTGAGTCAGAAGACCTGACTTCAAATCTCCAGCGGTGTGACTTGGGGAAAATTACTTCCTTTTCTGAGGCTCTGTTTCCCTTCTATTAAATGGGAACCTACTATTTTAGTTTTCTAGGGCTGCCGTAATGAAGTGCCACAAACTGGGTGACTTATAAGAACAGAAATGTGTTGTCTCACAGTTCTGGAGGCTGGGAGTTCAAGGTCAGGGTGTCGGTGTGTTGATTCCTTTTGAGGCTTTGCAGGAATATCTGTTCGTGCCTCTCTCCTAGCTTTTGGAGGCTCCAGACGTTCCTTGGCTTGTAGCTGTAGCCTTACATGGTGTCTGTCTCCCTGTCTCTGTGTGTCTTCTCTTTTATAAGGACACCAGTCATGTAGTATGAGGACTCACCCTACTCCAGTATGACCTCATGTTAACCTAACTGATAACATCTTCAAAGACCCTATTTCCAAACAGTCAACATTCACAGGTAAAGAGATTAGGACCTCGGTATATCTCTTTTTTGGGGGAGGGTGTCATGAGTCAATCCATAACACCTACCTCTCAGGTGTATGGTGAGAAGTAAAGATGTTGTTGTTGTTAGGTGCCATCGAGTCGGTTTCGACTCATGGTGACCCCATGTACAACAGAATGAAATACTGCCCGGTCATGCACCGTCCTCATGATCATTATGCTTGAGCCCATTGTTGCAGCCACTGTGTCAGTCCATCTCATTGAGGGTCTCCCTCTTCTTTGCAGACCATCTACTTTACCAAGCATGATGTCCTTTTCCAGGGACTGATCCCTCCTGATAACATGTCCAAAGTATGTGAGACGAAGTTCTTGGAACACAGAGAGTGATGGTTCCCTTTACCCTTCTTGGAGTTTATTGCATCTGTTTGGTTTTCTAGTCCTTTATCCTACTTAGGACAGTTACCAAGATGATGTCATGCCATTTCTTATTCTTGAGCACATTGATCAAATAGCGCCTGCTGAATCAGAGTTGGTCCGTAAGCAGGCCCGTGTGATCAGTGGAAATGAGTTGCCTGAAGCAGGAGGCAGCTTACCTGCAGCTCAGAGACAAAGAGAGTAAACACATCAGCTTGGATAAACATCTGTGAGGGGCTCAAAGCTAATACATCTGTTATGGATTGAATTGTGTCCCCAAAAAATATGTGTTGTGAATCCTAACCTTTATGCCTGTGGTTATAATCTCATTTGGGAATGGGTTGTCTTTGTTACGTTAATGAGACAGGATTAGTATAGGATGTGTCTGTCTTAAGTCCATCTGTTTTGAACTATAAAAGAGATTAAACAAGCAAGTGAGCAAGCAGAGATGGGGGAAGAGAGATGCCAAGCCATATGGAGATCGCCTAGAAGCAGAAGCTCAAAGAGGCAAGGACCTTCCTCCAGAAGAGAAAGCCTTCCTCTGGAGCTGGCACCCTGAATTCAGACTTCTAGCCTTCTAAACTGTGAGAAGATAAATTTCTGTTTATTAAAGCCACCCACTTGTGGTATTTCTGTTATACCAGCACTAGATAACTAAGACAGCATCCCACCTGGGATACGACCACAAATCAGGAGTTTGTGTGTGACTTGGAAGAATCATTGCATCCCTTCCAGGATTCCTAGGACCCTGATAAGAAATCTCTTCTGAGATATGGGGGTTTGTGACCTTCCTTCTTAATCCTGAAATAACTATAAGTGAGACAGACAAAACTGGCATGGACACCTGTGGAGGACTGATGGTTTCTGAGACCCAAAAAGTGAAATAAGATTCTGAGATTAAGGAGAGGCCCAAGTCTGTCTCCAGAGTCTTTCAGCGATAAATCAAGCCTACATTCATTGCTTAAAGTGGGAGATGGGGTCTGTGGTTATCTCCCCTGCATCATCGAAGTTCGTATTCTAGTTCCCAGAGCGCTGTGCTTGTAATCACCTAGTCATCTATTTTGAAATTAGAAAGCTCACATACTTGAGCAGCGAAGTTTAAAAGGTGAAGTCAGCTCAAGTTGTCAGAAGCATGGGACAGAATAAATATGGTGTTGGCTCTATAGAGAAGGGGTATGGCCACATAGAAGTTGACTAACAATGCCTGCCAACACACATCTTTTTGGCCGTCCTGCAGTGTGATATGTAATTCATAACAGTATGGTGGTTCAGTGCTAGAATTCTCGCCTTCCATGCGAGAGACCTGGTTCGATTTCTAGCCAATGTACCTCATGTACAGCCAACACTCATCTGCTGTGGAGGCTTGCATGTTGCTATGATGCTAAGTAGAAAATCAACTCCATGGCACCTAACAACAACAACAAGACCAGAAAGGAAGAGTGGACACCCTGTGGACATTGGAAGCCCTGAATGCCCTATGCCATTTTAGGGAGCAATAAGGAGAGCTGGACAATAGTGTTAAGGAGGGTAAGACTCGGAGGGCTGAGTTGCATAGGAACTAGAATACTTGGAGAATGCTTTGTGCAAGGACCATGGAGACTGGGGCATTGGCAAGGGCAGATACTTTTCTTTGCCTCGAAAGCATTATTACATGTTTAATTTCAATTAAATGTCACAGGTCTGTATTGTAGCACTAGAAACACTTGTGTCAACATCCCCCAGGTGCTCATGCAGAAAGTGAGTAAGGGCAGAACTAGTTCTGTGTGTGTGTTGGAAATGAAAACTGATGAGGTGGTCAGAGGTAGGAAAGTTCAGATCTTAGCGCCAATCTCACATGGTAATTTACTGAAGCGTCTCACTACAACATGGCTTCCTGTTGTTCAGTCTCAGGAAAGCAGGCATTTCAGTCACCTATGGTTTCCGGCCTTTGTAGATCTGATACCTAAATTTCTCTGAGGAAATTCTACTCCTTTAGCCCCATCCACCACTGTGAACCCAAACAAAACATGTAGTTACAAGCTCAGCACCACCCCAAGACCTCAGAACCATCCGTGGCAGGTTAGAGCTTTATTAATTGAGTGATTTTTGCCTTACTCTCTGGGAGTTGTTAATGAAAACCACTCAACCATTTAGTTGAGAGAGGGAGGGAGACAAAGATTGAGGACAGCTTACAGACTGGATTTCCTCACTCCTTTGGAGATTGCTGTAGCTATTTTAGAAGTTGAGCCAGACTTTACAGTTGAGTAAACCATTCACCAGAGGTGTGTGTGAGGGTCCCTGGGAAAAGCTTTCATTTAATATCCTGCAGCTGGGCCCTCTGGGTATAAGGAACCATCTAGCCTGTGACCAACTCTTTTTTTTGTTGTTGTTTTTAATTTCTTCTTTCTTTTTTGATTATTATAGTACTTTAGATGAAGGTTTACAGAACAAACTAGCTTCTCATTAAACAGGTAGTACACATATTGTTTTGTGACAATGGTTACCAACCCCATGACATGTCAACACTCTCCCTTCTCAACCTTGGGTTCCCTATTACCAGCTTTCCTGTCCTGTCCCTCCTTCTAGTCCCTGCCTCTGGGTTGGTGTGCCCCCTTAGTATCATTTTGCTTTATGGTTCTGTCCAGTCCCCGGCTGAAGGGTGAACCTCAGGAGTGACTTCATTACTGAGCTAAAAGGGTGTCCGGGGGCCATAGTCTCAAGGTTTCCACAGTCTCTGTCAGGCCAGTAAGTCTGGTCTTTTTTTGTGAGTTAGAATTTTGTTCTACATTTTTCTCCAGTTCTGTCCAGGACGCTCTATTGTGAGCCCTGTCTGTTTCCAACTCTTGGTAATAGTTAATACTAATGATCATCATAATAATATTGATAATAAAACCAAACTCATTGCCGTCAAGTCAATTCTGACTCATAGCGACCCTATAAGACAGAGTAGAACTACCCGGTAGGGTTTCCAAGGAGTGGCTGGTGGATTTGAACTGCTGACCTTTTGGTTAGCAGCCGAGCTCTTAACCACTGCACCACCAGGGCTCCAGTATTGACAATAGCAGCTACCATTTGCTGAGGCTTTCTAAATGCCAGGCACTGTATGCAGCACGCTACATACATTATCTCATTTCCTCTTCCCTTTAATCTCTATGATATAGTAGCCCTTCTTCTCACTTTCTTGAGAATACAGGGATTTGGAGGATAGACATAATTTGCCCAAGGTCGTGTGGCTGGTGAGTTATGGAGCTGAGATTCAAACACAGAGAACAAGCTCAACCTCTGTGCTTTGGGTTTTTACTAATGTTGTATAAACATGTCTAATATCGAATTCCTTTCCCCACCAAATCTGTTCCTCTCTCTGTTTTTCCACCATCCACATCTTCCATAGCTGGAACCCAGAAAAAATCTCAGACTTCCTTTGTTTTTGGCAATGCTAATCACTAAGTTTGCCAGATTCTTTCTCTTAAATATCTTTCACCATGGTCCTCTTTAATCTCATTATCCCCATTTAACAGATGTGCAAACTAAGGATGAGAGACGTCACTTGTTTAAGGTGATACTAAAGGGTGCAGCCAGTTTTAGAGAACTTGAAGACTCAGCAGTTGAGATCCACCTTTTTCTGGGTTTTAGAGTTCTACAAAAGCTAGCCTTCAACTAGATTAATAGAATAATAATGTGGGTGGCAACAGACTATCTGCTGGTAGGTCAATATCAAGTGTCTGTTTTGTTTTAAGGGGTTCAGAATCAGGCAGAGATTTGGTCAGACAGAGGAAACGGGAAGTGAAGGGTTCAGCAATCAAAACATAACAGAAATGTTTGAAGAAACTAGATATGTTTGGTGTGGAAAATACTTAGAAAAGCAGTAGGTTCCAGAGGACTGAATTTGAACTGTAGGTGGAAGTTAGACTTACATTTTCCTAAATACCAATGTGGCCGCTAATCAGTATAAGGAAAAAAATGTGCTGAAAATTACATCTGTCAAAAAGCAAACCAGGCTAGTTTGCAAGGACTTGATCCCCTTTGTCCCTGGGGATAATCAAGCAGAAACTAAAAAACTGTATGTCCCAGATATTGCAAGAAGGAATTTTCATGTTAGGTGAGATGCTAAGGGTGACATTTAAAAGGTCTTCTAGTTGTAAGATTCCGGCTATGAAGGTTTCCATAGGAATCAGTGAAGTTCAATTATAGACAGGGCAGAGCCAGGTGTCCTGTTCAGGAGGAAGGGGTCTCCTTATCAGGTTCCCACAGGTCATGCTAGCCTGGGAATGATAACAGGGGTTCCAAAGTTGTTGCCTCTCAGCTTTTCTCTAACCTGTACCCCTTCTGATAAATACAAAAACTGTGCACGCCTCCTTCTCCTGCCCCAGGTTCTGTCTGATCTGGAAGATAAACGGGTTTGGAAGCAGAATGGACTGTGACTATTGAGAATCACCGTAAATTCAGTGTATGCTCACCAGCTGAGATGTCACTGTGTGTTACTATCCGTAGTTCCTATAATGAAAACAATAGATGGAGGGTTTTTTTTTTTAATTATTGTGGTAAATATGTATGTAACATAACATTTGCCATGTCAGCTTTCTTCACATGTACAGTTCAATGACTTGTGTGCATCATCTTGTGCAATCATCACCATTATCTACTTCCAGATTTTTCCATCACCCTTAACAGAAGCTCCTTGGCCTCTAAGCAATGAGTCCCCCTCTCTTACTCCCTCTTACCCGCCCCTGGTAGCCACTAATCAACACTGGTCTGAAAATACTTGCCCATTCTAGATATTTCATTTAAGTGAGCTCTTATAATATTTCTCCTTTTGTGATCGACTTATGATGTTTTCAAGATTCATCCATGTTGTAGCATGTATCAAGACTTCATTCCTTTTTATGGTCAAAGAATATTCCATTGTATGTATATACCACATTTTGTCTATCCATTTATCTGTTGATGGACTTTTTAGGTTGTTTTCATCTTTTGGCTATTACGAATAGTGCTGCAGTGAACATTGGCGTACATGTAGAAAACAATAGGTTTTTAAAATGTAAAAATAATATTAAGTGCAATCTCTTTAACTATGGCAGGGTCTAGGGGATTCTGATTTACTCCCAACCCATTAGAATTATTACTTCAGCTTATCTGTCTACCATTTGTATGAAAATGAAAGCACTTGAACAAGTTGAAGAGTAAAAACAGTCAGAGACCTCATTCTTTTGTCTGTGCAGCATCACACAGCTGTTGTGACTACAGTCCCTACTGTACTGATAGAAGGTAATTTGAGTTTACTGTCAGCAACCAACTTTAGCTTGATTTCTACTCAAAGGCCAGAGGCCTGTGTTTGGGCTCACCACCTCCCAGTCTGCCCTGCCCTCCAGAGTGCTCCAGCTGCTTGTCCCGGGTCCTTTGCTGCTCTTTGTTCATCCACAGGTGGCTTGTTTTCCTGGATGCTTGGTTATGTGGCTTCTGGGTGTCTCTTGCCCAAGCCCACCCCCGCACCCCACCCCTCCCAGCTCCAGCAGCTGCCTTGCTAAGGGAGAAATGTGCACATCACCACAATTCGTGCTCCACTCTGCCCTTCTTGCAAGCACACCTGTGGCTCTCCATCCAGGCCTCTACATGTTGAAATTCTAGGAGAGGAACACAGCGTTTGCTTTTACACTGAATTTCCCACTGTACATACTTTTTTTAAAAAATCATGTACAATGGGAAATTTAGCCATGGGGCAATGAGACTGCCTTGAGGTCAAGTTTAGGATACCACAGAGTTTAGTACCAACATTGTTCCCAACACGGTGGACACTCTGCTCAAGCCATACTGTCCCTTGAATGGGACTTGCTCCAAGCCTTTTCTTGTTGGCTTCCACTGCCCAGATTGTCCTTTTCCTTCTCTCCTACCAAATCCTCCAAGACCTCTGCTTAAATTCTACGTCTTTCTTGAAGTCTTGCCTGGTCGCTTTTAGGTAACATATCCTAAGCCCCTGAAGGCAGGGGTGGAAAATAGCACCTAGGGCAATTAGTGTTAAATTGCTAAATGATCTCTCACAGCCAGCTATGGAAACTGTGATGTCCAGTAGAAACTGCTCATTGGCATCCTGCCTCAAGGGGGGCCCAGGGCACACGCCCTACCTGCTATACCTTAGTTACTCCTCTGCCTCAAGGTCAAGGACTGAGTCTGATTCTTGTTTCCCCCCAGTACCAGGCCAGTGCCTGCCGCGCACACACACACACACACACAAAAAAAAGAACGATTGCCATGGAGTCAATTTCAACTCACAGTGACCCTATAAATAAGTGTTTGTTGAACAAATGCAGCTACCTTAAATGTGGACAACCTTGAGGGCAAAGGCCTGCATTTGGCTCCAGTACTGTGCTTCCTGCGGCACCGAGGAGCTTCAGGAAATCTGATGGTTTGCTGAGGTCAGGTGATGATCCCAAGGCCTTTTTTATGCTTCAGTTTACAGAAGGGATGGTCTCCCAGAGCCGAGTTAGGCACCTTCTTACCCTATCTGTTCTCAGTACACCTTGACATTTCTTTCACCTGCAATCTAGATAAGACAAGGTGAAACTTGCGTGAACCTAAACCAAAGTGTCAGCTGTTTTTTCCCTAGTTTGGGGAGTGACTGTGGTTACCACCTGGGGGTGTCTACCTGAAACCAGAAGAGAAAGACACTGGATATCTGAGTCATCCTCCAAACAGAACACACACTCCCCAAAGCCAACATAAATTGAGCTGACAATGTAAAAACTGAACATGTGTCATATCAGAAAGCACAGGAACAACAAGGTATAAAAAACTAAAAAACCAAACCCATTGCTGTCCAGTTGATTCAAACTCCTAGCAACCCTGTAGGACAGACTAGAACTGCCCCATAGGGTTTCCAAGGTTGTAAATCTTTATGGAAGCACACTACCACATCTTTTCCCCTCAGAGTGGCTGGTGGGTTCAAACTGCTGACCTTTTGGTTAGCAGCCAAGCACAGGGTATGTTGTCGTTGTTGTTAGGTGCCATCAAGTCAGTTCCGACTTGTAGGGACCCAGTAGGGCAGAGTAGCACTGCCCCATAGGGTTTCCAAGGAGTGGCTGATGGATTTGAACTGCCGACCTTTTGGTTATCAGCCGAACTCTTAACCACTACACCATCAAGGCTCCATGCCCAGGGTATAGCAGCCTCCAAAAGATTGGCAAGCATTCCTCAGTGCCTTGAAAGTGCTTGGGAGGAAGGATTCTTTCGACAAAGTGGAAGGCTTTTCCCGGGTGGTTGTTGTTGTTGTGTGCCGTTGAGTCAATTTCAACTCATAGTAGCCCCCCGTGATAGAGTAGAACTGCCTCATGGGATTTTCTAGGCTGTAGTCAGGTCCCAGGTATTTTCTACGACGGAGCCAAGCTGCTGGGGGTTTGAACTGCCGACCTTGTGGTTAGCAGCCAAGTGCTTAACCATTGCGCCACCAGGGCTCCTTTTTCCAGGGCAAGGATGTCTAATTATGATGCCACTTGGCACGCCCATACGTTGCCCATGATAGTCCGTATTCAGCGTGCTTAGCATTGCTTACTCATGTCTCCTCTCCACCTGGGGCTTCCAACAAATGGATTATTCTGAGGCCTGTAGACCTCTAAGTTTAAGACCATGAGTTAATTGGTTTTTGAGAAGAACCTTGAATTCTAACAACTCTGCTCAAGCCTGAATCTGAGATGGAAGGGACATCAGGGATCAGCTCTATGAACTGACTTTCAGCTGAGTACTATTAATGTGCACATTGTCCCTGTAATACAGAGGGTCAAAACTCATTGCAGGGATTTGAAATTAAAATCATTGTTATGCTATGGTCACATTATGGTGACTAACTTGTAGGGAAACATGGAGGTGACCTAGCTCACAATTCTTCCATCCAGTATCAAGATTTAAGGCAGCGTTTCTGATGGTTTAGTCTTGACTGCCTGCTAAAGAATTGCCCGAATGCCCCACCAAAAGCATTCTGCATTAGTGGAGCTGGAGCTAGGGGTGTGCATTTTTATCAGGTTCCTCAGATGATGCAAGTCTGTGCTGAGGTTTGAGAATTCCTGGCTATCATTCAATCTCCTTTCACCATCTGTTTCATTCCAAGAAAGAGCTTAAAGGGGCTTTGTCTAGAAAACTGTCTCCTGTGTGTTAGGATGTGTTTCATCTTTCAGTAGGTGGACAAAAAGCTTCCTGCTAGTGCTAGAAATATTTGCTGCAATTCCACACCAACAGTTGAACCACAATAAAGAGAATTCAGGCAAGACTAAATTCCAGACATGCAGACCATCAAATTTCCAAAGCATGCAGCCTTTCCTCAGAAGGGTACCATGCCAACTCCTATTTTTAAACAAACATATTTCTGGATTGTAATGAAATTTCTGCATATGTATATTTATTTAGGTGGAGGTGATAAGTACATGATTGTTATAATCCTTAGCTCTCTGTATGTTTAAATGTATATTTTATTAGCAGTTTTATGGATTTTTTATCTTAAAATGCTTGCGGAGTGTATAAGTGTAGAGATCCTTAGGCAAGCTAAACCAAAATGCTCTAGAAGTTATTGTTGGATGAAATTTTGTTAAACGTGGGAAAAGTCACATTTGCATTTTGTAAAAGACGCACGTACCGCAGAAGCATGTTTTATCACCATGCAGGAATTTTCCCACTTGATCAATCACTCTTCTGCTAGGAATTTGGTGAGAGTAAGCCCAAAGAGGTTGTGAAATCCAGTCTGTGCTAAACTTCAGAGTGACATTTGAGTTACAGCAATGCCATGTGCTACTGCTGAGTCAGCTTATAGCAAACACAGACATCTTGCCACGAGGAAACCATTGCAGGTGAAGTGGAAAGGACAATCTCTAGAATCCACTTCTGCCCTACTTCAGGAGAAGGGCTTCCGATGTAGGCCTGGGGTCTGTGAACCAACTCAAAGTGAATGCAAACTCTGCATGTGTGTGAGATAGGGTCCATAGCTTCCATTAATTCTCATACCCACTGCCGTCGAATGAATTCCGACTCGTAGCGACCCTATAGGACAGAGTAGAACTACCCCATAGGGTTTGCAAGGAACGGCTGGTGGATTCGAACTGCTGACCTTTTGGTTAGCAGCTGAACGCTTAATCACTGCACCACCAGGGCTCTTAACTTCTCATAAACCAAAAAACCCAAACCCATTGCCATTTAGTCGATTCCGACTCATAGTGACCCTCTAAGACAGGGTAGAAGTGTCCCACAGGGTTTCCAAGGAGCGGCTGGTGGATTTGAACTGCTGACCCTTTGATTAGCAGCCATAGCACTTAACCACTCTGCTACCAGGGCTCCTAGCTTCTCTTAGGGGACTATAATTTCCTAAGATTTAGGAATTCTGCTGTATATAACTAAAAACCAAACCCATTGCTGTCAAGTGAATTCTGACTCCTGGTGACCCTGTGTGCTTCAGAGTAAAACTGCTCCATAGGGTTTCTTGATTATAATCTTATGGAAGCAGATTCCCAGGCTTTTCTTCCACAATGCTAACTGCATGGATTCAAACTGACAATTTTTCGATTAGTAGCCAAGAGCAAACCGATTGCACCACCCAGGGACCCTCTGCTTTACATTTGTTGTTGTGAGTTGCTGTCCAGTCCATTCTGACTCATGGAGACCCCATGAGTGCAGAGTAGAACTGCTCCGTAGGATTTTCAAGCCTATAACCTTTCAGAAGTAGATCACCAGGCCTGTCTGCTGAGGTGCCTCTGGGTGGGTTCAAACTACCAACTTTTCAGCTAATAGTTGAGCACTTAACCATCTACATCACCCAGAGGCTTCCTGCTTTAAATAGTGGCCTCTAAATTGTTTTTGATTGCGTAAAAAAGTGAGCTCCTTCCTCCGTTACACATTGTATTTATTTTTTAATTATATCTGTGACACTTTACTGAAATATTGTGTACAATATCAAATATACACAAAACATAGGAATTAAAAAGGACGTGATAAGAAATCAATAGAAATAGAAGCACTTGAGTTTTCACCCCTGTGGATCATCTTGTGTTCCCCACTCTAGAGCCTGAGACCAAAGCTTCTCAGTCTTTAATGTGCGTAGGAATCATCTGGGGATCTTATTAAAATGCAGATTCTGATTCAGTAGGCCTGGGGGGCCTGGGATTCTGCATTTCTCCCAGGTGGTGTTGAAGCTGCTGGTTCATGGACTACACTTTGAGCAGCAGATACAGGGGGAGGCACATGCTGACTTTTGTTGCAAACGGTGTCCCCCTCAGTGTGCCTTCTGCTCTCTCCCAAGTAGCTCCTCTGCACCAAGCTTTAGGAAACAGGAATGGCTAAAGTGTGAGGCTCTAGTTTTGCTTACAGGGGACCTCTGAGACCCTTTGAGTCCTCTTTTTTTTTTTTTTTTTTTTTTTTTTTAATTGTTGTAGTTTAAATGAAGTTTACATTTCAAGTTAGTCTCCCATACAAAAATTTATACATACATCGTTATGTGACCCTAATTGCTCTCCCCATACTGCGACAGCACACTCCTCCTTTCCACCCCTTATTCCCCAAGTCCATTCAGCTACCTCCTAACCCTCTCTGCCTTCCCATCTCACCTCAGGACAGAAGCTGCCTGTTTTGTCTCTTGTTTCTACTTGAGCTAAGAGGCACACTCCTCACGAGTACCTTTGAGTCCTCTTTTACTGAGGCCTTCTTTTCCCCCGCTGCCTCTGTCCCCATTGCCTGCTGGAGCTAAGCTCTTGTCTGACTAGCTTAGCAACGTCTTTGTACTGCTCCCCAGAGAGGCGTGCTCTGTTGACTGGTGCTAGCCAGGGTAGGCTCCAGACCTGAGCGAGTTCACTTCTGCAGCAGGTTTAACTTCCTGCCACACCACAACGGGAGAATTGAGCCAGGCTTTCCCTAGTCATCTGCTTGCCTCACGCCCGGACCCAGGGAGATAGAAGTGAAGTGCAGAAAAGCTAGGGAAGGGGCTGCTGCCCTGTGACCTGTGAATTTTCATTCCTGGTCAGTGACTCATGACCACTGAAGAAACTTCCCCGCGGTGATGCCTGTTTGCCAGTCTGCTCTGAGCCCTGCTGGCTCATAGTGTGGCCATGGGTGACTGCTCCAGGTTTGAGCAAAATAAGGGAAGATTTTGCTACAGATGAAAATTGAGCTCCCTCTCTCATCCCTCCTGAAAGGAGCAAAAAGTCAGCTTGGAGATGTCCTGAAGAGCTGGCTGTCCTCCAGGGCAGTGGGAAGCAGTGCTAAAAGGTGCCCCAACTCTGCATCAAGCAGAAAGGTAGGAAACTTGTGGGCTCTCTATGCCCACATACCCCTTCTGCCTCTGCCAGCAGAGTTGTTGGGAAGATTGCCCACATGAAAACCAAAGAAATGTGAGTCTGTGTTGGAAGAATTGGCCGCTAAGGCATAAAAATTAAAGAATCAATTCTCACCCAACTTCCCGTACCCTACCCCTGTGTTTCTTGATTGGGTGTGTGTTGTGCTACTTAAAGTCCCATTATCACAAGGTAACCCAACTGAGAAAGACATTCTCCTCTTGGACTTTCTTTTCAAATGCTTCTGTGTGTCAGCTTGGGGCGATCCACAAGAAGAAAAAGCAGCACCATATTTTTGATTGGAGCTCACTTCTGTTTGATTTTAAAATATATAAGGATATGCTGTGAGTTGGATATTAGAGTCATTTTGAGATACTTCTCTGCACTTGTCGTTCGGGGCTGGGAGTCTGAGAAATGAAATATGCCACTTTTGCCTCAGCTTTTGTACCTAAATGCTGTCTGAGAGCAAAGCAGGTACAAGTGTTTCCTTAGCAAAATTGTGAGTACTCATTTAAATTTTAGTGCTGCAGTTTTATAATTAGCAGTGAATAATTAAGGCCATTTTTTCCCAATCATATCTTTGCATCTTAAATGTATTCTCTCCTCCCTAAGTCAAATGCAGCAGCTTCTTTTCTTGCCTGTAGGTCAGCTTTCTTCAAAAGGATTTAGGCAGCTTTGCTAGACTAGCTTGTGAGTTTGTCCTGTGACCCAGAGTAGAGTTTATTCATCCGACTTCTAAGAGGCTCTGAACTAAAGGGATCCTTTTATAGGTTTGTCCAGAGACTCAGTTTACATCCTAATAAACGTAGAGAATAAATATCATGCTGTGTTGTAATTGAGTAGGGGAGCACTGTAAAAGCATATGTTGTTTGGGGATTTAGATGTTGTTGAAATGCTCAGCTGCAAGGACTTTTCATCAGCCTACATCGTGTTTTTTTTTTTTTTTTTTAATCATAGGCAATAAAGTATGCGTTGATGCATGTGTTCATAAATTTATATTGATATTGGCAAGGACTATTACATGTGTATAGAGAATAGTTATGTTCCATTTTTCTTTGCTGTATTCACATTTAAACCAAAAGTGTGACCAAAAAAATGCAGACAGGCTGGCATGTCTTTGAAGAAAAGTAATCACCTAGGCTTGATTTTTTTTTTTATTCCTGTTTGTACTGCTTTCATTTCTTTCATCTGAGAGTTTTTTTTTTTTTTTAAATAATGTCATGCTCTATTAGAAATTCACTGAACTAGATCAGGTTGGTACATATTTCCTTCCCTTTCCATCCCCTCTTGCCTCCCCTAGTTCTTGACAGAAGGTGATTTCTTCTGAGATTAGTGAAAGTCAGTCTGTGTTACTTGTACAGGCCATTTTGAAAGGTGAACTTTGGGAATGAGAAGCCACCTTTCCCTCCTTCCAGAGATGACTCACAAAGCCAGTTTCGCTCAGTTCCACATTGTTGTGTCATTACATTTAAAGAAGGGGAAGAAATCTATTTGCTAAACGTTGGGCTCGAAATCTAATGTATTTGTTCTAACAGGTCCTATGAGATTCCAGAGCTTCTTTATAGCTAGTGTCAGTTTCATAGGATGCGCCTATTTCGTTGAGAAAGTTCCTTGTCATGGGCATGTTGCCTTCACAGGTCTCTGTTGGTGAAGTCTGCCCTACAAGTCTGATCATTACTCAAAGGTCTAGGATGACTCAGACAAGATGGGAAGTGGTGTGTCTGAAAAATCTGTAGAAGGAAATATCAGTGGGAAATGCTCATCGAAAATGGAGTACGGAATGATGAAAGTTTTGAAAAGGCAGTGTTCTCTTTGAAACAGAAGCCAGAGCCTGTTACTCTATCTGCTTAGTACTTTCACGGCTCCCCTGACTTACAGGAAAGGGTCTCAACCCTGCCTGGCATCCAAGTCCTCCATGACCATGCCCCATTCCATGCAGCCATCTCCTGTCATTCCCAATGCTTCAGCAACATTGAACTACTTACGCTTCTCTTAACATACCCTCCTTCCCATTTCTTGCTGCTTTTATACATGTCATCCATCTGCCTAGATGGAGCCACTCTTGGGCTGACAAACTCCTATGCACCCTTCAAAGGCCAGTTCAAACAGCACTTCCTCTGTGATGCCTAACCGGTGTGTTACATTCATCTGTTATACTGCTGCTCATGTATAGTAAGTTGCTCACATGTTGGAGTCCCCTAGTAGATTCCGAACTTCTCTAGGATAGGGCAGGAACTAGGTTTTTCTATCCCTGTAACCCCAGCCTGGCAGAGACCATGGTACATAGTATTTGTTGTATTGAAAAAAGGGAGAAGGAAGTGCAGAGTTGCTACTCTGTGGTAGGGGTATTGCTGCTGCTGATAGTAACGGCAGCTAATAGTTACTAAGTTCTCCCTATGTGCCAGGCGAAGCCCTGCTGGTGCAGTTGTTAAGAGCTCAGCTGCTTACCAAAAAGGTAAACAGTTTGAATCTACCAGCCACTCCTTGGAAACCCTATGGGGCAGTTCTACTCTGTCCAATAGGGTGGCTATGAGTCGGAATCAACTTGACGGAAGTGTTTTTTTTTTGTTTTTTTTTTTTAAATATGCTGGGCACTGAGCTTTTATGTACTGACTCGTTTAACCCACCACAACCCTATGAGGTCAATCTGTAGTTTACCCATTTTGCAGATAGGGAAACTGAGATTCAAAGAATTATGTCAAAAAGAGACAAGGCTAGGATTTGATCCCACCTACCTAGAGAGTGATCTTGACCGGTTTTGTTTTCCTCATCTGAAAAATGGAGATAACAGTACGCCTACCTGGTCAGGTTCTTTTGAAGATTAAATGTCACAATTCCTGTGAAGCACTGAGCAGAGAACCTAACAAACTTTCAGTAACTGTTGTTAGTTACCGTCAAGTCTCGGCTCTGACCCATGGCGACCTTATTTATGTCTAACAGAGTAAAACATTGCCCTGTCCTGTGCTATCTACATGATGGTATAACTGTTAGTTCTTATTAATAATAGCATGTACAAGACTGCTCGGCTAGCAAGGGGAGAAGAGACACTTTTACCCTGATCTTTCTGATGCTCTCCTGCTTCCAGCTTTGTAGTGTATCATTGTAACACAACCTGTGAAATAAAGGCCTGCTTTTAAAGTGTGGAGCATCCTAAGGTGCCCTAGCCTTGAACAGCAAGATAAGCACCCCCAGACACTTTGTCTCTTTAGCAGAGGCCCCCACTCTCTGCATCGGGGGTTTCTGGGGAAGCTGCAGAAAGTGGAGTCAGAGAGCCCCCTCCTCCCATCGCTGTAGAACTTGGGAAGGATAATATGGAAATTGTTCAGAAACTTGGCAGCTTAGTTAGGAACCCACCAACTAAACTTTAGGATGTTACCAGCACCTCATTAAGCCCCAGCACTAATTATTTATTTCCCCAAGGAGGAGAAAAGTGTGGCACTGGTGCTCTGGGATCAGTCCCTGGATCAGTTGGCTCCTTCTTTGTGACCTCGGGCAAGTCATTTCATCTCCACTCATTGTGAGTCTCCTATAATGCCTCCAAAAGATGAGAGAGGCCATCACTTCCCTGCCTCTCAGAGCCTTCAGGAGCACAAGCCTTTTAACACTGCTGGGAAAAGGCCATCATTTCAGGCGAACACACCAATGACCGCTTCCTTCTGTGCATTACACTTTCTTAAGGGGCTAACTTTATTAAGGCCATCTATATTCATTTATTCGGTAACCAATTCCTATACAAGTTTGATCCAACAAAAACATATATTTTTCATTGAAACTAGAAGAGTTATTTAAAAATATGTACAGAGTTGTTTTTAAATCAGACTACTGTAATTGGTGGATAATAATTTAGAAATCAATATTTTAGATTAGATTCTTGAGAGTGAGGCTGGTTCTAGTGACGATTCTGTCTCCAGTGCTGTGCTATCCCCTGGTGAGAGATAAACAAAAGAATTTATTTTGAAGAATATTATAAAAATACTTGGTTCAATACATTTTTGTAAACCTCTGGGAGAAGAAATAAACTTGTTTTCCTCACCCGCTTCTCTCTCCCTCTCTTCAGTCTGTCTTCTCTGCCTCTCTCTCTCTCTTTCTCTCTCTCTCTCTCACACACACACACACACACACACACACACACACACACACACACACAGTGAATGAAGTTGACTTGCAATTGAAACTAGATTATCTGTCAGACTAGGGGCTTTCAACTCCCTGGCTTTCAGTTCTTAGTGCCTTTAAAAAGGCAGAGGATCCAGATTTGTTTTTGCCTTTCGCTTTCTTTCTGCCGAAACCAAGTCAGGATTCCCAGCAGCAATTGACAAGCCAAGCCGGCACATTCAGCCCCATCTCTCCAGGACCGTCCCAGCTTCGTGGGTTGTCATTTTTTGGGTACGATCACATTGCACACTATTGGGCTAGGGGCAGCAGCACGGCTCAGCATTCCATCTCCGGGATGTTCACCAGGCTCTGCTCTCCGGCCTTACAGAAAGCCAGGGGTATGTGTGGGCCTCATCCACATGCCCAAGTGCGTGTAATTGCTCAATCTTGTGTGTGATTTCACCAGCAATAAAAATCCAGCAGGGAAATGAATGCTAAAATTAGTTTGTTTGTCCTTTGACAAGATCTCCCCAGTTGAAAAGTTTGTGTTTATCTATCTGGCTGGGCAGACTTCGCTAAAATGGAAATTAGCTGCCTTGCTTAATGATGCAACAGATTGTGTTTTGAAAAGATTCCACTGAATTCTCCTTGAAAGGACATTTGATCTAGAAAGTCCATCCTCTGGCAAAGTTAATACATTTTGGTGTAGGTTTTTTTTTTTTTTCTCCTCATGCTAGTTACAGGACTAATACACATAGTCCACTGCTAGACCCTGAGTCAGGAATCGCTACATCTGTTGGATAGGTGGATGGATAGATGGATGGATGGGCAGGCAGATAGGCAGACAGAGTGTTTAATTTGCTTTGCCATATGACTTAGATGTCAAGTTTGCTGACATTTAAGAGAAAGGAAACCTATAATCAGTGTCCTTGCAATAGAGTTTTTGTTAAACCCTATCCTGTGGCTGTGTCTTTGGGTTTCATTCATTCATGTGTTCATTCATGCTACAAAGATAGTATTTAGTAAGCACTTAGTGTGTGCTAGGCACATGGGATATAGATTTGATCAAAATACTAGTCCCTGCCCTCAAGAAGCTTACTGTCTAGTGTGGGAGACAAGCATTAAAAAGTAATTACACAAATAGTTACTTAACTATGTCTGTGGTAATTTTTTTTGTTTTTTGTTTTATATTTTGTTTTTAATTTTTTTATTGAAATACAATTCAGGTACCATAAAATTCACCATTTTAAAGTATACAATTCAGTGGTTTTTTAAAAAATATATTCACAGAGTGTGTTTTTGTTTTTAAAGTAATACAGTTTAGTGAAGATTTCTGTCTGCTATGCTGTTTTGTCGGTACAACCGCAAACAACTGATTTCACTGACTCCAACAGATTTTTTATGATGTTGGCATTGCATCATCTGTGATCATTAATGTCATAAATGGGGAAGAGGAAGCAAACATCAGAATGCTCAGTTCAGACATATTATCCTGGAAGCTGCCTGTCTTAGTTACCTAGTACACTGTAACAGAAATACCACAAGTGGGTGGCTTTAACAAACAGCAAAGTATTTTCTCACAGTTGAGGAGGCTAGAAGTCTGAATTCAGGGTGCCGCCTCTAGGGGAAAGCTCGCTGTCTCTGACCGCTCTTGGGGAAAGTCCTTGTCTCTTTTCAGCTTCTATTCCTAGGTTCTTTGGGTATGTCTTTCTCAGCGTTTGAACTTGCTTGCTTAATCTGCTCTTTTATATCTTAAAAGACATTGATTTAAGACACACCCTATGCTAATACTGCCTCATTAACATATCAAAGAAAACCCTTTTCCAAATGGGATTCTAACCACAGGTGTAAGGGTTAGGATTTACAACACATATTTGGGGGGTGGGGGTGCAGGGGACATAATTCAATCCATAGCACTACCCTTAGGGAAAGTTCCTTTGGCCCTTACTGGAAGTTACTTCTCACATAAGGTGGCTCTAGTGAGAACTTCTTCAACTGTCTTCTTTATCCCTAACTTTAATTTACTGGTTCTGGGCGAACTGCACATGATCTCATAACTCTGTTCCTATTGGACTATATCCCAAGATGGTCCCAAGCTAGAGGTGGAAGAAATGCAAGGATTAGGAACCTTCAACATCTACCCCATATGTGCTAAAGCTAAAAGGCCAAAAGCAGCAAAACAGTCGTTGATTTGGTTCAGCTAACTCTGTTTCAAGACAATCATCATTCGGTGGTCTTCTTACTACCTGTTATTTAACTTGAAATGCAAAACGTGTATTTCAGACACCTTACAGGTTGATCTGATGGGGCCCATGCAGGGATTAAGAGACCCGAGTTTGATTTCTGGCTCTGCTCAAGTTTTGCTTTGCCTTCCTGTTCTCTGAAGGTGAAGGTAATGACAGAACCATCTCTGTCATAGGGTGCTGTCTGTGAAGGGGCCAAGGTGGATATGAGGCCCAGCTACTTTGGACCTGACTGCCTGCTATTTTGGCTAAGTTTTCAAGAACTGGTCAGGTTGGTGGACAGTTGGCTGTCTATACAGAAAGTTCTAGGGGTCTTCCCTCTCCTGGGCAACCCTAATTTTCAGATCTCTTGGTGGTACCACAAGGCTATTTTCTGCTCAAAGGAGGAAATTAACATTAATGTTTTTCAGATAGTTTTGTGACAACCTCCTTATTATGGACTGAATTGTATTCCCCCAAAATATGCATTAAATTCCTGGCCCTGGTACCTGTGAATGTGATCCTGTTTGGAAATAGGACTTTCTTTTGTTATGTTAATGAGGTCATACCAGTGTGGATCCTAACCCTAATCACTTCTGAGTTATGCAAAGACTAAAATAGACACAGCAACACACACACAAGGGGAAGACAGATGCCAAGGAACTTCAGGGGCTACAGATGAAGGAACTCCTCCTAGAGTCACACCCTGAATTCCAACTTCTAGCCTCCTGAACTATGAGAAAATAAATTCCTGTTCTTTAAAGCCATCCCCTTGTAGTATTTTTTTGTTACAAAAGCACTAGGTAACCAAGACACTCCTTAAGACGTTAGTATCAAAGGTGAAATTTACAGTTGTAGATAATTTAGGATGCTGGTAACCACGATAATGTCTTCCATTTGTTATATGGTCTTTTAAAGTTGCAGAGCACTTTCATATTCCTTATCTCACTACCTTCTCATGTCCACCTTGCAACGCAGGTGAGGAAGGCCATGATATTCCTCCCGTTTAGATGAAAAACCCAGGACCCAGAGAAGTGGCTTTCCCATGATGGCATAGGTGGGATGGTGGGGCCAGGGCTCCAAGGTGGTTTTTCTATTCTCTATACCTTTGTTTGTGCCTTTCTTAAAAGCTTGCCTGCTCTCTCTGCTGCCCTGTTCTGTAGTGTGTTTCTCTCTGATTTGCTAATGACTTGTCAATTCCGTTCACATTGCTTAGATAAAACACCTGCTTATGTAAGTACTGACATTAAAAAAAAGTCACGAATGCATCTGGTAGTCAATTTTATTCACTAGTTCCCTTCTGCTTCATAGATTCCTGTGAGTTTGGGTTAATTAAGTGGAGTTCTTTTTTGCCTAGCAAGCTGGCGGTCCTTTAGGTTCAGTCAGCAGCAGAGCTCTCTTTGGGCTATGATTATCGACAGAGCTTCAGGGAATCCTCAGTGCCTTCCTCATAGAGCACAAGACAGCCATGCAGCCTTCTGGATATGAGTGACAAGACCGCATAGGACTTTGACCACATGTTACGTAGTCCTCTTCTCCTTTTAAAGGTATATGACGGATGGTGGACTTGGCCTCTACACCCGTCGCCTGAACCGGCTCCCTGATGGGATGGCTGTGGTGCGGGAGACTCTGCAACGAAATACCTCCCTGGGCCTTGGAGATGCGGACAGGTAAGCTGCTCCCCTCGGGGTTGGCCTAATGCAGAGGCCATCCCAGATTGTACTGAGAAATGAGGGTGGTGATAGTGAGAGTGGACAGATGCTTCCTTAACCCACAGAGGTTGGGAGGCCTCGAAGCATGTCTGCCTGGAGTGTTTGGCGTGGTAGGTGGGAGAGGGCTGCTGAAGGGCTCTTGAGATCTGCTTCTGTGTAAGTGGTGCCTCTGACAATGAGAACACAGGTCGTTGAGTCGTGGGTCGTTTCTGTTGTTGTTTTGGCTGTAGCTACTGCCATCTTTGTCAGTTCAGCAGGCCCCAGGGATCTGCTTAACTTCCTCTCTCATTAGCCAGCTTTCTAGGTATTGCACCTTGGAAAAGAGTTCCTGGTGACGCACAAGTCTATATGCACAAGGAAGCTTTCTTGGCCTTAGAGGAGTAGGCTTCACCATAAGGCCTGGTAATAGGAGGCAAGGGGTGAGGATATAGGCTTACATACCACATGCTGAGGAGCTGGCATGATAGGAGTTGATCAGTCTGTATTGCCACCATTGTTAAGAAAAGAGCCTCAGAAAATACTATGATAAAGAAAAAGGAATATTCGTCCCCAAATTTCCACTCCTTTTACGCAGTCAGCTGCTAACCAAAAGGTTGGCAGTTCGAATCTACCAGCGGCTCCTTGGAAACTCTGTGGGGCAGTTCTACTCTGTCCTGTAGGGTCACTATGAATTGGAATCGACTTAATGGCATCGGATTTGGTGTGTTTTTTGGTTTTCTTTTTTGAGCAATCTGCTAAAGGAGGGACTTGGACTTTGTGATTTCCAAGATCCCTTCCAGCTGTAACATGATGTATTTCTAGATTTCATTATGCTTTATTGATCTGACTTTCTGACATACTTGACCTCTTGACACATCTGGGTTGATGAGAGAAAACAAGGATTTAGATGTGAGTGGTTTGAAATGACTGTATGCTTTTTGTGTGCTAAACCCTAAGTAAGGAGTCCTGGTAGCACAACAGTTAAGTGCTTGGCTACTAACCAAAAGGCTGGCAGTTTGAACCCATCCTTCTGGTGGCTCTGCAGGAGAAAGACCTGGCTATCTGCTCCCATAAAGATTACAGCCAGGAAAATCCTATGGGGCAGTGCTGCTCTGTTACATCGGGTCACTGTGAGTTGAAAATCAACGGAAGGCACCTAACTACAAACCCCAAGTGTCAGAAAGCAAAATATTAGCACAAGTACAGCTTCCTGCTGCTGTCTTGTCAGGATGTACTTTTTAAAAAGGTAGGCAACTTCTATAGTTCTCTGGCTTCAAAAAAATAAGGCAACACACTAAAAAGACAGACATCGTTAACATGGTGAAATTGCTGACTGGAGTCTTCATATTCCCTCAGGGAAGGCTGGGAAGCTTGGGGAGGTGCAGAGCTGCACTAGTTGTCAGGAGCTTTGGTTCTGGCCCCGGCCCTGCCACTAACTTGAACATAGCCTTTCAAAGTCCCCCCAGTTTTCAGGGTGGTGAGACTTTTATCAGGGATGACAAAAGGCTTCCCACTAGAGTGCCAGCCAGCTCCAGTCGGCTATTTTCCTGTAATTAAGAAAAGAAAGTACTGGTTTGAAAACTCCATAGCAAGATGAACCATTTGAGAACTACTGTTTCCAAACCTCTCTGAAACTAAAATCTTTATAGTAAATCTTATTAGAAAAGAAAAAAAGCAGTTGTTGTAACACCCCCACTGGAAATTTCACAGTTTGCCAACTTATTTGCTTATTTGTGTTCTCGGGTAAACATGTAGTTGGTTAGTAAATCTGTTAGCATAAAATGCAGACCTTACAAGGTACATTTCCCCTTGCAGCAGAGGAAGGATCTGTACTAGGCTGTTTAATTTGTTTAATAATTACACTAGGCAGTATAATAATTCCATTAACCCTGCTTCAGTGCAGGGTTAATGGAATTATTATAGATCACAGCTGAGCTTATTTCTGCTTTTGGAGGTGGAGGATTTGTGGGTGGGGCTGGAAAGCTGGATGGCATTTGTTATGCTGTTCTAGTTCAGAGGATGTGGTTGAACTAAATGGACAACAATGTCTTCTGGTTCTCCCTAGACTGGAAGGCTCAGACGCGATAATTTATATAAAGACTGAATGGATAACTGACCTCATTTTAAAGAAACAACTCAAATGTGTGTTTTTTTTTAAAATAGGATGGCTTTTTAAAAATAGGATTTTATTATGATTATAAAATTTTTGCTATTTTAAATTCTGACCTGTAGATAGTGAGATGTTTTGCATTGTTCTGGAATATGCTGTATTTCTTTAGTCTCCAAAATTATCCTTAACAGATAATAGTAGTCCTGTATGTTTGACTAAGATGAAACAGTAGTGAATTTGTTTCTGTAAAGTTCTTCATGTTAATCTCTTATGAAAACTCTTCTCCAAATGAATGTTTTCCAGAGTGGGGAACTAGCACCACTAATGGTATGGGAGATAATTTTAGGTGGTACACAAGGAAATATATTTTTTACATATTAATTTTGATACTTAAAAAAACCTATGACTAGCACATCAAACCCATGATTTTACAAATATTGCTTAGGGTAAGGATTGAGTAGACTTGAGTCAATTCAATGTGAAATATCAAAGAAAGAATAGCACAGATGGTATGCAGCTATGTAAAAAAAAAAAAAAAAAGATAGTATGCAGATAGCTGAAATTTGGGTAATATTGTCCTTGTTCTTGTAATTGGAAATATGTTCTTTAAAGAATTCAAATTAGACAAAGTGAAAAAGAGCAGAAAACCCAGCACCTTCCCAGAATTCTTCCCTTTTAACCTGAAACAAGAAAGTTCAGAGCTATTTTCAGGAAGTTCTTTACGAAAAGATGACTGAATCCTTTTAAGGCTTCATAAACAAGCAATAGACTACATGAGCTCCAAAGAGGAAATAGGAAAAGTAGGGGGAGATTAGATCTGATTAGACCTCAGCAGTGGGGAAGGCTGGCATAGGAAAGGCAGATCACTGTGTGAATAGGAAAATCATTAGCTACAGCAGTGCAACACCAGAGACGAGCTATTCTGGGGTAAAGCCTTAAAGGGCCCTGACCTACCCGGCAGACCTGGGCTGTTTGCAACAGGATGTGGCTGGGGTATCTTCAGGGTTATTAAAAGTAACTGATAGGAATGTGTACCTTAGGGGCCTGGGAGATAGAGACCATGTCATTTTGTGAGTCTTGTATGTCACCAGCTGGCTTCTGAGAAATAATTAATGCAGATAGTAAATGCAGAATGCAAGCCTGCCCTTGATCTCCTGTCACTCTTCGGGGTTGCCACCCCTGGGCTCCACTTTTCTCCTGATAGTGATCAGTGGCTACTCCAGCAAACTAGAGCCAGCCAGCTGAGAAGGGAGGATCAAAAGGGACAGATGGAGGTGGCTTGTTACAAGTCAGAAGCCCCAGATAACAGACAAATCAAAGGAGCTTTGGCACAGAGGTCTGTGAACGGGCAGCCTGGCAGGAAGGAGAGCTATGACAAGGAGGTCCAAGACACTGGACTAACAGACAGTTAAATGGATTATTGAACTTCCACCAGTTCCTATGTGCACTGCTATCCCCGCAGAACTCATCAAAAGTCCTTGAACTCCAGCAAAGTTAAAGCACAGCTCTGGGAAAGTTTCCACTTCTAAGTCTCTTCCTTTGTCACTCCAGAGCCTCACTGTGCTCAGCACCCTTCCCATTATCACCTTTGTGCCTTGGCAGGCAGTGGACTAAGCAATAGATGCTCCCCCTAAATGGCATCCCTGGGTCCAAAAGGAGTCAAAGCATCTAAGTGTCACAAGGTGGACACCAGACAGAAATCAAGCTTGACGGTCGGGAGGAGGACTTTGGAATTACTTGGTCACTTTCCTCTAAACAGTTCAGAATGCTTATTGAACCCAGTGGCTTTTTAAATTTTATTTTATTTTAAATTTCATTGTGGTAAAATATATATATAATAAAATTTGCTATTTTACCATTTTTAAGGGTGCCATTCAGTGACATTAATTACATTCACCGGGTTGTGCAATCATCACCACTATCTACTTCTGAAAGTTTTTCATCACTCGAAACAAACTCTGTCCCTATGAAGCAATGACTCCGCATCTACCGTTTTCTATCTCCTGATAGCCATACATCTAATTTCTGTCTCTGTACGCTTGCCTGGTCTAGCTATTTCATGTAAGTAGGATCATACAATATTTGTCCTTTTGTGTCTGACTTCACTTAGCATAATGTTTTCAAGGTTCATCCATGTCATAGTATGTATCAGAACTTTGTTTCTCGTTATGGCTAAAACAATGGCTTTTATTAATTTAGACGCTAACACCATATTACTTGAATCTTTCCAAAAGGAAAAAAACAAACATCGTGCTAAAAAGTCAGCCTGAGAATTGCCCTCCGGCACTGTGCCAAGAAGCCAAGCAGGAAAGAGAGACATTTTTTCTTCTTATGACAAGTTTTTCATTACTTCCAAATTATGAATGTTTTAGTTACTTGAAATTGCCTCTCTCAGTTAACGATTTAGAGTCACTTTACAGACTCTACTGTCTGTATGTAGAGTGCAGGCCCTGATGGTTTCAGCTTGAAATGGGAGGCCGCACTCAGGGTGAGTCCCATGGCGTGAGGATGTAACTATGCAACCTGGTATTTGGCCAGCCTGCCAAGTTGAACCCTCCTTCCTGGCTGAGATGTCACAAGAGCTCCTAGAGCCCAGGGCACCACTTGGCTTTGTGATTTGTGTGGAACAAAGCAGCCCTCCTGGCACCATGCAGTGCATTCACACAGTCGGGCCCCACCTAGACGGAAGAGTTTTAATGGAGGCCAGAAGTCCCGAACCAGCAGATGGACTTTGTGGGGAGCCCTTAATGGTTAGGATGTCCCCAAGCCAGTCATTTCTTAGGCATACCCCCTGCTGGGATCCACAGAAGAGATAGGAAGAGACTTGTTCCCCTCTCCCTTTGCTCCGAGCCTGTGGTAGGTAGAATAATGGCCCCCAAAGATGTCCACGGAGTCCCTGGGTGGTGTGAATGTTTAATGCACTAGACTGCTAACTGAAAGGTTGGAAGTTCAAGTCCAGCCAGAGGCACCTTGGAAGAAAGGCCTGGCAGTTTACTTTTGAGAAATCATCCATTTGAAAACCCTGTGGAACACATTTCTATTCTGACATACGTGTGAGATCTCCATGAGTTGGAATTGACTCAACAGTGACTTGTTTAAGGAGATCTACTTCCTAATCTCTTAATCTGCCCATGTCCTAATCTGTGAATATGTTACTTTCCATGGCAAGGGGGAATTAAGGTTGGAGATGGAATTAAGGTTGCTAATCAACCGACCTTGAGATAGGGAGATTATCCTGGATTATGCAGGAGGGGCCAGTGTAATCACCAAAAAACCCAAACCCACTGCCTTTGAGTCCGTTCTGACTCATAGCAACCCTATAGGACAGGGTAGAACTGCCCCATAGGGTTTCTAAGGCTGTAATCTTTATGGGAGCAGACTGCCACATCTTTCTCCCGTGGAGTGGCTGGTGGGTTCAAACCACTGCTAACCTTTTGGTTAGCAGCTGAGCGCTTAACCACTATGCCACCAGGTCCCCTGTATGTAATCACAAGGGTCCTTAAAAGTGGAAGATGAGGCAGAAGAGGAGAGTCTGTGAGAGTGATGTGACGTGAGGACTTAGCCCGCCATTGCTGGTTTTGAAGATGGAGGGAGAGGTCCATAAGCCAAGGAATGTGGGTGACCTCTAGAAACTAGAGAAGGCAAGAAAGCAGATTCTCTCCTAGAGCCTCCAGAAAGGAAGTTAGCCCTGCCAACACCTTGACTTTAGCCCAAGGAGACCTGTATCAGACTTCTAACTCACAGAACTGGAAGATAATAACATTTTGTTATTTTTAGCCACTAAGTCTGTGGTCATTCGCTATGGCAGCAATAGAAAACTAATACAAACCTTGTCAAAAATAATAAGAACAGTTACAGTTGCCATTTCCTGATGGATTACCATATTCCAGAAACCCTGCCAAGCACTTTGCAAGCACTATCTCATTTATTCCTGACCCAGACCCTTTGAGAGAAGGTATTATCCTAGTCTAATGAACTTGGAGGAAGAGTGCCCCAAGAGTGTCAGTAAATTTTTCTAAGGATACACAGCTAACAAGTGTCCAAGCTGGGATTCCAACCAGGTCTGCCTGAGCCCCAAATGCTGTAACCCTCTACCATACTGCCTCCTTAAGGAAGAGCCCTTGGTGTAGAATGTCTTCCACTCTGTAGCTCCGTGCCCTCATCTTGGGGTCATCTCTTTAAATAAGCCCCTAGTTACTAAAAAGCTGAGAAATGCCCAGAGGGCTACTAGCAGGGCAAACGCAGTCCTTGAGCGATGCAAAGCAATTTGCATTAAGGGGAAAGAGGAATATCCTTTGACTTCTCTCCCTCAACCCAAACTTTTTGCATATGGATATCTCTGGTGGTCTTGCCCTCACCCCTTTTCCCATCATTGATCTCAAGGCACAAGGAATATGCCCTTTCTTATATGAAGCTGGGCCAGTTTACTCCTTGGCCTCCCTGAAAGCCTGGAGGAAGGATGCCTATGTGTGAATTCTGACCACCTGCAAGCCTGGGTTGTTAACTGGGGGAGGAGTCCACAGCTGCAAGATAGGGCTGAGGCTTCCCTTTAGTGATCTAGGAAATCCAGGGCCACCAGAATCTGCAGAGATGATAAGTCATTTGAAAAATTCTCTTGTCTTGGGTGACCACTGTGTGGTCCCTGAGGCTATAGCTGGAGGCCCTCTACCCAGAGCTTGGGAATCTGCAAGCTGCATTCAAGGTAGTTCAATGAGGCCTCCCCAAATAAGCCTCTTTCCCTTCCTGTCTGGGTCTGTTGTACATTGTCGGTTAATTTTCCCACCATCACCAAGTAAAGCAAGGAGGATTTCCCCCTTCTTTTACTGCTCATCCTATTTCCTACCATCTCTAGCTGTCAGTATTTATTTCAACCTTATTTCCTCTACCTCCATGTGGTGAGAGTGAGAGAATATAGACCTGTGGTGCCCAATCCACTAGCCACTGGAGGCATTTGGCTATTTAAATTTAAAATGGATGAAAATTAACTAAAACTTAAAAGTTCAGTTTCTCAGTCATGTTAGTCACATTTCAAGTGCTCAAAAGTCACATGTGGCTAGTGGCAACCCCATTGGACAGAGCAGATTCAGAACATTTCCATCATCACAGAAAGCTCTTTTGCACAGCACTGATATAGACCATCTCAGTTATATTTCAAAAAGCAGCTGTAGAGTACAGGTGGGATTTGCTATAAAGATACTCTGACTTCACTCCTCACTTTCTTAGGCAAGTAACTGAACTCCCTTGAGCTTTGTTTTTTCTCTAAAATGAGGAGAGTATTCCTACCTATCTCACAAGACTGTTGTAAGGATCAAATGAGGTGAAGGTGGTGAAACTGGCTTGTAAAGTACCCGACAGAGGTAAATACTCCGATTACTCCTATGTCTGACACACCATTCAGGGCATCTGGGCTCTAGCCTTCTGCAACTTCCTTTCCTGTGTATTTAATTAATTAACTAGTAATTAAGGCCCTCTTCTTTCCATTAAAGCTTATAGTAATTACATACATTAGAAGAATGAATGTAAATTAAAGGAATGAAACATTAGGACCAGCGGGACATGTTAGAATATGACATGTAGAAAAGGGAGAAAATAGAGAATATAGATATACTAACCATAAGGTCCTACATGGTTGCATATTTGAATGGTAATTTAGTATTGAACTTCTGTTATGGATTGAATTGTGTCCCCCCAAAATATGTATTGTGAATCCTAACCTCTATACCTGTGGAGAAGGAGCCCTGGTGCACAATGGTTAAGTGTTCGGCTGTTAACCAAAAGGTCAGTGGTTCAAACCCACCCAGCAGCTCTGCAGAACAAAAGATTACAACCTAGGAAAACGTATGGGGCAGTTCTACTTTGTTCTATAGAGTTGCTATGAGTCAAAGTTGACTCTATGGCACATCATAAGTGTGGATGTAATCTCATTTGGGAATAGGGTTTTCTTTGTTATGCTAATGAGACCATATCAGTGTAGGTCTTAATCCAATCACTTGGATTGTCTTAATCCAATCACTTTTGAGATATAAAAGGACGCTCAGGCACAGAAGCAAGGAAGCACAGATGAGGGAAGATAGATGCCAGGCCACGTGAAGATCTCCACAGAACCTAGAAACAAAAGCTGAAGAAAGACAAGGACCTTTCCCTAGAGCTGACAGAGAGAGAAAGCCTTTTCCTAGAGCCAGTGCCCTGAATTTGGACTTCTAGCCTCCTGACTGTGAGAGAATAAATTTCTGTTTGTTAAAGCCATCTGCTTGTGGTATTTCTGTTACCGCAGCACTAAGAAACTAAGACAGCGTCCTAGTAGCCAAAGTGAAAATGAACTTTGCTTTGCTTTTTCTTCCTCCCTTCCTGACTTCTCCCATACTGTTTTGTTTTCATCTTCCCTTGCTTGGATCCATCTGTTGATCTCTGTCTCTCTCTCATTTTCCATCTCTCTCTCTCTCTTGCTCCAGCCCTTCCTCTCTCTTCTCCTTCTCCTTTCCCCTGCCTTATAACTGCCTGTCATAACCATTGGTGCCCCTGAGCTGTTTCTTAGTCCTCCTGCTTTCAAAGGGCTATACCCATTTTCTTGGAACAAGAAGATGCCTCCAGCGCAGTACCTAGCAACAATGATCTTTATCGAGTTTCCTTTCCATCCCCTGCCCCCTTTTCTTCCCTGCCTGTATGTAGCAGGGAGGAGCAAAGTAGGAGAGAGTGAAAGTCACTTTCATTTTAAAGCTCATAAAAGGAGCCTTAGAGGCAAATCTCTATTTCCGAGGTACCAGGGTAATAATTACTGCATTGGCCTTTCCCAAGGGCCTCTTTTATGCTGGTGCCACTGGCTGCTTTTTAAAATCAGGGCTACTTCTTGTGGGATCAGCAGGCAGGGGCCACCTGTGCTGAATAGAGGGGGTGGTGCTGACAGGAAGCAAACCATCTGTACCTTAAGCCACAAAGGAATTCTCTGAGGGGGTTGTAAAGAGAAGAGAAAGAATAGTCTGTAGAGGATCGTTTCATGGGCATGCAGTTGTTTTCATTTGGTGAAAAAAAGCAGTATGGTAGCCCCCATGAGAATCTCCCACTCCCTAATGTTGCCTAACTTCATAGCTTTGTTCCAGGTTACACTATAGCAGAAGCACAGCTGAGTGTGTATGTGGGCACGAGGAATGGGGGGATGTCCGGTCTGAGCATGATTACTCCTCCAAAGTACATTTTCTACCTTTTCAACAGTTGCTTAATGGGAATTTGCAGACATAATAGTGGTTCAAAATCTGGATAAAAAGACATTGAGCAGTATGATAGCAAGAATGAGAGACCCAAAGAGAAAAACCAAAAGGGGGGAATCTTTTCCTGTACTTACTTCCCCAGCAACCCAAAGCATAGGCCCTACCCCAAGTCAGAATTTGACTACATGTGTGCCCTATGACAGAAATTAACTTCATGTGTTTTAATCCAGGTACCTGGAAAAAGTCTTTGTATCAGTCAGGATAGGCTAGGTTGTGCTGTATAACAAATAACTCCAAGATCCCACTCATACTATCTGACCATTACAGGTTACTGGGAGACTATGCTGTGCATCACTTTCACTCTGGAACCAAGGGTGCCGCAGGGGCCACCACTTAGAGCATTGACAAGCCTCAGGGCAAAGAGAGAACTTGGTGAACTGCACACGGTCTCTTAAAGCTTCTGCCTGGAAGTGATCCATGAAACTTACTCCACTCACATGTCATTGGCCAAAGGAAGCCACATGGCTACGCTTAAATGCAAAGGTGAAGGGAAGTTTAATTCTACCATGTACCTGCAAGGAGAACAGAAAATATATGGTGAATTGCACTTATGGCTCTTGTTGCTGTTGTTTTTGTTTGCCGTTGAGTCTATTTTAATTCATAGCGACCCTGTAGGACAGAGTAGATCTGCCCTGTAGAGCTTCCTAGGCTGTATCTTTACAGGAGCAGATCACCAGGCCTTTTCTCCCACTGGTAGGTCAAACCACCAACCTTTTGGTTAACAGCTGAGTGCTTGACCATTGCGCCACCAGGGCTCCTTGCACTTATGGCTGTCACAGGTTTATTAAACACAGTGACATTATCTAACCAACTCTGATCATGCAGTTCATCAGCTCTATCCTGTATTTGTAGCTGATGCCAGGCACTATGCCACACAGTCTGGCTGCATGATCTCTAGTAGCTCTTGTGGGTGGGAGAAAGTGAGCAGGTATGATCATCTTTTAGTGGGTCAAGAGCATGATGACTGAATTGGTTAAGGAATTTTAATCAATGCTGTGGGTCAGCTGGATCTCAACAAAATATTTGTGACTATGTTTTGTTATGGGACAGCTTATGGAACATTTTGATGGTTGTGTAGTATTTACTGAGCACCTACTGGAGAGTGCCTTGGTGGTTCAGTAGTAGAATTCTTTCTCGCCTTCCACGAGGGAGACCTAAGCTGTGCATGAGGTACATTGGCTGGGTTCAGTTCTCTCATGCACAGCCACCACCTGGCTGTCAGTGGAGACTTGTGTGTTGCTATCATGCTGAACAGGTTTCAGTAGAGTGTTTTGTTCTGTGGTGCATGGGGGTCACAAGGAGCCAAGGGCCGACTCAATGGCAGCTAACAATAACAATGAGTACCTATTACACTCGTCCCTTGGTATCTGTGGGGTATTGATTCCAGGACCCCCTCGGATACCAAAATCCACAGATGCTGAAGTTTCTTGTATAAAATGGCATAGTATTTGCATATAGCCTGTGCATATCCTGCTATATACTTTAAATCATCTCTGGATTACTTATAATACCTAATACAGTGTAAATGTTATATAAGTAGTTGTTACACTGTATTGTTTAGGGAATAATGACAAGAAAAATAATCTGTACACGTTCAGTACAGAGGCAACCATTGTAGGCCTGACTATATAGTACACGTCAGCAACAATGTAACATTTTTTTCTAATATTTTCGACCCATGGTTGGTTGAATCTTCATATGCGGAACCCGTGGATGCGGAGGGCCAACTATATGTGCCAAGCCCATTATCCAAGCCTTGGAGATCCAAAGATGAGTTGGACCCAGTCTTTGCTCTTAAGAAGCTTACAGTCAAGCAGAGTGGAGAGAGACCTAAATAAGCCATTGTACCATGATGTGACAAGTGCTATAGAGACTTTTGCCAAGTGCTGTGGGGGCAGGGAGGGTTAGCAGCATCCCTGGTGTCTTAGTTATCTAGTGCTGCTGTAACAGAAATACTACAAGTGGGGAGCTTTAACAAACAGAAATGTATTTTCTCACAGTTTAGGAGGCTGGAAGTCTGAATTCAGAGCACCAGCTCCATAGGAAGGCTTTCTCTCTCTCTGGGCTCTGGAGGAGAAGGTCCTTGTTTCTTTTGAGTTTCTGCTCCTGGGCTATCGTCCTGTGGCTTGGCATCTCTCTTCCCCCATCTCTGCTTCTCTGGCTTGCTTGTTTAATATCTCAAAAGAGATTGAATTAAGACATACCCTATACTAATCCTATATCAAAAACCTAACGAAGCAAACCCATTCCCAAATGAGATTATAACCACAGATATAGGGATTTACAGTACATATTTTGGGGGGACATAATTCAGTCTATAACACCTGGGGGGTTAATAGGGTCCCACATTGAAAATTTGCTGTATTGTAATAAAATGCAGAAGGTTCTCTTCCTGCCAGTGATGATTTGAGAGATCCTTTGGAAACATTACCCAAGTGTCAAAATAGGTCCACTTCTCTCATCATCCATTTGGGATTCTTCTTTTTGTTTCCTTTAATATCCTTTATCACCTTTAAAGAGCAGCGTAGCTATGCTTTCTCTTGCCAAAATGTAAGACCTGATTGGAAGTAGCCGGGTGTATAAGGCAGCCCTTACACTGGCCTGTGAAGTTGTGGCCCTGGTTGCAGTATGACCTTTAGTTGGTCATGCTCTGGCAGCTGAGAGTTGCTTTGAGCCAGTGTTTTTGTCCAAGGTTACCTTGCTTGTAAATGCATTTGTCCAAGGCTGCCTCTCCTAAGCCAGTTCACATCAAATAGAACTGTACAACACCAAGGCTGGGTGAAAGGGACCTTCAGAATCATCTGTGGCAGCCCTCTTATTTTGCCAAAGAGGAAATTGGGCCCAAAGAGATTGTCAGTGGCCCATTGGCCTCTCTCTGTCCTCCAGGCCTCAGGGAGTAAGAACTTCTGAGTATGAGTTTGGAAAGCAGGAACTCTGATGAAAGCACACATTACCTATTTGGTGATGATTATTTATACAGCCCATGCAATAGAGAGAGGAGCGGACTAAAGTCAGGAGACCTGTGTCCTAGACCTGGTTGTGCCACCAGTGAACTCTGTGACATTGGACAGGATGCTTCCTCTCTCTATACTCCCATTTCTTCATCTGTGAGTTTAGAATGGCTGCTCAGAGGCCTTGAGTTCCTCTGAGTTAGTGTTCTTGCTTATTAATTGAAGGGCAGAGTTAACAGAATGACTCATGAGTGTAGCTCATGCATGCAGGGACTCTATGAATTCATTGTCTCTCATAGTCATGATGATATGTATCATTGTGTGATGGTGTTTCAGTTAGAAGTATGGTTCTAGACCAAGGCCCCTGGGGGCAGCCCTGCACCTAGCTGCCCTGCTGAGGAGCCCCTTTCCACAGGCAGCCTAACTCTTCCAGAGAGAAAGACTTAAGGTGTCCATCCTTACTGTGCTTCAAAGAGAAGCCTGCTCCTCACAATGCACTTGAGAGAGGCAGGTTGCTATCATTGCTGGTGGCAGGTACAGAGTGAGACCTTCCAAAGGGGCAGAACAGGGAGGACAGAGTTGCAGTTAAGAATGGTGGGATCTTGTACTTTTCTGGCACTTTGGAGAAAACCTGCTCTCATGCATTGCAATGGATTTTGTTCTAACTGCTGGAGCTTCACCACAATTATATTAGGAGATGAAGCTCATGGGACTATAGTCTTATTTATAACAAAATTCCAAGTAACCCATAAGCAATGGATTGTATTTTAGGGGTGGGGCATGGGGAAGTGTTTTGACTCAGGGTTTAATCAGACTCGATGTAACTGACTTGTTCCCTAAATCAGCACTAACTGTGGGTGCTGATTATCCAGAGGGGGTAGTCAGCCTTGGCAGAGGAGAGGAGAGGAGAGGAGGGGAGGGGAGGGGAGAGGAGGGGAGGCAGCTTTGTGTGCTGCAGCTGCAGCCTCTGTTGCTTCCCCTCGTCCCCTGTGCACTTTGATTTATCTCCCTTATTAATCCGTGGTACTCAGTCCTGTAAAGTGGCCTGAAATGACATCTGAAGGGACACTTTGACATTTTCAGGGATGTTGCAAGATTGTGTGGAGGAAATTAAGTGGGGACTGAGGGAAATGAGGTGGTTGCATGGCTCAGTGAGCTCAAATCTAAGACCCAAGCATTTCTATCACTGCTTCTCCCTTTAGCTTACCCTGAGGTTTGAGGGGCAGGACTCGCGACCCTACTGTTTCCCCAGTGGCAAAATGAGGCTTTAAAAAAAAATCCTCCCTGGCTGCTGCTTTGGGCTGTCTGGGCAGTGGATTGTGGGTAGTCCATAACTACATAGTAGTTGAAGACCCAGGGGAGATGAGCAACAGGACTATGGGGCATTGTGGTTTGGGTAGGAGTCTGTTGTATAGCCTTCTACAGGATGCACGAGTGGATTCCAGAAAGCAACTGCGGGAACCACTCAGAGTGCCCCAAAGTCACCTAGAAGCTGGATTTGCTGGCAGAGCACCACGTGGGGAGATGAGGGCAAGTCTTGAGGTAGCATCTAAATGGGTAGAAGGATTCCTGTCGCAATTAGGGAGTGTAAGCAATGCATGGGGCCTCTTGGTACACTAGAGATAGAGGTTCCTTGAGAGGCTACCAAAGCCCACCATAGGACTGTAGTTATTTGGAGTCTGTGGTCCTGATCTCTGAGTCTCATTATCAACAATCACTCTCATGTTCCAGAAGCTCTCCTAGATGGTCTATGGGCATTAGCTGTAACCTCTCAGAAGACCCAGCAAGACCAGAGTTATCCCCGTTTCACAGATGAAGAGTCCTGGCTCAGTAGCCTCAGTGTCTTGCCCAGGGTCACTCTGGCAGAGAGTGGCATGTCTGACTCCAAAGCCAGTGTTCTAGCCAGAACACCATGCTGCCCCATCTCTAAAACAGGAAGTGTGCCAGTGTTGATTCATTCCCAGGCCCAGCTTTTTCTTAGCCAGGAATAACCTCCTAGCTTCTTTTACCTGAGTAACCCCGACTCATGCTCCAGGACTCGACTCCAGCCCTGCCTTGCCTGGAAAGTCTCCCTGCCCTCTTCCCACCTCCTCGGCCCCAGCCAGGATCCCATGGGGGCCTATTTCACAGATGAGGAAAGTGAGGCACAGGTGGGTTAAGATGCCTAAATTGGGGAGCCAGGATATAAATGTGGGTCCTTCAGCTCTTGTCCACCTTGGTGACACTGCCCTTGGGAACTCTGGTGGGAGAAAAAGCAGAAGATACAATTTTAGGCCTGAAACCCCAGTGGGTAACTGGCAACAGCTGAAGTGTTCAGCTCCCTCCACATCCTGGCAGGAGATCCTGCTCTTTGGAACCCAGCAGAATAACCACTGTGTAACACCATCAGAGGTGCAAACCTGTTAAAATCCCCAGCAAAGGCCTTGAAACAGCTTGAAAGAGGTTTATGACCCTGTGGATTTGCACTTCTTTCTGAGCCAAGCTATAATTCCAGCCCCGCTTTTGGAAGTAAAGATCAGAACCATAATTTGAGGAGGTCCTTGGAATACGCGCTGATTAGTTTTCAAGACACAAGCTGTGGGATGACACTGCCATGGGACAAAGCTGCAGTGGGAGGGCCTGGGGGCTACTGGGGGGGGGGAGACAGGGTATCTAGCAGAGGCAATTAAATGTCCTTGCTGCTTCTCCCTCCAAACAAAGGCCCCAGGAAACCTTCCAAAGGGCCCTGCTGTTAATGATCTGGAATAAAGGGCAGCAGAAAGCCAGAGAGCTGGAGGAGCTAATAGGGCCCTGGCCTTGAAAGTCCCCACAGGAAGTCTGCCGAGGAGCCCTCTGTACACAAGCAGCACTTGTCATGCTAATGACCCAGCCACTCTGGTGCCACTGAGGTCAGCTCCTGGATTTCAGGTTTGAGCTCCACCAGAGCCAGAGGTCTGGACCTCTCCCCCCTCCCCTCTGCATTGCATGCTTTCTCCTCTGCTCTCCCTGACACCGTGCTGTGCCAGCCTTGTGACCAGCCCTTCAGGTCCATCTGCCCAGCACCGGCCATTGATCCTTCTCAAATGCAGCACTCGCCTGTTTAAAATCCTAGGTGGCTCCACATCATGTACAAGATAAAGTACAAACCTCTGAAATGGGCCACCAGCGTTGGCCCCTGCTAATCCACCAGCCTCATCGCCCACTTCACAGCCCACAACCCGGCAACGCCAAACACTTCTAGTCTCCAGCACACACCATGCTGGTATAAGTCTCCCTGCCTTTGCCTGTGAAATTTCCTCTGCTTGGAATGCCGTCTCCTGACCCTTCTTTGCCGAGCTAGTACTTACTCCTCTTTCAACATTCAGCTCAGATGTCACCTTCCTGGGAATCTCAGACTTAGTAAACTCCCTTCCTTGCACTCCCATAGATTCCTGTGCAAACCTTTCTTTCTTTTTTTCTATTTCTCCTTTGCTAGCTTGAAGCAGGGATTATCTCGTTTATCATTGGGTCCCCAGGACCTAATAAAGTGTCTGACCCATAGTCAGAAACAAACAGAAACACTAAACTGATTGCCATCGAGTTGATTCTGACTCATGGTGACCTATGTGTTCAGAGTAGAGCTGCTCCATAGGATTTTCAGTGGCTGTGATCTTTTGGAATTAGGTCACCAGAACTTTCTTTTGAGGTGCCTCTGGGTAGATTCAAACCACTAATGTTTCAGTTAGTAGCTGAGCACTTAACTGTTGACATCACCCAGGGACTCCTGACCCATAGTAGGTGCTCAGTAAACACTTATTGAAGTGAACTTCCATGTTAGCCAGATGGTTTCTGTCTCCCCACCCAGAGGTCTTGGGAGATCTTTCTCTAAGAACTGTGTCTTGTTTTTCTTACTATCAGTATTAGTTCAACCCTTAGCACAGTGGGTGGCGCAGAGTAGGTCTTTAGTAAAGAGCAGATACAAGCCTGACTGAGATGATTTTGGGGTGTTGCTGTCCCACCCATCAGACATCAGCACTCACCAGGGACTTGCCATGTCTTAGCTGTAGGGGTACACAGGGATGTGGAGTGGAGCCGTCTTCAAAGACACCACTATCAGGTTATGAGCAGCCGAGGGAAAAGGCAGTGCAGATGGGGGAATGGTGCATACAGTCAGTGCTATCAGAGTCAGAAAAAGAGCACTGGAGCCTGGGGTAGATGGGAAAGGCTTCCTGAAGGAAGTGGACTTTTAGCTGGATCTTGGAAATCAAGTGGGATTTATAGGTGGTGAGGAGGAGCAATCCAGGTTTATGTAGGGGGTGGAGGATGGAACGTGGGGAGGATGGAGGAAAAGAGGAAAGGCTGGGGGCGGGGGAGGGGGTTAGTTCTCTGGGAAATGAAATCCCATCCTTGCAAGCAGACTGTTTTGTTTCCCTGGCCGATAGATGTTTCACTTACAAGCCTCACCTCTAGTAGCCGTTTCCCACTGTGACCTTGGGAAGTAACCTGCCCCAGCTCCCCTGGAGCTGGCTGTTTCAGGTCAACGCTGTGTCCTTGGAGAGAAGCCTTCTGAAAACAGACTCTAATAGACTGAGGTAAATAGCTGACTTACTCGTCAATGCCCTGGGGTTCAGGTATTAGAACTGGACACCTCCTAATGATTAAACACTCCACAAACACCCAGTGACCCGGGTACTCCACCTTAAATGGCTATAAACTATAGGGGTCAGCAGCTGTCCCACCACCTGTGAGGAAGCAAGGCTAGAGAAATGCTTTTTGCTCTAAGCAACGAGTCCTCCAGCAGCCACCCAGAAAACAGACCTGGACCTTTACTGCAACCGGGGAGGGAAGCCAGAGAGGGAAGAGCTGGGGTTCTGAGGTGCCCAGGAGTGGGAAATAACAAGTACCTACTGTGCTAGGTGCTCTAAATATCCTACACATTCATCTTCATCACATCCTGGTGAGTCAGGTATTACCAAAACCACACCAGGTGCTGTCAAGTTGACTCTGACTAATGGTGACCCCAATGTGTATCTGAGCAGAACTGTGCTCCATAGGGTTTTCAGTGGCTGATTTTCCGGAAGTAGATCACCAGGGCTTTCTTCTAAGGAGCACCTCTGAGTGGACTCGAACCAAACTTTCGGTTAATAGCCAAGATATAAACCATTTGCACCACCCAGAGTCTTGAGTCAGATATTACAGATTGGAAAATAGAGCTGGTAATTGATGAGACTGAGATTCAAGTGTGTTCTGTACTGATATTCCATTTCCTCTGTACATCCATCTATGAGAGGAAGACCATCACGAACACCCCCAAGTTAGACAAAGCAACTGACTCAGAGAAGCTAGGTCTTTTGTTTAGAGTTACATAGCAGGTACCAGAGACAGGACTAGACCCCAGGCCCTCTGGCCCTGCAGTACCAGCCTGCTACAGTATCTCAAATGATTACTCTGCCCAGTGACTCCCAGGGGTCAAGTGCCAGGTGTGGGACTATTTGTCCTATCTGTACCCACCTTCCCCTGTCTCTAAGTTAGTTTCACTTGAGTCCAACAAGTAAAAGAATCACATCTGCTTTTGACTGTTATCTCTCTAGGAAGGAGGCAGCTGGACCCTATGGCTGGAAAAGGTGAAGAATTGATACCTATCTACCTGGACACATTCTTCCCAGTGTTATGGGAGGGCTAGACTAGGGCTGTGGGCATGAAGCAGACTTCGGAGCCAGGGATGAGAACAATGCCCTCAGTAGCTACCCGCCATCTTGAATTATTGGATCCACTACCCCTATTCTTCAGGGAGAAAAACAGTCATACCATTAATTGGATTTAGATTTTCTAGCTTTTGGTTTTGTCATGCTGCTAATAATAAAAATGGCTAGTGGAGATTACAGAGCATGGAGGGCTCATGTGGAGTCAGGAGTGTTGAGAAGAAAGCATCTAGGAGAATTCCATCCAGTCTTGCTTGCTGGCGAATCCCCAGAGTCCCTGAAAGTTGGCTTCCAAACTCCAGAACTCCTGGAATTCCTGGAGTGGGGACACCTCCAGTCCACCCAGAAGCTCACCTGGAATTCCCAGCAGCAGTTGTTTCTATACTGGCCCTACATTACCAGCCATAGCAAATGTGTACCTCAAAGGCTTGGTTTGTTTCTTCCATGTGTTTACCAGAACAGGTAGAGTCCTGATGCCGAAGGGTGAGCCTGCCAGGCTAAACTGTCCTCAAGAGGAAACCTTGAGTTTCAGAACTCGATTTTCTAATGTAATCCACATGTTCTTTGTGCTTCACTTTCCCCTTCTGGGAAATGGGCGTATAAAGTCCTCGTCTCTCCTCTCCCCACTGGAGTACATCAGATAAGGCTGTGGAGCTCGCTGCACCCCTAGGAGCATGGCAGCTTTGCAAATCAGGGCTCTGGCCAGAGTTGCCCACACTCTTCCTGCTGCCACTGAGGAAATGACCACCCAGTACTAAGAAATGACCGTCCATTGCTAATGGATCATAAAGCAATGCACTGTCACACTGGGTGGCTTTTGATGTTCTGATCAGGTTACAGTTAATTCTTTCAGAACCTCCTTCCTTGAGAGGCTGGGCATTGCTATTCTCATAAATGCCCTCTACCTCCCAGTACTTTAGTGTAACTTAAGGTGGTGCTGAAAGAAGATAGCATCTAAATGTAATGGGATGCTTTTCAAATCACAAGCACTAATTAAGCCCCCATCATGGACTGCACTGGCCAAGGCTCTTGCCCAGATGCCACCAGATGTGCTCGGGGGAGTCGAGGTTTCTCATCTGCCTCTCTTTTTTGCTAATGCTTCTTTTGATGCAAGACCTTGAACCCAAGGCAGTATAGTGCAGTGGTTAAGAGCACAGACTCTGGAATAAGATTGGACTCAAATCCCAGCTCAGCCACTTACTAACCAATTGACTTTGGGTAAGTGATTTCAGATAGTAAGAGGCCCTTTTTGGTGGTGGTGGTATGAGGTTTCCCTCCTATAATCCCAATGAATTATGACTGTTACTTGGAAGGAAGTTTCAGCTCCAAGCCAGGGCAGGAATTGAGGCATCTCCTGATTCATTCTCACTGGACTGTAAGCTCCCGGTCAGTGGAGACTCTCTGTCTGCCTTAGCACTTTAATAGCAGGGCCTGGAAAGTAGAAGCTCAGTGTTTGTGAATGATTTCAATCCAAAGTGATTCTGCTTAGTTTTAACCATCCCTTAAAAACAGAACAAAGGGAAAAGATTCCCATCTGGGGTAAGAGGTTTTCAGTAAGGAGAGAAACACAGGGAAAAGGAACCAACATTTCTGAATGATTCCTGTGGGATAAGTGCTCGAAGTATCACACCTCATTCCATCCTGCTCATCTCCTCCAAATTTGGTGTGACTTTCATTGTTCATGTCAGGAAACTAAAATGAGGCTCAGAGAAGGGAACTTGCCTAAGGTCAGACAGCTAGTAAGTGGAGAAGCTAGGATAATAATAATAGTAGCAGTAGCAGCAGCAACAGTAGTAATAGTAGCAGCAGATGAAGTAGGAGGAGGAGGAGTAATAATAGCAGCAACAGCAGCTAACATTTACATCGTGCTTACTATAAGCCAGGCACTTTACCTAAATTAACTCATTTAATCCTCATGACATCAGGAAAGACCAGTCGCTGGAAAAAGACATGTTTGGTAAAGTTGAGGGTCAGCACAAATGAAGGAACCCCACAATAACCACAACAATGGATTCAAACATACCAATGATCATGAAGATAGTGCAGGACCGGGCAACATTTTCTGTTAGACATAAGGTCAAGGCGAACTGACTGGATGACAGCTAACAACAACAACATCAGTCCTCATGACAACTCAGTGTGGTATCTTTTTATAGATGAAGGAACTGAGGTACAGAGGTTAAAATTTGTGTATAGTTGGAGGTGGAGCTGAGACTGGAATCCCGGTCCCTAAAGATCATTTTCTTCTTGTCTCCCTGAAGGCATTAGTAAAGATTTTTTAGTTAGTTTCCTGAAACAGAAGACTTAGGTTATTAAGTAAAATGGTGGCACTTCTTTCCCTAGACATCTTTAAAATGAGCCTCAGTTTCCATATGCCCAGGATACATGAAAGAGATTCTTCCTGCAGGAGGGCAAGGATGAGAGAACCTTCTGAGTCCCCTCGGGGCTTGGCCTCATCCCTCCATCTTGATTGGTTGGCAGTATTATTTTCATCAGAGAAACGGATCTGTTCTTCTCTGGAGTGAAGTGACAGGTTAGAAAACGTTCTCAAAGTCTAAATTTAGCCATCAGAGTGTATTTCATGTGCTGCACACCCGTGTCACCAGGAGAGAGATTTGACAGGTTGGCTGGAGGACAAAAGCCAGTCCTTGCAGAACTCAGTTGCCTTTGAAAGGTAAGTCAGACTAATTATTTACCTACATTGAGCTGGTGTCTGAACCTGTTGATCACCAGCTGCTGAGGAGCATGAGGCAGTGTAGTACCAGGAGGCAGAAGCACCACCTAGTTGGGGCTTCTGCTGTGATCTTCTTCCAACATTGGCCCACATTTGAATAACTGCCTATTACTCAGCTCCACATCTTGGTGCTTTGTTTGATGGCGCTGTTTGGAATTTATAAAAATGTTTTCTGTCTACAAAATGTCGGAAGAACATTATTATACTTTATCCCTGCACACGTCTTGTAAGATTGGGCAACACAAGGGCCATATTTTGCAGAGGAAAAGGAGCAGAAACCAAAGGTTTCAGAACTCCCAGCCTGCATATTTTAGGTCCAAATCAGGGTGTGTGTGTCTGTCTGTCTGTCTGTCTGTCTGAGTCTCTGAATGTCTTATCTTGTCTGAATCTGTACCTGTGTTTTTTCTCCCTCTCTCGTACCTTTCCTCTCAGCTACTTCTTGAGATCCAAAACATTCCAGAGAGCCTCCTGCAGCTCCTAACAGCCCATAAAAGATTTCAGGGACACAAGCAAAAGCATATTTGCAATCAGAATCTTCAGTCTGACCCTTGTTGTTAGATGACGTCAGGTTGATTTTCGACTCAGTGACCCCATGTGACAGAGTAAACTGCCTCATCAGATTTGCTGGGCTGTAGTAATCTTTACAGGAGCAGATTGCCAGGTCTTTCTCCTTACAGAGCAGCTGGGTGGGGTTCAAACCACCAACCTTTTGGTTAGCAGCTGAGCATTTAACTGTTGCACCACCAGGGCTCCTTGGTTTGACCCTTAGGACTCTGCCTTAGGCAAAGATAGAGGCTCAGATGAAAATCATTCACACCAAGTCTCTGTCCAGGCAACAGCCAACAGACTTTTGGAAAAGGAATTAAACCAGTGTGGAAGATGACTGAATTTAAACTCATAGATTTCTTTTTCTGCTGCCTAGGTCTTTGATCCACTTGGCAGTTGAAAATTGAAGTTTCTCAGATCTTTTTTTTCCCCTGTTATTTTGCTAGATCAACCATTTTCACACAATGGTGTGTGTGCCTGCACATGCTTAATTTGCCTGGCATCTGGTAACTGTTTTGAAATAGGGTAACGCTGGAAGCGTTTTTCAGTACCTTAAAGTGCTTTGCTTAAATATAATTGCTTCTTTTCCTCCGACTGCTTTGGTGTTGCTCCGTTTTTTTTGAAGGATAAGATCACTCTAACTAGTTTCCCTTCTTATCACTTCTATCCGTTAATCATCTTTTCCGTTCCTTCCTGTAGTGTTTACTGTGACATGAGACTGCATGTCCCCACATGACTGCACAGGTGTCCAAGTGACCTCCTTGAATTTGGGGTAGGAATTTAAAATCCCTGGCTTACGATGAAAAGAGCTGGAGCAATCCAAAACCGTGGATTAGGGTTAGGGTTAGAGATCTCAGGTCTAACCTTGACTCTACCACTAAAGGTATTTTCTCTCCTCCTGAGCTCATTCATAAAATGAAAGAATTGAGCCAAGTGGCCCCTAAGTTTCTTTCCAGATCAGAACGTTTGGGTGGTCTCAGTTTACAGATAACCAACCCTGTATGGAATTTGGGGTTTGATGATTGAGAATGAAAGGAGGGGGGTAGGTGCTGGTTGGAGCCAGTGGTGTCTTAACTCTAGAGACTCTAGAACCTGTGACAAGTAAGCTGTGAGATAATGGGAGTGGGAGCTTTCCATGGGGTGGAAATCACAATTTTTAAAATACCGAGTCTGTAAAACAATTGGATAAAATACAAGCAAAGGAGTGGGATTTATGAAATGAGAAATAGAGCCAGGGAAATTTGCTTTTGGAATGTCTACATCCCTGCTTCCCATAGCTTTTCTGGAGCAATGAATGTATGTGACAACCCATTCTCCTTGGGATAAAGCTCAAACTCTGTTACTGGGTTTACTCAGACTTCCATTGGTTTTTACCCGTTCCCCTTTCTCCAACCACATTGAATTGCTTCCTGAAAACAATTCTCTCTCTTGCCTCCTAGCCTTTGCAAAGGCTATTTCCTTGACCCAAAATGCTTTCTCCACCCTCACCCCACTCACCTAACTAGTTGCTCTCAAGTTGATTCTCTGACTCATGGCAACTCCATGTGTATCAGAGTAGAACTGTGCTCCACTGGGCTTTCAGTGGCTGATTTTTTCAGAAGTAGATTGCCAGAACTTTCTTCTGAGGCACCTCTGGGTGGACTCCAACCTTTCACTTAGCTAGCAGCCAAGCCCATTATTTGCCCCACCGACCCCTTGGCTCTTATTCTTCAGGGCTGACGATAGATGCCACCTCCTCTAGGAAGGCTTCCCTAGCCAGCACCCCAAGATGAAATTAGGTGACCTTCTGTTTGCTCCCATAGTTCCCCTGAACTTTTCCTGATCATAGCACTAAGAACATTATATTATAAATTTCTCCTATCACCTGTCATCTCTTGAGGGCAAGGACATGTCTTATTCGCCATTGTATCCCCATTACGCAGGCCAAAAGAGGAAACTGCTCAGATAGGTAGACTAGCTCCAGGTTTTACAGTTTAGCTTGTTAATGGAGCCAGATCTGCCTGTCTCCAAACCCCACCCTTTCTCCATTCTGTAAGACTTCTCACCTTGACTCCTTCCTCCCCTAATTGTGGAGAAGCCTTTTCTCTTGAGACACCATTGCTGAGCTTATAAGAAGCAGGGGGTGGCGGGGGGGATTTGTTTTGCAGACATTTGATTTAGAGCTTCATTTACAAGACTGTCTGCCCCTGTATATCAAGACTGAACAAGAGAACACTCGTGTAGACTGAACAGCACAGTGCTTGCGCTGCTAATAGGGGCTCAATAAAAGCGAGTCTCCTTTTCTTCCCAGAGTTTGACACGACCTTCCCATTCCAGCGTATGTGGGTGAGTCAGGAACTTTGGTTTGGTTTTGTTTTAATATGTGAATTTTGAAATCCAAACAGGCCCTCTGCCTCTTGGATTCCAGCAGCTTTAAACATCCTTGGATTTTGTAGAAAGGCACCCAAGTCTATAATATGTGTACAGCTGTGGCTCTTATCATAATGCAGAGATGCCTTTCATTACTGCTAATTGCAGTTCTACCACCAGGAGATCTGGGTTCAGACCTCCTAGGTCTGTGACTGGTAACCTATTTTATAGCATAGGCTACATAGGATACATTACGGTGTCTTCTAGGCAGCTGCTGTTTAGGTAAATTAATACCTGGGGGTCTTTTTTCTTCTCTAGGAAACTTTAAGTACTGTAACAGGCTTTCATTTAAGGCTGTGCAAGGCTTATTTCACCAGATTGCTATTTGGAAGTTCTAACAAAACACCTTCATGAATAGAGGCTGTAATACCCTTAATCCGCTAAACTTCCTGACATTTTAAACTAAGTGGATAGCAACGAATGAAATCAGGCTTTCCCATCTCTCTGTTCTCTTCCTTTCCTCAACCTTAGCTGTACCTTTTCCGGACCAGGGTGCTGGGGTGCAGATTCTTTCTTGCTGTTAGGGCCCCAGACTCAAAAAGATGAGGAAACACCATGCATTTTCTCCAGACTCTGTTGTTGTTGTTGTTGTTGGGTGCCGTCGAGTCGCTTCCGACTCATAGCGACCCTGTGCACAACAGAACGAAACACTGCCCAGTCCTACGCCATCCCCGCAATCCTTGATATGCTTAAGCCCATTTTTGCAGCCACTGTGTCAATCCATCTTGTTGAGGATCTTCCTCTTTTTCGCTGACCCTGTACTTTACCAAGCATGATGTTCTTCTCCAGGGACTGATCCCTCCTGATAACATGTTCAAAGTATGTGGGATGAAGTCTCGCCATCCTTGCTTCCAAGGAGCATTCTGGTTGTACTTCTTCTTAGACACTCCAGACTGTAGGTTTTGTAATTACCTGACCTGGACCACAGCTTTTCTTTTTCTAAATTTTGTTGTTGTTGTTGAGAATATACACAGCAAAACATATACCAATTGAACTGTTTCTACATGTATAATTCAGTGACATTAACTGCATTCTCACCCTCCTTTTCTGAGTTGTTCCTCCCTCATTAACATAAACTCATTGCCCCCTAAGGTTCCTGTGAGTTGCTGTTGTCAGTTTGATCCCATATAGATAGTTCTTAAAAGAGCATAATACTCAAGGTAGATATTTTTTACTAGTTAAGCTAAACTATTGTTTGGTTTTAAGAAGATTTCAGGAGATATTTTTGGTTTAAGGTTTAAAGATTATCTCAGGGCAATAGTTTCAGGAGTTCATCCAGCCTTCATGGCTCCAGAAAATCTGGAGTCCATGGGAATTTGAAATTGTGTTCTTCATTTTCCCCCTTTTGATCAGGATTCTTCTCTAGAATCTTTGATCAAAATGTTCAGTAATGGTAGCCAGGCACTGTCCAGTTCTTCTGGTCTCATGGAAAAGGAGGTAGTTGTTCATGGAGGCAGTTAGCCACATATTTCCTCCTCCTATTCCTGACTCTCCTTCTTCCTCTGTTGCTCCCTTTTTTTTTAAAGACTAATTTTGGTAAGGCTTTTGTTTCTCATTAAAACTTAGGATTTTAGAAAATTAAAATTGATTTTCATCCTTTAAAAAAATACACATTATGAAAAATAGAAAACACAGATAAGCAAAGGGTAGAAGTAAAAAAACAGAAAGATCATAATATCAAGACCTAGAGAGATCTAGTATTAATATGTTCATGCTTTCCATACTTTTTTCTATTCATGCAACACTTACCGTTTTTATTTTTTAAAAGACCAAAACTTTCTTGAGCCCTTACCATGGTGTTTTACAATTCTACTTTTATAATTTGACACTATGGCATAAGGATCTTTTTCTATCAGGATTCATAAACATCATTTTTAGTGGTCATAAAGTATTCTACACAGGAGCCAAAATTTAGTTAACTGTTTCTCTACTGATGGATGTTTAGATCGTTCAATTCCTTTTGTTCTTAGAAACAACAATGCAGAGATCATTGTTGTAGCTAAATGTATGCACACTAGCTTGGTCTTTAAATAAAGCCTGCATTCTATATTTTCCTTATAATTCTGACACTTGTGTGTGCAGATGATGCTGTTGAGGCACTAGAGATGAACATAGTCTCAAGTATGTCGTGGTTACTGGTGATGGGGCTGCCCTGAACCATTCACACACTATTTCTATCCATACTCCATTGTCCCTGGTACTATGCTTGAAAGAAAGTTGGCCGAAGAATGAAGTTTCTGTCTGGGTCCAGCTAATTGCCTGCAGCTGAACCTACAAATTTAGCATCAGTTTGTACTATGCTCTGAGATGAGTAAGGGTTTTTATCTTTCTCTAAAATGCAGAAAATATAGAACTAGAAACTACCATGATGTTACCTACTGTTGGAGTCAGCCACTCCTATGGAATGGGAAAAAAGAAGGGAAAAAGAAAGGGCCTATGGGCAAAGTGTTTTCACCAACATACTATGGTTCTCTCTGCAGTGAGGCAGCTGTCAGTGAGGTCAAGACACCATCCCCAGTCTGACAAGTACCAGGTTAAAGGCCAAAATTCAGAGGTGATTTTCAAGCCTGGGCTTCCAAATCAGAGCCTGGGGTCTTAGCCTGTGTGGCCTTGGGCAAGTTCCTTAACCCACCACTCTCTAATTTCATCATATAAAATGGGGTTAACAATACTTATTGCATAGGGGATGTCAGAAGGATTAAATAAGAGAAGACTAGAAAATTTAGTACAGTAACCACCAGGATAAGAACTCAATAAATGGGAGCTTTAAAAATCCCCAGAAGAATACTGGTTTATGAATCAGGCAGCCTTGTGTTCCAGATTTTGGCCTTAACACGTATTAGCTATGTGACCTTACAATTTACCTAACCTCTCTGAGTCTTAGATCATCTGTATATTGCGGGTAATAAAACCTGTCTTACTGGAGTATTGTGAGTGTTGATATCAGTATTGTACATAAAGTTAGCAGAGTCCCGGGTGCACCATAGATTTTCAACACCAATAGCTAAATTTATAAGCACTTAACTATGTGCCAGGCACCACGTTTTACTTCAAAACAGTTTTTCTCTTCCAGACTGACAGTCAAATGAAAGGAGTTTAATTCTTAACCAATCTGTAACTTTTCAGCTAGCTACCCCGCTAGGCAAATACCTAGAATGAGTTGGGCTTTTTGCCAAGCTTCTTTTATTCTTTTGACTTAAATAAGATTGTGGTTAGAGATTGTGGAAGGTTTTGTGAATCTTTTTTACAGTCCTCATAAATTCAGAAAGGAAACAATGAAATAACTGAGCCAAGGTACAGAACAGGTTTTTTTCCTAGAGTGACTACTGCCTCATTGGATTGGTATGGGAAGGGTTCTGTGAGATGAGGTATTCACGGCACTTGACGCAAAGCCTGGCACCTGGGAAGTCTGCAGTAACTTCATGGGTTGTCCCCAGCAGGGCAGAGATGGAGTAGGAGTCAAATTCACAAGGCAAAGGAATTTTCTTTTGAGAAGGGATTTGATTGGAAGATCTTGGGGTATAGACCTAGAAAACGTTCATGCTTGATGGGATCTTAAAGAACTTCTGGGGTAGCAGTCAGTTAATTTAACAGGCAAGGAATCTGAGAACTACACTCAGGAAGAGATTTGGCCAAAGTCACTTATGGTAACAGATGTGGAGTAAGAGCTTAGGTTCCCGACTCTTGTTCTAGTGCTTTCTCCACTGTTTTCCAGGGCCAGTATACAGAGCCCAGAGTCTCCAAGCCGTTTGCTTAAATCACGGTCTGCTCCAGGCTGCCCATGATTAGCACTTAACATGTTTCCTCTCTAGTCTCTTCCCTTTGCCCAGTTACGCTTCTTCCTCAGCCCCAGCCCCGCCTGCTGCCATTGAGTCGATTCCAACTTATAGCAACCCTATAGGAGTAGAACTGCCCAAGAGGATTTCCAAGGAGCGGCTGGTAGATTCAGACTGCTGACCTTTTGGTTAGCAGCCAAGCTCTTAACCACTGTACCACCAGGGGTTCCACCCTCTCCCATTAGCTCTCGCAATATCTCATCATGCAGTGGACATACTCAAGATGTCCTTGGGGCTGGGGCCACATTAGAAAAAGCCAAAAAGTGACTTTGAAAGGTTTTAATCATTACTAGTCTATCTTACTTACAGATAACAGTCCAGCTTCAAAAATATTTGAACTTTTGGGAGTCTTTTTATGCATCCCAACACCATTATAAAATATACATCCTTATAGCCAATGGTGTTATTGTAAATTTCCTTTAATTTTTTTTATTTTGAAAGACCAAATTGCCACATGGATTTGCTTCTTTGGCTTTTTTTTTTTTTTCTTCTAAGTAATCATGCTTGTTATCATGACCAAAGATGCACGAAAGCTTAGCTCTAAATTTTTCCGTGAAACACCTTGATGTTTATGCCCTTTCTCCTTATTGGCCATGGAGATGCTGACTCTGTTAGGCTGGATTCTCTAGAGAAACAAAACCAGTGAAACACACACATATATATGTAGAGAGAGAGAGAGAGATTTATCTAAAGGAAATGGCTCTTGCAGTTGTAGATGCTGGCAAGTCCCAAGTCCATGGGTCAAGTGTCAGGCTGAATGGAGGCTTTTCCTGACTCATGCAGCTGCAGGGGCTGACAAACCCAAGATCAAGAGGCAATACACCAGGCCACTGGCTCAAGTCCTAAGAACTGGAGGTCAAATGATGACAGGCTGGATTTAGGATCCAGAGCAAGCAAAAGCCAGCAAGCTTTGCCCGAACATCCATTTATACTGGATGCAGGCCACACTCCCAAGGAAACTCCCCTTACAATTGATTGGCTGATCACTTCAGATCGTATCATGGAGGTGATTACATTATATCTCAAAATGGGGGATAACTGTATCATTACATAACTGCCAAACCACTGAGAATCATGGCCTAGCCAAGTTGACACACGAGCGTAACATCACATTGATGCAGGAATTTTTATGACTATTGTTCTTAGCCAAAAGTTTTTGTGATGGGGTTTTATGGGATAATCTAGATTTTACTGTTTAGAAAGCTATATCTAGGCACAAGTTTTTACATTTTCACCAAATTGTCATCCTTTCAGCATTGCACAGCAGTCCTATACAAGCAGCCTAAGCACAAAGTTTTCTGACTTTAAGGACAGTAATCTTCTTTGTTCCCCTATAATATGCTCTCAAGCTTATTGTTGTTTTCTTTCATGCCATTTTTCATGGTTTGCAATTAAATGTATTTGTTTTTCATTTGACTGCCTGGCACTCCTAACTCCCATCCCCACCCATGCCTTGCATGCCCACCAGACTATAAGCTCCATGAAGGTAGAAAGAGACCTTTTGTCTTTTGCACACCACTGTCTCACCAACACAGCATCTGGCACATAAAAGTTAACACCCAGCCAATATTGTAAGCAGAACAGTCACTGGAAATATAGTAGTAGCCTCCATTGCCATAAGACCACAAGAAATGGATGGTGCCTAGCTACCATTACTGAACATTTTGATCAAAGACCCAGTGGATGGATCCTGATCAAAAAGGAGAAATATCGTGGGAGAGAACTTAATATTCATGTGGAAACCAGACTTACTGGATCCATGAAGACTGGGACAACACTTGAATCGATTGCCCAGAAATAAGCTTTAATGCTTGAACCAAAACAATCCCATGAAGCCATCAGTAAACTAAACAACAGTTTAGCTCAATGAATAAAGGATATTTTCCTTGAGCATTGTGCCTTTATAAAGAAGTATCTATATGAGTTCAAACTGATAACAGTTCATTAAAGCACAGATGAGAACTTTCAGGGGCAGAGAGTCTAAATGAATGGTGATGAAACAATATGGGTAGAGATAGTGAGAATGGTGACACGCTGTGAACTGTGTAACCAATGTCATTGAATTGCACATATGGAAATTATGAATGGATGTATGGTTTTGTATATCACCACCAAAAAAAATTACAACAAAACATATACATATATATATATATGTGTGTGTATGTATATATAGTTGGAGTCATTGTAGTATTTGGTTTAAAAAAAAAAAAGTGTATCTAAATTGGACCATGCCCAAGAGTATTAGAAGTAGCTAAAGGACTCTGGAATAACTTGTCAATAGCTCTGCCCCACTAGATGTCTAGAGTCACCTGTTGGTATAGGGACCTAGAGGTGTTCCCTACTCTAAGCAGTGTGGCATCATGGAACAGACGTTCGGATTTGGCATCTGAGGATCTGGGCTTTAGTCTGCTGCTTACCAGTTATATGACTCTGGACAAGCCATCTAAATTCTGTGAGCGCCAGTTTCTTTTTCTATAAGTAGGGATAAAAATACATGTTAGAATTGAAAAATTAAATGAGATGAGATTTATAGGCAGTAAAGCCTATACATTTTATTTATTGTTATTGAAAATACTTTGTTTAGCTGCACATGTCCCATGTTGGAATTACTGTCACTTTAGAGTTAGGGGTGGTTGATTGGCACCCTGTTAATGGCCTTTCTGATGTTGGACTGAGGACTGAATTTCCGGATGTGTGATTTTAGGCTGAAGATGCTGGAACCTATGTAGTCATGTGCTCCAGCCCACTCAGTCCAAGGTTTTGTTAACAAGCCTCGGGGTTCTCATTCAGAATGGGAAGGGAGTAAACATGGATAACAGACTGGATACTCTTCCTGATGAATGAAGCCCTTTGTCTGAAGATTAAGGAGTATGTGAGCTTATATGTACAGTTGCCCACAAATGTAGGCTCCAGACAATCTCAAAAATTAACTAACCAAAAGTAATGGAATCTGCAACTCCACAAGATAAAACATCTGCAGCTGACATGTAGCCCAATCTGTTTTTATAGTAAGATTGGAGGACAGTATCACATCGTCACTGGAAAAGTAGGGAGGGAACTGAAATCTGTATAAATGCAAAGAATGAGCCAGACTGGGACCGAATGGAAGCAGTGATTCTGCCTAAAAACCTTAAAAAGAAAGGATTTCTTACTTTCCTGTAAGTTCTAATTCCCAGAAAAGAATGGAGGAGGTGGAGAAAGAAGTCAGACACACCCTGACTTGTCTCCAGAGCTCCTTATTGACACCTCACCAGAATCAGTTCATCCTAATGGGTTTGGGGATTCTTTAGAGGGTAGATTTTCATTTCCATTAGCAGCCCCCCGCCCCACTTACTAGGCTTCAAGCTCCAAGCATGGTAGCCACCTTTCAGTTCCTTAAACACACCCAACACTTCCCTTCCTCTGGCCTTTGCACTTGACATCCCTTCTGCCTGGACTGCCTGGCTGCCCTGGTTTTGATGGCCAGCTGCCTCTCATCTTTCACATCTAGCTTAAATGTCACTTACTGACAACAGCCTTTTCTGATGACTCTACTTAAAGTGCCCGTTACTTTCTTTCACAGCACCTTATTTCCTTCATCGCTTACCACACCATCCTTACTGATTTCATTTTTTGTCTCCTCTAAGTAAATAAACAAGCTCCATGAGGGTCGAGGAATCTTTTAGTCTCTTGTATATTCTCAATATTCAGTATGTCTGTTGCAGATTAAAAAAAACAAAAACAAAAAAAAACCAAACCCATTGCTGTTGAGTCGATTCTGACTCATAGTGACCCTATAGGACAGAGTAGAACTGCCCCATAGGGTTTCCAAGGAACAGATGGTGGATTTGAACTGCTGACCTTTTAGTTAAGAGCCTGAGCTCTTAACCACAACACCACCAGGGCTCCTGGTATGAGCTAGGCACCCAGTAAATGCTTGTTGAATGTTGTTCATGTTCTACCCTAAAGCTATCTGATTGCTTATAAGTTTTGTTAAAAATCACAAACTCACTAGCAATTACTTCTGTATTTCCAAGGCTTTGCTGAAGACCCCTGGAATATTTCTGCCTTTCCCATTCTCTACTGCTGACCACACTCAGTAAAATTCCACCTCAGAAGATGCTTCTCACTTTCATAGATCTTCTTTTAACCCCTTATCTTCTCATTCTTGTTTATTCATCCTAGAAGGGGCTTTCTTCCTTCTTCTCCTTCCTTTGTTCTGTTAGCAAGAAAAAAGAAAGTGATCCACCTGAGTATAAGACTGGCTCCTGAATAAGAAAACAAAAAGTCATAGTATAAAGTGAAATTAAACCTTGTATAAAGTCAATACTATAAAACTTAGGAGCAAGAGCCCTTAACTTAAGGTTAATGGAAAGGCTTTAAGGGGCCAGTGAATCCCTGAAATTATGTGCAAAATATTGTCTGTGTACGTATTTTACCGGGAGACAAACCTGAGTTTTTAAATGGGTTTGTGAACAAATAAAAACTTAAGAATCATTGAGCTAAAGTCCTTGAAAGTGCCTCAGAGTTCCCAGGAGGGGTGCATAAGATGTTCAGTTCCTTGCTTTATCCTCCTGTAGTTAATTGGTCCAGGACCCTATCATAGTGCTCCAGCCAGTCTTCTCGGCAGTTAGAACAAAAGCAGACATCACTCTTGTTCACAAGGTGCTGGATTTGGGGGAAAGATAGATAATAAACACCTCCCCTCCCCCCAAAAAAAAGATGCAGACTGACAAGTCCCATGAAGAAGATAATATGGTGGAAAGTAACTGGGCCGGTATCTGGGGGGGAAATCTCTGAGCAAGTGACATTTTAACCAAGACCTGAACAAAGAGGAGATGTGGGGGAGAGCATTCCACACAGAAGGAACCACAGTGCAAAGGCCTATGTATGAGCTGGAAAGAAGGCTGGCACATTTGAGGGCCAGAGTAGGCCTTGTGTTTGTATATAATGAAAAGGTGAGAAAGATGGAGTGGGCAGGAGCCAGATTACATGTGGCTTTCTAGACCAGGGGAATGAGTTTGGATTTTATTCTAAGTTCTCCCAGAAGCCACTGGAGGGTTTTAGGCGGGAATGTGATGCAATCTGATGTACACTTGAGATCACTGTCTCTGGGAGGTGGCTGTTGCAGGAGAGAGATGATGGTGGCTTGGACCAAGATTATCCTGCTGTAGATGCTGAGTAGTGGTCAGGTTCAGGGTGTATTTGTTAATGGATTATGTAGGAGGCAAGAAGGAAAGGGAAAAGTAAGGATGGATAATGGATAGTCATACATTGGCTGAGATGGGGGAGGCTTTGAGTTTGGGTTGCAGACAAATTTGAGGAGTTGGGAGCAGTTTTGTGTAAGTTGCATTAGGTTTGAGATGTGTTGAATATATGAAGGGGGCCAGACTAGAGATAGAAACTTTAGAGTTGTCTGTATATACACAGTTTTGAAGCCATGAATGAGATCACCTAGGGAAAGACTGTATGTAGAGAAACGATGATTAGGGCCAGAGGCCTGGGGTACCAACATTTGGAGATCTGGTAGAAGAGAGGAGACCGGTGAGCAAAGGAGACTGAGAGGCAAAGTCAATGAGAGAGGAGGAAACCAGTTATGTATGATGGCATGGGAACCTAGAGAAGAAACCAGGTCAAGAAGGAAGAAGCTGTGACTGAACTGTACATGTGAAGGTTATTGAAACGTTAAATGTCTTGTTACATTTATATTTACCACAATAAAAAAAGAAAAGAGCTGTTGATACTCAAGTAGGTGAGAATAGAAAATTGAGCACTGGTTTTACCAAGAAATGAGCCCTTGATGTTTTTGGAGGGAGCAGAAAGTGGTTTCAGTAGAGTAGTGGGGACAAAAGTCTGACTAGAGTGGGTTGAAGAGAGAATACGAGACGAGGAGCTGGATACAGACAACTCCTCTGAGGTATTGTGTTATATAATATGGAGCAGAGACTAGCATGATTGTTGAGGAGGTTGTGGGTATAGGGTCAAGGAAGATTTTGTTTATTTGTTGAGATGAGTGATAAATTTCTTTTCCAGTGTGAAAGAATCAGTTAAAAGGGAGAAACTGACGATGCTGAAGGAGAAGGAGCAATGTGTCTTCATTAGTATTGTTTTAATAAAGTACTTACTAAAAATAAGTGAACATAACAAGACAGGATGCCTGCTTTTGTTACGTCCACTCAACATAGTACTGGGAGTTCTAGCCAGAGCAATTAGACAAGTAAAAGAAATAAAAGGAATCCATACTGGAAAGGCAGAAGTAAACTATCTCTGTTTTTAAATGACATGATCCTACATGTTTTAAAAAAGAAAAAACCTGAAGAATACACACACACAAACTGTTGGAGCTAATAAATGAATTTAGCAGGCTATACAATCAACACACAAAAATTGGTAGTATTTCTATACATTAGCAGTGAACAACCTGAAAAGGAAATTAAGAAAATAATTCCATTTATAATAGTATCAAAAAGAAGAAAATACTTAGGAATAAGTTTAACCAAGGAGGCATAAGACTTTATATTGAAATTAGAAAACATTACTGAATGAAATTGAAAAAGGCCTAGTTAAATGGAAAGACATCTTGTATTTATGTATTGGGAAGACTTAATATTAAGATGACAATACTGCCCAAAGCAATATACAGATTCAAAGCAATCTCTATCAAAATGCCCATGGCATTTTTTGCAGAAATGGAAAAACTCATTCTAAAATTCTTAATGGAATTTCAAGGGACCCAGAATAGCCAAAGCAATCTTGAAAAAGAACAGTTCGAGGATTCACACGTCCCCATTTCAAAACTTACTACAAAACTAAGGAGAGATATATAGACTAATGGACTAGAATTGAGTACCCAGAAATAAACCCTCACATCTATGGTCAGTTGATTTTCAACAAGAGTGCCAATGGGGAAAGAACAGCCCCTTCAACAAATGGTACTTGGACAACTGGAAATCCATATGTAAAAGAATTAAGTTGGGCCCTTACCTTGCACCATATATAAAAAGTAACTCAAAATGGATTAAAGACCTAATATTAAGAGCTAAAATTCTTAGAAGAAAATATAGGGATAAATATGTTGACCTTGCATTAAACAACAATTTCTTAAATAGGACCCCAAAAGCACAAGCAACAAGAGAAAAATAGATAAATTGGACTAACTTAAAATTAAAAACTTTGTGCATCAAAGGACACTGTCAAGAGAGTGAAAAGACCACCCACAGAACTGGAGAAAATGTTTGCAAATCACATATCTGATAAGAGTGTAATATCTAGAAAATATAAAGAACTCTTACAACTCCACAGCAAAAAGACAAACAGCTCAACCAGAAAATGGACAAAGTACTTGAATAGACATTTCCCCAAGAAGATATGCAAATGGCGTAAGCACATGAAAAGATGCTCAACATTATTAATCACTAAAAAACCCGTTGCTGTCATGTCTATTCCGACTCATAGTGACCCTACAGGACAGAGTAGAACTGCCCCATAGTGCTTCCAGGAAGCAGCTGGTAAATTTGAACTGCTTACCTTTTGATTAGCAGCTGAGCTCTTAACCACTGCACCACCAGGGCTCCCATTAATCACTAGGGAAATGCAAATCAAAACCACTTCACACCCACTAGGATGGCTGTTATAAAAAAATTGGATAAAAATGTTAGAGTGAATGTGGAGAAATTGGAACCCTTGTGTATTGCTGATGGGAATGTAAAATGGTGTAGCAACAGTAGAAAACAGTTTGGAGGTTACTCAGAAATTAAACACAGAATTATTATATGACCCAGCAGTTCCATTCCAGGGTATCTACCCAAACAAATTGAAAGCAGAGACTCAAACATACTGTATGCAGATGTTCATACCAGCGTAATTCATAATAGCCAAAAGGTAGAAACAACCCCATTAACAGATGAATGGATAAATAAAATGTGTTATATACATACAAAGGAATATTACTCAGCCATACCTATCTACCATTGCCATCCAGTCGACTACAACTCATAGTCTCCCTACAGGACAGAGTGGATCTGCCCCACAGAGTTTCCAAAGAGTGGCTGGTGCACTCGAACTGCTGACCTTTCAGTTAGCAGTCCAATTCTTTAACCACTGTGCCAACAGGGCCCCACTCAGCCATAAGAAGAAATGAAATTGTGATACATGCTTCAATATGGGTGAACCTTGAAACGGTACTAAGTGAAATAAGTGAGACACAAGAAGACAAATATTATATGATTCCACTTATGTGAAATACCTAGAGTTGATAAATTCATAGAGACAGAAAGTAGTGTAGAGGTGACCATGGGCTTTGGGGAGGAGAGAAGGAGGCGTTATTGCTTAATGAGGTGATGAAAAAGTTCTGGAAACAAGTAGTGGAGATGGTTGCACAACATTGTGGTGTAATCAATACAATTAATTTTACATGTAAAAATGGTTAAAATGGCATATTTTAAGTTACATGTATTTTACCACAATAAAAAATGCAAAGAAATGAACATTTTAAAGGTTTATATCAGTGGTTTTCTGTTTTGTCTAATTGCTGACTGTATTCCAAAAATAAAGTTTTCTTTTACTTTTTGATACCTGGGTAGAGTTCTTGGTTTAAAATATGGCTCTATGGGCTAACCTGGGAACCTTAACCTCATTAATAACATTGTTTCAATGGAGAAAACTGTTGTGAGTTCTAGAGGGTCTTTGGTTGGAATTTAGCCTGTTTAGAAGCTGGGGTCAGAAGACATAGGAAGATTAGTTCTTTGAAAAGTGCCAAAGGGCATCTGCCATCATAGGGTTGGTTGACCTACCTTCCTTTTTTCTCTCCTCCTGTTGCCTGGCTCTCTCTTATCTTTCATAGCATGGAAAAGCCATGATTAAATTGGAACCTGTGGCTCCAGAGAATTCAGAGGGTTTCATGTTAAAGGCGTGATTCTTACTTTTAACCACATAAAGAACGAGGATTCTGAAAGAACTTTGTCTTCTATAATAAACTTGCCCTTGTAAAACTGTGCATAATCAAAATTATATATTTAGTATTATAGGGGATTTACATGAACTTTTGTTTACGTTGACTCCTTTATTACCCTCTCCAGGGCAACCCTCTCACTCAGAGCAAAAACCTAAACGCTTATCAGAACTTTCCAGGCCCTGCTTGATTGGCATTCTCCTTCCCTCTACCCTTGCCCCTCTGACCTGACATCCTCCTCAGCTCCCTTTGGTTCACTGCTCACTCTGCTCCAACCACACTGGGCTCTGGGCTCTTAGAACATGCAAGTTGTATCCTGCCTCAAGACCTTTGCACTGACTTTTCCTCTCTTGGAAGGCTCTTACCCCACATATCCACAGAGCCAGCTCCCACACTTCTTTCAGTTCTGTAGTAAAACCCATCACCTCAGCTGGTCTTCCCTAGCCACCTATGTAAAATTTCAGGTATCCCACTGGACAATCATATCCCCTTCCCCAGGTTATTTTTTTTCCTTAGCATTTATCACTATCTAAAATACTGTATAATTTATATTTTGTCTCTTATTGTAAATTTCACCACTAAAAGGTAAGGTCCCTGACAATAGGAAATTTTTCATCTGTTTTGTCGACTACTGTATCCTTATCACTTAGACCAGTGCTTCGTATATAGCAGGTGTTCATTGAATATTGGTTAGTTGAGTAAATGAATAAATGAGTGGAGATACATCCCCTAGATTAACTTGGTGTTTAATCTGAATTTTTACATTTTTGCTATAGGGTTGCTATGAGTTGGAATCGACTCGACAGCAACACATTTGGTTTTGGTTTGGTTTTTTAATATTTGCTTAAAGCAAGGAACAACTGTAGGGAATAGTTGAAATTTTGTGTGTATATATGCACGTGCAGGTATGTGTATGTATGTACGTATATTCAAAGTCCCTGGGTGGTACAAAAGGTTTGCACTCCACTACTAACCTAAAGGTTGGTGGTTTGAACCTGCCCAATGGTACCATGTAAGAAAGGCCTGGAGATCTACTTCCATTAAGATTACAGTCAGGAAAACCCTATGGGGCATTTCTCCTTTGGATATATATGTATATGCTGGAGTCCCTGAGTGACACTAATGGTTAAGCACTTGACTGCTAACCGAAAGGATGTTGGTTCAGCTCATTCAGAGGTGCCTCGGAATAATGGGCTGGTGATCTGCTTCCAAAAGATCCCAGCCATGAAAACCTTATGGAGCACAGTTCTACTCTGCAACACATGGGGTCACTATGAGTCTGGGTTTTTTTTACACACACACACACACACACACACGTACACACACACACACACACACACACACACACACACACACACACGTATTAAGAGCTCGCCTGCTAACCAAAAGGTCGGCAGTTTGAATCCACCAGCCACTCCTTGGAAACCCTATGGAGCAGTTCTGCTCTGTCTTACAGGATTGCTATGAGTCGGAATAGACTTGATGGCAGCACATTTATTTTTTTGTTATGCACATACATATATACATTTGTCTCCAAGGAGCCCTGGTAGCACAACAGTTAAGCACTCGGCTGTGAACTGATAGGTTGGCAGTTCAAACCCACCCCATGTCTCTGAGGGAGAAAGACCTGGCAATCTCCTTCAGCCTTTGAGGGAGAAATAGCTGGTAATCTACTTCCATGAAGATTACAGCCTAGAAAACCCTTTGGGGCAGTTCTGCTCTGTGAGTTGAAATCAACTTGAGGGTACCCAACAACAACAACATAGCTGTCGCCATATACATAGTTATCCCCCATTCTATCCAAATTACTCCAGAAGTCAGCCAGATTTTCTAACAAGTCCTGTTACAAATTCAGTTCCAGGGACAATGTAGAAGGTAAGAAATGGTTTAAAGCATCCATCTTTGTCAACAAGAGCTTGGGTCCATCCTGACTGTTGTGTCAATAAATCTGGACTACATCCCCAGAAGCTGCCCCTCCCCCTCCCTTCCCCCTGCAGATGCTTGCTGCAATTTTTCATTTGGGGGAGGGCCCTGAGGGATGAGATGCGGATGATTAACTCCAGTTGAGAGTCCCTCAAGATTACAGTCTCTACTCCTAGACACGTTTGCTTTTCCATTCACTTGGGAAGCTCCACCAGACCCTGGTTTTCTCTCTGAGCTGACCTTTTATTCCCTCCTCTTGCATGGGGGAGGAATGGTGCTTCATTCCCCTTTGAAAGGCTTCTGTTTGCTGAGCGAACGCTGACCAAAAGAGCCCCCACATAGAGGCAGTTATTGCTTCCTTTCCTAAACACCCCCCAAGCCCACAACCCCCTCCACCCTTAGTTCCCCCAGCAGCTCAGGCCAGAAGGAGAGCCTTTTTCAGGGAAAGTCTTTGAAAGCTGCCAGGAGCCAACTGGTAGGATTTTGGGAGAAGGAGTAGGGGTTTTGGAGAGCATCTTAATCCTTCTTCATTTTGAAATAAAAGCTTGTGGCTATAACATACTTTTGTGTTTGAATTCTCAATAGTAAAACAGTTGTTCATTGTTCATGGCATCTGTTTACATGGTCCCTTCTGAATTCCTTGATTACAGGTTTTAATGGGGATTAGTTGGTGCAACCCCTTCCCATCCCAGAACTGGGACTCTCTCCTGTCCCACCTCCCCTTCTAGCCTCTGCACCACAATGCTTAGTGTAGCCATGCAGAGGCTGAGATTCTTTCCCTTTTAAAGTAAGTATTATGAGAAATTAATGCATATTTTCGTTGGCACTGCATCAAAATTGACATCACAGGAAATAATGTATGTAACTGTTAACTGTGTAGATAGATATTATTCCCCCTTTGAGTTCAGAAGATCTCTCTGTAGGCTAATCATTTTAATCAAATGCTTTGTATTCAGATGTCGATGGAATGAGCCAAGAAATTTATGGTCAGTGATTTTTGTGTCATTATTAAAAGTAGCGCTTTGGGCTGTAAAGATTTTCTCTCAAGTTTCTAGCATGTTCCATAGGAATTTAAAATATTTTTCACATCTAGATTTTCTTCAACCCAACCTGCTGTTACAGACTCGCCTGGGACCATACCAAGGGCACTTCCACTCGGTGCTTTACGGTAATGGTTTCAGAGTTTAGTGTTAGCCTTTACTTGGCTGAAACTTTTCACAGCTGACTTGGTACTGGCACCAAGACCTGACCGCTTGCTCCTGCAGCACTTTAGAGGTTAATTTCATTGAGGGATCAGATTTCTTTGCTGGGAAGGGGAATGGTGATTCCCTTCTAGCTAGGCTTTAGTAGCAGAGTTGCTGGCTGCCTGGGATTCCCTGTCCCTGCTTGGGCCGGCTGGGCTGGCTGACGGAGTTGCCATCCTGTGAGATCCATTCAGCTTCTTTGTTCGCTGTTCTCCAAGGATCACTATGTAGTGAAATGCTCTTGCCTAGGAACCTTGCAAGGTAGGATGATCTCCTAAAATTTCTGGGGCCAGGGTGTGGTGTGTCTGTTGCCTTGTCGTTCCTTAGATGGTATTGGAAAGTTGGACAGAGCAGCTGCCAAAATCACCATGGGGTTGGGGAAGTTGCAGGTCGTGCACTTCAGCACCCTTCTCCCTTCTGCCTCCAGCCCCTTTTATTCTAACCTTGGATGGTTTCAGAGGAAGCCGGGGCGTTACCCAAATGCCCTTGGCTCACCTGGGCGGTGTCAATATTTTCCAGACCATTTTATCAAATTAGGCTGCTAAGCCTGAAAAATTGGGTGTTGATCATGCAGCTGTCTTAGATCCTTATTCCATGTTGCTGGGGAGACTTTTCAGCTTTGGGGAAGGGTGAACTAGAGACAGGCTGGGAGGCCCGGGGCCAGGGCTGCTAGTGGTTCAGAGGGCCCTGATTAAAATGACTTGCAGTTGGAGCTTTCATTTGTAATCTAAGGAGCTGGGTGAACTTGTGGTTGTGTTTGCTAATACTGAAAATTACTGGGTGGTTTTTTTTTTTTAGTTTCCCTTTCTGGAAACTAGGCTCCAGGAGAGATGGCCAAAAAAAAAAACAAAAACAAAAACAGTTGCCCATGAGTTGGTTCCAACTTATGGTGACCCCGTGTGTGTCAGAATAGAATTGTGCTCCATGGGGTTTTCAATGACTGGTTTTTCAGAAGTAGATCGCCAGGCCTTTCTATCAAGGCACCCCTGGGTGGATTCAAACCTCCAATCTTTCGATTAGCAACTGAGCTCGTTAATCATTTGCACCACGCAGGGACTCCGGGAGACATGTTGGGGGTGGGGGGCGTTAAGCACGAGGACTTTTCTTGCTTTGTTAGGGCCTTTGTAGCTGTCCAAATAGCCACATTTTTGTTTTTAACCCAGACAAGGGAAGGAGAAAACAATGTGCATTATCACCTACTACGCACCAAGCATTTAACAGTCACTGTTCATTTAATTGTCATTGTAAAGCCAGCAAGATTATCCTCAATTTAGAGATGAGGCAGAAGGGACTCAGAGAGGTTAAGTAACTTGCTGAAGGTCACACAGCTAGTAAAATGCAAAGTGGGATTACAATCCAGATCCTGTCTGCCACTCTGCCATCCCTGGTGGGCTTGGCAGATGGGCTCAGGATAGTTTTAATCTGTAAATTTAAATGTGGGTTTAGCTGGCTGAAGAGGGCTTTTTGTTCTGGAGGACTCACCAAGGTGCACATGATGCTTGCAAGCATGGCCTGCCTAGGCTTCCTAGATTCCGCTTATTTGGGGGCAGGGGTGTATATTAAGAAGCAGCCCTGCTTTGGCAGCAAGACCTACCTGGGAGTTAGTTCCCTGATCTCCTTGAAGCTCCTGGGCTGGTGGATGGATCCGTGGCTGGAGCTGTGCCCCGTGGCTGGAGCTGTGCCTCGTACCTGGTTCAGTAGGAGGAGAAGCCCAAGTGGAAGCAAATCTGGGAAGGGGCCATGAAAGGCCAGTAGACTTGGAGCTGGCCTTGAGCTGCTGGGACCATGCCTTGGAAATCTGGGACCTTCTCCCGAAAAGCTAAGTTTATTGAGTCTTGGAGAGAGAAGATGTACACCGTGTGTGTTAATGCTGACCCAAGCTGCTGGCACTAGCTGCTCACATATGTGCGGGGTAGGGGGCTAATTAGCTAGGGCTGAGTTTCTCTGGGGCTGCAAAGCTAATTGCAAAGTGCTTGTTTCTTGACCTGAGTTCCCTTCCCCTCCCTTTGCCTCAGAAGGGGTAAACTTAAGGACAAGTCCTGCAAACTGCAAAGTGAGACCGCCTTGGTTTTAAGGGACAACTGCCTCCCTTGGCTGTTCTGTTTTGTGTCATTCGGGTTCCTAGACCCCTAAGATGTATCAAGACCTGTGTGTGCATGTGTGTTAAGGGGGGGTAGTGTTGGGACTCCATACCCCCCCCCACTCCAGACCTAAAACAGCCAGCCAATGCTCTATTTGGGATTACACCCCCCCACCTTTATTTTTAACTACTTGAAGATTTTAAGGATAATTTGATTGTATTATAAAGTGTCCAGGCTTTTTGGGTGGTAGGTGGCAGTGATCTATTTAAAAGTGTCTTTTCCTCTACTCTTAGCTTGAGTCAATGTGATTAAGAAGAGCTTGGGCTTTGGAATCCAGCTGCTCTTATTAGCTCTGGCACCTCCTGCAGGTCACTTAGCCTGTCAAAGCCTCAGTTTCCACATCTGTGAAAAGGGGGCAGTAATAGTTTGTGCTTCGTGGAGTAATGGAGAGGAGTACTTGGGGTAATGTATGTAAAGAACTTGGCGTGGTGCCTGGAGTCCACTATTAGAACTTTCACCGTGTGTCAGGGCTCACTGTTTTTATTAGCTATCATATGCCGATGTTGTGCATTGATGTTTAGGGTAAACATGTCTTCAGGTAATCAGAAAACCAGGAGATCCCTGGCAAAAGCTAGCAGCAGAGGACGAACTATAAGCAGCCATCTCTGGAGGAGCTTGGAGGAAAGAGGACTTTTGTGTAGTCAAGGTCAACAGACAAGCTAGTGCCTATTGTAACAATGAGGGTCTAAGGCATCTGGACCAGAGCTCTGGGCTGCTGCCCCTGGAGCCAAAGGGAAGAATTTCATGCTTACTGGAAGACCACCTACTTGTCCTAGGAGTGAGCTACCAAAACCAGAACAAAGGTGCTGTGGGGTGAAACTCAACCCCGGGGCATTCTAAGCACTGCTAAATCCTCCTGGAGTCCTCTTTATGGGATTCGTGTTTCCCTCTCTCCACCCCAAATGAGGCCTTGCACCTGGCAGTGTCTGTTGAAGCTGCTTCTCTCCTGGGACACTGTTCATTTATGGCAGCAAGATGAAGCAAGTTCTGATGCTAGACCCTTATCTATTTCACAATGTGGGCATGTATCCCCTTCCTGCATTCCTTGCAGGTTCCCTGGATCCTGGACTGCAGCTGACCTGAGCTGGTTATCTCCAGTGTTCCTAGAGATCAATACACACATTATCTGATTTGGTCCAGACAAAAGGCTTCTGAGGACTGGGTGTTATTAACACTAAATCACACAGGAGGAAACCTGGGTCTCTGAGAGTTTAAAGTGCTCTGACAAAGTAAATAGCAGAGCTAGCCTTTAAACACAGACCTTTTTTAATTTTTGCTTCAGATTATGTGCTGCCTCCATCTGGAGCCTTGGGGCATCATAGTACCCTTGCCCACTGCTAGATGCTAAAAAAAAATAAAGACAAGAAAAACAAAACCCAAACGAGCGCCAGTGAGTCAACTCTGACTCATGGCTATCCCCTGTGTGTCAAAGTAGAACTCTGTCCGTAGGGTTTTCAATAGCTGTGACCTTTTGAAAGTACTAGATCACCAGGCCTTTCTTCTAAGGCAACTCTTGGGTGGATTCGAACCACCGTCATTTCGGTTAGATGCTAGATAAGACTATATTTGCTGGGTTTAGTGTCTGACTTTGCCCTCGCATTAATTCAAGCTCAGGTTCTGGGTCGTTTTGCACCATAACTGCAAACTGTGTAGGCTGATCTCAGAGGTGGAACCCAGAGATAGAGGTGGCTTGCTTGTAATTATTTAAGTAACCGTATCCTTGGTGTGGAAAACTTTGAAATCTTTTTAATACACGTGGATAGGTGTTTATTAAGATGAATAAAGTGAATACACAAGGTGGTTGAAAACTCTTGAATCTGCATCTGACTTCCAGCTTCAACACTGACAGTGTAATCTTGGTTCTGTTAGCTCCAAGCCTCAATCGCCTCATCTCTAAAGTGGGCATAATACTCTTAGTACCCAGCTCCTTGTACTATCCCTGTGCTGTCGAGTCAATTCAGCTTATCGTACTAATTAGGAAAATGTCAAGTAACAGGGCCTGGCACATAATAAGCTCTCAGTAAATGTTGATTATTTTTATCATAGAGTTGTGAAGATTTAATGAAATAATCATGTAATGTGATTAACAGGGAGTCTGGCACAACTTTAAACTTTAGTTAACCCATTGCTGACAAGTCAGTTCCGGCTCATGGCGACCCTGTAGGATAGGGTAGAACAGCCCAATAGGGTTTCCAAGGAGTGGCTGGTGGATTCGAACTGCCAACCTTTTCGTTAGCAGCCATAGCTCACTGTAGCTCTTAACCACTGCGCCACCAGGTCTCCAAACTTCAATTAAAGTTGGCTATTATTATCATTCTCAGTGGATTTTGCAGGAATCCTGTTGCATTCTTTAAAGATGAATTTTGTTAATGGGCCCCAACAGTAGTTTGAGGAGATAAAGCTCTTGAGAGAAAACTTCCTGGGGAGGAAATAGTTAACATACCTGTCTGGTGGGAAATGTAGGTAGCCGAACCCTTTCCCTTCCCCTTCCCCAGGGGTTACTACTAAGCCTGCAGTGGGGTTTGCTCACTTATCCACACCAAAGGATCTCATTCCGTTTGGGCCCTGGGGTTTCGCAGGAACTATTATTGTCTTGAACAATAGCCAGAAAACAAGTTCCACCAGTCTGGGCTTTTGCAACTGAATACAGCTGTCTGTCGGAGGACCCGAGACTGTTTGAAGGGCTGTACTCTGATTCCAGAGCAGAACCAGAAAGGTGAGCAGGTAAGGCCTGAATGCAGCCCTTGGTGGCTCTGCAGTGTGAATGGAGTCATCAGGAGAGAGGCAGTTAGGGGTGCGGGGGCCGGTCCAGACTGATTGTGATGACGTTCTGGGCCTCCTGAAAGTAGACTGTGTCTTTGGGGTTTGGGAAGGATTAGAATCCGTTGTTTTGTGAAGACTACTTTTCAAATCCATGCTTATACTACTTCATTTCTGCTAACCAGCTGTGCGTTATTTGTGAGCGGAGAAGAAAGAGCATGTATCCAAAATCTGATTTTTTTTTTTTTTTTTTTTACAATACCATTTAGCCTGTCTTTCTTTGAATAAACAACATTATGTCATAGAGAGTCCATTTGAAAAGCATAGTGACCCTCTGGACCCTTCAGTAACTTCTCAGAGCTATTCACGGAAAGCCAGGATTCCTCAGGCCCGGCTGTGTAGTAAATCCTAGTGGAAAAATCTGTTTAATCGTCCATCTAACATTGGGATTCTGTTTTGCCTCATGGGAGATGAAGTTGTAAATATAATATCACATTAATTCAGGACCATTACAGATTCCTGCTGAGTCTAGGCAACACCCATCACCCCCCACAACAGCTTGATATTAAAAATTTGTCCAAATTAGAGATGGTTTCTCCAAGGTCCTGCTAAAGGTAGGTTTACCTTCTCACTTCTAGGGAATGCATGCTCCTCACAACAGTGAGGCAAAGCAGGAAGTGTGAGAAGCTGAAATAATTTATGATCCTTTCACCTGCGTTTTTCATCACAGATAGCTTGTGTGGGGGCTGTTAAAATTGTGCTTTAAGCCCTCTGAGTGGCATTTGAATTCCTGACACAGTGATGTCAGCATCTCTTGTAAATCTGAAACTGGATCTTCTGGTTTTATGGGCCCTTCCATTTTTGAATGGATTTTCCAGTCACTTTTGGAGAGCCTTTCCGCTCCACATCTGTATTTCTGTGAGCAATAGTACACAGCACTTGAGGCTTTGAGAACAGATGCCAGTCTGCATGTGGAGGTTCTTTTGTCATGACTGGTTAGAAGATAAAGATTTCAAAGCTGATCTGTATGTACTATCTGTCTAATGAGCTAGAAGATGGCATGGAGTCATTAGACCCTGGTTTGAATCCCATCCCTCCTGATGAGCTCTGGGCCTTAGGCCTCCATTTCATCCAGTGGAAAATGGGAGTGGAATAATATATGTAATGTGCCTACTACAGTGCCAGGCATTTGATAAGCACTGTCAATGGCGGCTATAAATAATTAGTAACATCGTATCCTATCCCTTTGTGGATAAATAGCCTGGTCTAATACAGATTCTCTACTATGAATTGAGTTGTGTTGTGAATTGGTTTGGAATGCCTCTATACCAGTGTTTGCAAACTCAGATTGCAGGGGCCAAGCAGGTAGCATATATAAGTAAAAAGGTTTAGGTGGGGAGTGTATCAAGCAGAAGAACACATCTCTGTCTAAATAGGGAGTTACTACTCACAGCTAGCTAGTGGGCTCCTACACAAGTCTGAATCATCACTGTGTCCCCACTGCCTTGCACAGTGTCTGGAACATAGAAGGTTCAGGCTAGATGGATAAAATATGAATAAATGAATTCAAGGCCTGGCTGTAGCTCCAGGTCCAGAAATGGTGAATTTAGGAGTCTTGAAGGAAAATAGTAAATGTTTGATGGAATTATTTTTCACCCACCCATTGGCTAAAAATAGCTGAAGGTTGTTTTCGTATCTGATCACTCATAACTCTACTTGTGCTATTATCTGACCTTACCCAGTGTAGGGCATTTCACTGAGTAGAGAAAAGAGCATATAGTTGTGATCTGGCTAGAGAATAATGGTTTTATATTGGTGGCTCTGAGGAATCAGTCTTCTTGCCATTTTTCTACGTGTCTCAGCCAGAGAAATTTGTTTAAAAACCAGCCAACTGCTGTCGCTTGGTGAGCCCCATGTGCGTCAGAGTAGAACTGTGCTCCATAGGGTTTTCAGTGGCTGCTATCCTGGGAGATCACCAGGCCTTTCTTCCAAGGCACCTCTGGGTGGAGTTGAACCTCTAACCTTTTGGTTAACAGCCAAGCTTTTTAACCATTTGTACCACCCAGGGACTTCAGAGAATTTGTTAGGCACATGATATGCTTTAATGAAATTTAAGAAAAGAAACAAAAAAGAGAAACCAGCCAAGCCCTGTGTCCTACATGCTTTTAGTTTCCCATTCAGAACCCAAGGCTGCAGGAAGCTCTGGGGTACTTCTCCTTTGCCAAGGCTCTCGAAACACAGTGCTTGTCACTTTTGGAGCAAACGGTCAGCTTCAAATATTGAAAGTCTTACAATGTAGAGTAAAGATGAAATGGAGTGGGAAAAAGTGATGAGAGAAGATAACAGTTTCAGGCTCATTTATTCTTCTAGTCAGTCACTTAAAATTCATTCATTCAATCAAAAAATGAAGTCAGTTCAATAATTTTTTTTTTAAATGTCTGACGAGGGCTTTTGTGTGCAAGAAAGAACTTCTTAGAATTAGTTAGATGTTAATAGTCAGTTTATTAAAGTTGTAATTTTTAAACCTAGATTTTCTGACAAATCTCATCTATAAATTATTTTTGTGTAAATTAAGATTATTTTACTTGTTATTGATTAGTACTGTATTAATTCAGATTTAGCAAATTAAATTTTCTTTAAAAATTAGTACTCTTTACCAACTTGGATAATTAAATTTTCTTAAATATTTTAGACTGAATTAATAAATTTAACATACCTAGTTTCCTCAGAAGGAGCCCTGGTGGCACAGTGAATGAAGTGCTCGGCTGTTAACCAAAAGGTCAGTGATTGAAACCCACCAGACACTCCATAGGAGGGAAGACCTGGCGATCTGCTCCAGTAAAGATTATAACCTATGAAGCCCTATGGCGCAGTTCTACTCTGTCCTAAAGCAACTCTTGTAAATCAAAGTTACCAAGGTCATAAATTATCTTAAATATTTCAGTTCTTTTTACAATCTGAATCCAATTCTTAATTTTTAAAAAAATTTTATTGTGTTTTAGGTGAAAGTTTGCAGAGCAAATTAGTTTCTTATTGAAAAATTTATACACAGGATTGTTTTGTGACATGGGTTGCAATCCCGCAATGTGTCAGCACTCTCCCCCTTTCCCTTTACACCCCGGGTTCCCCATGTCCATTTGTCCAGGTGTCCCTTCCTGCCTTCTGGCCTTTGCTTCTGGGCAGGTGTTGCCCATTTGGTCTCATATACTTCATTGAACTAAGAAGCACGTTCCTTGCATGTCATTGTTTGTTTTATAGGCCTGACTAATCTTTGGCTGAAAGGTGGACGTTGGGAGTGGCTTTGGTTCTGAGTTAGCAGGGCCAATTCTTAAATTTTTTATATTAAAACGCTCAAGTCAGAAATCAGTACTGATTTAAAATTGAAATCCCAGGACTGTTTTGTCAGATTCTCAAATATGCCATAACCCGTTGTCATCAAGTCAATTCCGATGCGTAGTGACCCTATAGGACAGATTAGAACTGCCCCCAAAGTGTTTCCAAGGAGCGGCTAGTGGATTCAAACTGCTGACCTTTTGGTTAGCAGCCAAGCTCTTAACCACTGCACCACCAGAGCTCCCAGATATGCCATATATTCTATTAAATGTTATAAATGCCCAGAGATTATCCCAGTGATCACAAAGCTTCAATCCTAAATTTAAGTATTAATATTAAGATTTACTTCAGCATCTCATCCCTTTAAATCTTTCTCAGGTTTTAAAGTCATTTACTTCCAACTAAGGGTAGTAGGTTTATCATCTCAGATGAGCTAGGACCTTCATGGTTTTTTTTATTCAGTCAGATTTAATCTCAGGGTGTCGGAATTGGTCCAGCCACATTTCAGAGTAATTGTTCTAGAGCCACAGTTGAATATACGGTAGTTCTTTCTCCTATGTGATTGAGTTTTTTTGCTGGAATTTGCTGTCATCACTCAGTAAACACAAACCCCCTGGATTTCTTTCAAGTTAAATCTTAATAAGTTTTTGTAACCTGTCAACATTTATCACCTGATTTGGATCAATGGACTTTTGTCCCCCATCCGAGGTTGCACCTAATTTCCTTTGCCACCTAATTGAATTCAAATAATATCCTTATGGCCTGAATGAATTCTGCATTCTTGCCACATTTCTTCTGTCTCTCAGCCACATGTCTGGAGTCATTTTACAAACAAATTGCAACTCTTTATTAGTTTTTGTTGTTGTTAGGTGCTGTTAGTTGTTTGCGACTCACAGCGACCCTGTGTACAACAGAAGGAAGCACTGTCCAGTCCTGCACCATTCTCATGATCGTTGCTATTCTTGAGCCCATTGTTGCAGCCGCTGTGACATTCCATGTCTTTGAGGGTCTTCCTCTCTTTCTCTAGCCTTATACTTTACCAACCATGATGTCCTTTTCCAGGGACTGGTCACTCTTGATAACATGTCCAAAATATGTGAGATGAAGTCTCTCCATCCTCACTTCTAAGGGGTATTCTGGCTGTACGTCTTCCAGGACAGATTTGTTTGTTCTTCTGGCAATCCATGGTAGCTTCAGTATTCTTCACCAGCACCATAATTCAAAGGCATCAATTCTTTTCCAGTCTTCCTTATTCATTGTTCAGCTTTCACATGCGTTTATGAGGAGATTGAAAATACCATGGCTTGGATCAGGTACACCTTAGTCCTCAAAGAGACATCTTTGCTTTTTAACCCTCTAAAGAGGTCTTTTGCAGCAAATTTGTTCAATGCATACATCGTTTGATAGTTAGCACACATATATCAAGTGATGAAAAACTAATCAAACTAGTTCTGAGCAAAAGAAGGGAATTTATTAGTTCTCGAAGTTGGGTCTCCCTGGGGATGCTTCTGACTTTAGGTCTTGCTGAACACAGGAGCTCAGGTGATGTCACCAAGATACTCTCAGACAGTTGAGAATGAAGTGGCCACTGGCTGCTCCCAGCTTCATTTGCTTTTGAAAGGTTGGCAGTTTGAACCCACCCAGAGACACCTCGGGAGACAAGCCTGGCAGCCTGCTTCTGAAAGGTCACAGCCTTGCAAACCCTATGGAGCAGTTCTACTCTGCACACGTGGGGTCGCTGTGAGTCAGAATTGACTGGACAGCGACTAACAGTAAGCAGCAAGAGGAGAATCGAAGAGGGGGACATATTCCACCTTTCTTTATTAGAGCAATGTTGCTATCACAGAGCATCTACTAAAACTGGTTTTCCTTTGAGTACATCTTGGGACTTGTTAATCTTGGTAGCTCATGACCATTTATACCCTGAATTTTGGTGAAAGGGTGAGTTGGAACTCATAATCATTTTGTCTAGATAGATTTGCCAATGTCCCAAAAGACCCATAAGTGAAGGAGACATGGCTGATTTTCCAAGTATGGGGGCAGCTTTTGACACACAGACAGCTCTGGGGGACACTGAGACAGCTCTTGCTCAGCTTGAGTTTTATCAATCTCACTGCCCCTTAATCTTCTTTGTTAGTTTTTACCACTTCTGCCCTTCAGAGGGTTAGATCACTGTGGCTTCCCCCTTTCTGGTCTGGCTTTATTACAAGGTTGTACTGTAAACTCATAGTAAGCCTCATGATGCTCTGGGCAGTGATGGAGGAAGAATTTTGCGCACACTAGTGCCACGGGCCCTTCTGGACTAATATCCTGGTGCTGAAAAGCCAACAAGGGAAGAACGGGTACTATTTCAAAGTTAAAAAACCTGGGGCTTAGATTCATGGGCATCTGTTACTAACTTTCCTTTTTCCTCCCCACCAGCCTCACTCTTTCCTGTCAGTCCCCTTTCTTCTTCCTTGGATTATAAGAAATTTTAGATACATTAAATTCTTAGCCCCAAAGAACAGATGCCATTAAAGGACACATGGAATTTTCTTTTAACTATGAGAACAAATTTGAGTCCTTTTACATCTGTTATGCCATGATTTCCCCAGCAGAGCCTTATATGGTTGCTAGCCTAGGTATTATCATCTACATGTTACCCATAAGGAAACTGAGGCACAGAAGTTTTTACTTGTCAGAGAATCAAGTAGGCGAGGGAGCTGGGACTAGACTCCACTGCTGGCGGTGAGTTTGCATCAGAAACTGGGTGGCTTTCCTGCCTCTCCTCACCTGAGTTCACCCACTCAGGAGGTGTTAGTGAGCACACCCTGGGCCTGGAGACATTGTTGCGGCATCACCTGAAGGGAGTGTGGTGGGAAGAGGTGGGCCTTGGGGTCAGGTATCCTTGAACTTCCAGTTCTCCCATGCCTTTGCAGAGTGACGTTGGACAACACTTCTCATGTCCTCGGTTCCCTCATTATGAAAGAAGGATAATAGCAATCTGTGGGAGTGAATGTGAGCATTGGCGATAATGCGTGCGCACGTTGAGTAGTTGGCATGTAGTAGTAAGTGCTCAGCTGTGACCATTGTTGTGAGAGGCGGCTTGAAATAGACTAGAAGGAGCATGTGGTTTGAAATGAACAGTTCTGCATTGTAAACCCAATTCCAATTCGACTGAATGACATTGGTCAAAGTACTTATTCTTTCAGCCTTAATTTCTCCATCTGTAAAATGGGGAGGATAATACCTACCTTGCAGGGATGATGTGAGGAATGGAGATAATAAAATATTTAAAGTACCTGCAACATTGCCTGACTCAAAGTATTTAATCTTTATCAAAAAGTGGGTCCCTACATGTATTTGGAAGGTAGAACAGAGCTTTATACAGGAAATAACTATAAAACTGTATAAGCATATATAGAAGGGAATACAAATATATAAGGCTGCATAGAAATTCAGAGTAGGGGAAGCATAGGGTGGGCTGGAGTATTTGGAGAAGGCTTTAAAGGAGACTTTGGAGCAGGATGAGGGGCTGGACAAAAGCGGTAGAATCACATGAGCGAAGTTTGCTAAGGTCACGGAGCCGAGGGACCCTCTGAATCTTGTGAATTCACCCGCAGTAAGCCTCTTTGAACCCTCCCTATTCCTACCTTTATCCTCCTTTACTTAGGAACCACCGTCACACATTTCCACTGCATTTGTGTGGGACCCTCCAGGTTTGGCTTTAGGAAGCCAAATAGGAGTGTTGAAGGCAAAGATGATGAAAACTTGTTTTCAGTAAGCCTTTGTCTTCCTGCCCAGTCAGCAGGGCTCAGGATATTAGGGGCAGGCATCTTATAAGCTGGTGGAATGAATGAGAGGCTGTTTTGGTTGGGATGGGGGGTGGTGGGTGTCTTTGGGCTTTCAAAATCTCAGCAGCCTGGCATTTCTTAGACCTTTCAGTGAGACATCCTGTGGAGGCTTGAGTGGTAGAGTAACATGATTAAGCCCACGCTTTGGTATCAGGCTGACCTGGGTGTAGATACTGGCCCTGCCACTGCTGGCTGTGTGACGTTCAACTGGGTGCCTGGTCCTCCAAGCCTCTGCTTCTTCGTGGGAAGGTGGGCAAAGCCATCTTCTGCTGTGTACTGATGATTGACATAATGGAAAGCGGTCCAGCATCACGGGAAAGAGGATGACTCTGAGTCAGACTGCCTGCATCCAGATCCTGCCTCTGCCTTTTACCAGCTGCCTGATCTTGTGAAGGGCATCTTACCTCTCTGAGCCTCAGTTTCTCCACCTGTGCAATAGAAAAACTTGAACAAACTAGAGCAGTGTAAACGTTCATGTTGGAAACTTACCTTATATCCTACTGTACTTCCCACTCTCATGAATTTAAATCAGCAAGTATTTATTGAATACCTGCTATGTGTCTGCCACCCCACAAACAAACGAGGCGATGTAAGAGGATGCAGAGTGAAAAGAGGCTGTGGGTATTGGGGTGGGTGGGTGTCACCCACCAGGGAAGGCCTTTCTGAGGAGGTGACACCTTATCTGAGATCTGATAGATGAGGAGGAGGCAGGAACAACAAATGCAAAGCCCGGAAGACAAGAAAGATCTTGGCTTAGAAGGAACAGAAGGCCCGTGCGACCAGAGCCCAGTGAGCAGTGAAGCGAGGGTACAGGACAGAACTGGAGAGGGAGGCCAACCAGAAGGACTTGTGGGTTAGTGTAAGGAGTTTGGATTTTAAGTACCTGAGAAGCCTTGAAGGTTATTAATAGCAGGAGAGTGACATGATCTGATTTATGTTTGAGAAAGATCATTCTGGCTGCAGTGCCAGAATGGATTGTCAGGGAGCAGAAATGGAGCAGGAGACCCCTGGCCTATTTGCAGTAACCCAGGCACAGTGGATAGCTACTGGAACTGGAACAGGGCAGTAAAGGCAGAGGGAGATGCACATTTAGGTATATTTTGCAAGTAGAGGTGATAGGAGCAGGCAGTGGATTAAATGGGGTGGTAGCAAGAGGTAGGTGAGAGACAGCAGGTAGGTGAGAGACAGCAGGAACAAGAGAAGACTCAAGAGTCAGTGCTAGGAGATTTGCCTTGAGCAGTGGTGGGGGGAGTGAGGGGGTGTGATCTCAATGGGTTTGAGGGTTACAAAAGGAAGAACTCTATTTTAGATAGACCCTGAGATGTTAATAGAGTGGACAGGTTTCTGCTGACATCTGCAGCTTTCCTTCCCCTGGCATTGCATTCCAGGAATGGTGTTCAGAGAGTTCATACAGCAGCTCTTCTTCCCATTCTGACCCCCAGGGCCCTGCTTTTGAATCTTTCTCTGGATCACTTCCACCTCTAGGCTCAGAAACCACTGCTAGTCTGCAGCCAAGCCTGGGAAGTAGCAATGGACTTTTATAAAGTTCCTGAGATGAAGTTGAGGATGAGGGGGGAAATGGGTCATGTCATTAGCCACCTCTGTTTGCTCAGAGACGGCAGGTAACAGCCGCTTTACCCAGCTGCTGATCCCAAACAACAAAAATGGATGGTACCCTGGAAGATGATTCACATCGTAGGCCAAAGAGCTTTGTCTGGGGTTTTATGAGACAGGGGCTTTAGGGGACAGTGCACATTTGTCTGCGTTGTCAGCCTGAGCTGGAGTAGTGTGCGGTTTTGGTGCTCAGAATGTGTTTGTCTTGGCAGCTGGGATGACAGCAGCTCCGTCAGCAGTGGAATCAGTGACACCATAGACAACCTCAGCACTGATGACATCAACACCAGCTCCTCCATCAGTTCCTATGCCAACACACCTGCCTCGTCTCGCAAAAACTTGGATGTGCAGGTAAGGAACATGGGACCCTCCCAGCCGGAGCCTTGGGCTTGTGGGGCGAGAGTGGCATTTGGGGTGAGCAGAATCCCCATGTTAATGAGACGAGGCCCAACTTCTGCTGTCTGTGCTTACAACTCCCGGACTCTGGCCTCTACCCCCAAGGAAAGCAGGCAGGCAGTGGGTTGGTGGAAATGGGAGTTGGGAGGTCTCGCCGCTCACTGCTGTGGCCTTGGAAATGGGCCTCAGTTTTGTAATCTGTTTGTTTAAAAGGGGAGTATTGGGCTCAATGGGCCGTTTTTAGCCTGAGAGTATGTCTCCTCCTTGCTGCACTGAGAATCTTGGCCACAGCCACTGCTGTCCACGGGAGTGAGAGTGATGGGGTGGGAACAAAGGTTGAGAACCCTGGGCTGGATGACCAGAGGCTGGGAGCTGCTAGTCTATGGGTCCCATCCCCCTGCCGGTGTGTTTTATTTGGCCCACTGTATTACTCTTCTTGTAAACTGAATTCCTTCTCAAAATTTAAAAATGGCATTATTTCACAAGAAAATGTTTTTCTGGTTTCTCTTGAAAATTAGAAGATCTTGCTTCCTTGAGCCAACATTCACACAGCAACAATTAGCTGACGTCAAAGTACCTGCACCCTTTCGACGGGCCATACACACCCCAGTGTGCCACAGCCGCTACCTAGCCAGCTGCACTCTTTAAAATACCTGACCCTGGGGGGCTTGAGTTTTCAATCCCTGCTTTAAACTCTCAGATTTGATGATTCGAATACAGTGTTACCTGATATTTACTGATGTTTCACGTGTTTCGAGTTTCATGTGGGCATGTTTGCTTGCCCTCACGGTATTCCTTGGTGGTTGGAAGGGGTTGGTTTTAGAAGCCCATTTTACTAGTAGGAAAGTAAGGTGCCATCCTCACTACAAGGAGCCCTGGTGGCACAATGGTTAAGCGCTCGGCTGCAAACCAGAAGGTTGGTGGTTCAAACCCTCGCGGTGGCATCATGAGAGGAAGACCTGGAGATCCGCCCGTGTAAAGATTACAGCCTAAAAAACCCTATGGGGCAGTTCTCCTTTGTCACATGGGGTCACTATGAGTTGAAATCACCTCAGCCTCACCTAACAACAACAACATCCTCACTACTAGTCCCCAGCTTGTGACTGACTGGCCCATTTCCCTCACTAAAGCAAGAGCACTGGTCAGCCAAGGTGTCAGGTGGCGCTGGCCTATGTGGGCTAGAATCTTTTTCATGATTAGTCCCTCCCACCAACGGGGGCACTGAGTAGGACAGCCTCCCAGAGGAACCTCAGGGAGGGCAGAGCTATGTAACACTGCCCCTTACCTGCACCCTCTTCCTTCCGTATCTTCTTCCTTCCCCAGCTATCTTTCACTCTGTACAAATAGAAGCTGCTTTGGAAATCTCTTTACTTCTAAAGATATTCTTTTCTTCGAGGATAGGACTAAATAAAGGATGTGTCAGAGTGTGGGAGTAATTCTGTCCCATGGAAATTTGAACATTGACTGCCTGATGAAATATATTAGGTGTCACTGCTGGGATTGCCTGTTACTTCTTGAGTTTTCATTTTTGCCAGAATTTCTAATTATTGGTGGGGGTGAGGGTGGGGTGTGGTGGTGGTTCAAAAAAAAAATTTGAGCAAGTGACTGGAAAGGGGCATGGAGCTTTGAGGATCTGGTAATGTTCTATATCTTTATATGAGTGGTAGTTATGTGGGTATGTTAATTTTATAAAATGTATTCAAGCTGTATACTTCAGATTTATGTACTTTATTATATGAATGTTATACCTCAATAAAAAGGTTTATAAAAAGAAAAGAAAAGAAAAAAAAAAAAAAAGAAAAACCAAGCCACACTGCCCAAGCAGTGTTTAATCAGTGATTAGACAGTTGGAAACCCTCAACCAGGCTAGTGGGCCCCTAATACCTACCATCTGTCAAATGTCACAATATCCCCCAATTGTCTTTTCCTTATGGACACTGTAATTATTTTTCTGAGACTCACTGTAATTTCAGGGAAACAGTAAAACCAAGCTTCCAGACCGTCCTTAGATACTGAGGTGAGGACCAGGGAATTAACCACCTGGACCTCTGTATTCAGGAGACAGGCAGGTATTGGAGGACTACAGAGAGAGAGAGAGACTGAATGTTCAGTGAACTGGTGAGGTTTCTCTTTTATTGACAAGGTAGTATCAGGCTTGGAAGCCCTGGTGGCATAGTGGTTCAGAGGTTGGCTGCTAACCGAAAGGTCAGCAGTTCGAATCGACCAGGCGCTCCTTGGAAACCCTATGGGGCAGTTCTACTCTGTCCTGTAGGGTCACTATGAATCGGAGTCAACTCGACCGCAGCCGGTTTGGTTTTTGTGTCTTCGTTCCCTTCCCTTTCCACAAAGCCAGAGTGGGACTCTCTGTTCCATATTGATACACAGTTAGGATTTACAAATGATTTCCTATTTGATGTACTTGAATTAGGTTAATGCCAAGGCCCCGTTCCTCTTTGATTAGCTCTTTGCTTTCATCTTACAAATGATGTCACAAACCTGCCTTTTGATCAAGATCAGAATTTCAGGGGAGGTGAAGGGTTTAATATTCATTAGGTTGTTTTTCCTAAAAAACCAACTGAGTTTAAAATATTAAAATTAAATACTAAGAAAGTAGATTGTGAAACAAATAAATGCAGACTTGGGCCAATAGTAACGAAGATTTTGCTCAGGATGATTTCCTTAAATGGATTTTTAGTGATATCCTTTTGTTCCTGTCCAGAGTGCATCTCAAAATATTTGAATCAGCATAGTTTGCAGCCTCCCGCCGTCCCTCCCCCATATCACTCGGAGGCATGCTAAGGGCCATTACTCCTCTCTGAGCCACATTAGGCGACAGGAAGATGTGCACTGCCATCCTTTCCCAAGAGCTGCTCCTTCTGTGCTCGGCTCATTCGAGTTCCTGTCACAGACTGGTTTATGCTGGACGAATGGGCAGCAAACACTCTCCCAGGCAAGGCATGGAGAGGCAGGAAAAGGTGGCTCAGCGTGTCCATTGGGAGGGCAGGCTGAAGACAGGTTGCCTGCCTAGGTTTTCATATTTGAGAAATCTCTAAGGAACAACTTAAGTACACTTAAGGAACAAGGAAGTCATTGTCTGGAAAACCTAAGGAATAGCCTCATTTAACTGACAAAGAGGAAGAGGAGGAAACTGGGGGGAGCGATCCTTTGAGATGGCAGTCCCCTTTGTGTGTGAGTGATTCTTTTTTCCTCAAGGACATTGGGGAGCACTGAGGGTGCCCTCAACAGGGCAGGGGACATGTATCGGATACCCAGCCGTGGGCCTCTGTGCTCACTCCAGTCCTCAGCGTGCTGGGGAAAGAACCCCCTGCTTGAGGTCTGAGAGCCTTTCGACCAACTGTCTCCAGAAGAGCTAGTGAGTGTGGAGAAGGTATGGACTTTGAAGTCAGGGCGTCTTGGATTGAGCTTCTCACTCTACCACATCTTTGGATAAGCTGATCAACCTCTCTGAGCCTTTGTCTCCTTATCTGTAAAACAGGGGTAATTAGACCTATCTTGAAGGGTGAGTGTGAGAGTGAACATGTTTTTCTCAGTGCCTGATACTTGGTGGTTGCTCAGAAGTTACCTTCTTTCTTTTTTAATTTCCTTTGGATTACCTGTCTCTCTGCTTCCCTTCTCCATTCATGTTGGTAACCGAAAGTTGAGTGCATTTGTGACCTATCTTATTTGCATTTTCAAAGCAGTTGATCTAATATTTTGCAACATTTTATGTTTAGGACAATGTGTTGGTGGCAGAGGGCTTTAAAAAACACACATCTCTCTCCCGTGTATTTATCTATGCGTTTGTGTCCCTGGCGGTTCAGTATTTCTCTCTGTTCTGTGGAAGATTCTATTCTGGGTGCTAAGGTATAAAGAAGCATCTGTCAAGATTCATTTAATTTTCACTGCCCATAAAATTCTTAATAAAATATACAGGGGAAAAAGATAATACCGTATCAGTTTATTTCTTGCTACTGAAGTAAATAAAATCCTGAATTCTGTGGGAAACATCCTTGCCTTTTGTGGCCCTGAGCGAGCCTGGGGTTGTCAGGGTTTCTTTGCCAGTGCTGCCTCTGGATGTTGGTGTGGGTGCAGGGATAGGGTTTTGCTGTAGCTGGAGAGGGGCACCCCTTCTGCCTCCCATTGTGTTCTGCCTCTGACTTAGGGCAAGTTACTTTTCCTCTTTAGACCTGCATTTTACAGTTCTATAAAATATAGATAATAATACAACTTCAGAGAATCAGATGAGCAAATGGTATATGTAAAGAGACTTTGCACAGGACCTGGCAAGATAAGTGGCAGGTGGTGGGATGATGCTGACAATGTTGTTAACTATTTCTGTTATTACTGGTGCTCAAACTTCAGTCAGTTCAGCTTCCTGATTTGCAGGGGATATGGGCATGAGGAAGGCAGTTCCCCTGTCTTCTGGAGGCTTGTGACCCAGCAGTGGGAAAGACAGGTTCACCTTAATGCAAGACAAAAACGGGATAACTACTAAAGGAGGAGGACAACAGAATGCTGGGGATTTCCTGAGGTGGTGATGATCTTGATAGTGATAATGAGTTGATGTTGATGTTGGTGGTGATAAGGGCCACTGTTTATTGAGTCCCTCTGTGTTTAGCTCACTGAGTCTACCATCAAGCTTTTAAGAGACCTATCTGTTACCATCCCATTTTATACACCAGGTAATGATCTCAGAGAAGTTAAGCAAGTTCCTCCAGGGTCACACACAGCAAATGGGTGGCCAAGCCCAGTACTTGAACTTCAGTTGGTTGGAATTCAAAGCCTATGCTCTTTTCCACACTTCATGCCAAGCTTCCCTCCCTTCACTCATCAGGCTCCACTGTGGTTCCACCCTCTCACTCTCAGAAGATGGAACCCTCTGTGGTAAACACTCCAATCATCCAGGCCTTCTGCCAGCTTATATATGGATTATTTCCCCACCTTCCCTCTCGGTTGATTAAGTGGACTTCCAAGTAGGGGCAATAAAGAAAGCCTTCAAAAAGGAGGTGGAAACAACTGGCAAATATACAGGGCAAAGGGAAGCTCCAACCCTTTATGCATCCCTGTGTGGATTTCCCGCTGTCCCTTCTATTGTTAGCTCTGGGATTATTTACTTTTTAATCCTCAGTGGTGCCACCACATGGCCTGGCATGTAACTCAGTAAGGGTTTGCTAAGTAAATGTGAACTCAAAGCCAATAACTGTCCGAGGGCAAATGCCCAGCTCTTCAGAGTAGAGCTGGGAAGGCTACTGCCCTGGTCCAAGTTGTGGGGGTTGGATGATTGTTCTTTCTAGAGGCAGAGATTCAGGACATGGTCCTGGGTTAGGCACAGGTGCTCTCTCTTCCTTTACCTTTGGTGAATCGGCGTTCTGGAGGAGGCTGGGATGGAGCCTGGCACCCAACAGATGGGTTCCCCAGGGTTGAGGTCAAGGAGCAACCAGGCCAGCCAGTCAGTATGGAGAGAGAATCCATTGGGTGTATTGTGTTAGGTGCTTCTGGGGATGCAGAAATATCTCATCCTCAGGGAAGGCAGCGTGGCATACTGATTAAAACATGGGCTCTGCAGCTAGACTTCCTAGGTTGGAATCCCTGCATCTCTACTTCTTTGCTTGGTGATCTTGGGCAATTTTCTTTTCTACTCTGCACCTCATATAAGATAGAAAATAATACTGTAACTTCCTCATAGGTTTTTTGGTAAGGATTAAATTAAACTTTAGCACAATGCCTGGCACATAGTAAGTGCTCAGTAAATTTTAGTTGTTACTGCTATAACTACCACTACAGTTTAGTTTGGGGAAATAAGATATAGTCATAATAAAAGAATAAAAAATGCAATGACTCAGGATGTGGTATGTGCTAAATTTAATTTTTCCAGTACCTCTTAGAGTGTATTAGAATGTACTTGAATGTAAGCTCTGTGAGGGTAATGATTTGTATTTGGTTTTGTTCATTGTGGTATTTCCAGTGTCAATAACCTTGTTTGGCATATAGTGCCACCCAGCAAGTGCTTGTTGAATGAATGAATGAATGTTTTCAAAGGCAAGCTCTCTCTTGCCTCAGGGTCTTTGTACATGCTATTCCCTAAACTCTTAGTAAGTTTTTTTCTTCTTCATTCTTTAGGGAATTTTTTCAAAAAGGCTTTACCTTTTTACCCTTATCATCATTGTATAAATTAAGTCCATGCCTGTATTTCTTAGACTCCTTGTTCTTTTCCTTATAACATTCTTCATAATTCATGCTTACACGTTTATTTGTATTCATTTAGCCAATCTCTGCTTGCTTCATCGAATCATAAACCCCATGAGAGGTTGAAGTCAGTCTTGCCCACAGATTCTCAGATTCTCCATGGTGCCTGGCAAACAGCAGTGGGCATTAAATAAATTCTGGTTGAATGAATATACTGAAAGCATTTAGTGGAAGGAAAGATTCCTGTGGGCTGAGGTAATTGAGGCAGTAAATGGGTAACTTTAAATTTTTCATCTGTAAAATGGAGGTAAAGACATTACTACTTACCTACTTACCCTCCTTGACCAGCTAGTGGCTGGGATCAGATATGATTTTGTTAGAGTGTGTGTTAGCTTGAAAAGTACGATGTTTCTTTGTTCATTCATTTACTCATCGCACATGGGGTCACCACGAGTCAGAATGACGGGCAGCTGGTTTTACTCGTCAAGCCTTGATTAAGCTCCTGCTCTGTGCCAGATGTGGGGAAACCCACCTCTGTGTCCTTTGCCACAACAGAATAATGTGCTTCTCACCGTCAGCGGGTGTGTTTGTGTTCTCCTCATGTCTCCAGTGTCTAGGAAATGGTCGGCACTCAGTTTGTGTTTGGGAATGGCTGAGCAAATGAAGGTGCACATAAGGTGGCTGCAGTGGATGAGTGGCCTTCTAAGGCGTGAAGGGGTGGGGAGAGGGAGTGGGGCCATGATAGTGATGGAGAGGCAGTTGAACCTGGGCTACTTGTCTATATTTAGCTTTGGTTCCATTCAGCCCGTGTATTCAGTGGAGGAAGGAATCCATACCACTCTCTAATTTTTGCCACGTTTTCATTTTCATTTCCCACCTTGCTGATGTCATCTGCTCTTGGTAGTTAAGTGTAGCAAATATGGGACTTATTCCTGAAAACAAAAAACTGGAAAGTGTTGCAGACCTCCCTTCCCCATGCAGCTACTTCTCCCTCCTGGTATTCCTGTTGGAGGTAGCCCCCCAAAGCATTCTGGTTAGCTTGATGCCTTTTAACTACATCAGATTATTAACATCACACTCTGTCCCCTCCTGGGTTCCATGGCCAGCAGGTCAAGGCTCTTCCAAAGAGAGCTGGCTAATTATATCCTTGTCTGAATAAAATCACACAAGGGGAGCAAAGCAGTGGCGTATAAATGAGGCTGGGATGGGAGCAGGCACCCGTTGGCTTTTAGCATTTGGGGAAGTGGCATTTGAGATTTCTTCCCTCTCAGCTCCTGTCTCTCCCTGATCTGAGTGAAACTAGCAGGCGCCCTCGCTTGCTTGCTCGGTATGTGAGGCTGTGGCGCTGTGCTGGATCCAAAGATTTCACTGCCAGTGGAGTGATAGGAAGACGGCAGAACAAAGGGAAACGGGCTGGGAGGCTGAATGCTGGTGAGAGACCCAGCCACCGGAGTTGCTGGAGGCTGCTCTCCAAGCGGCAAAGAGTTGATGGCTGAATTCCACCCCATCTGTGTCCGCTCTGCTGCTTCTCCTCTGTAGGGCTCTTTCCCTCTTTTTCGCTGGCCCCTTTTACTCTGCTCCCTCATCTTCCTTCTAGGACACATTTTTATTGTTTACTTTCCTTGGACCAAGAACATCAGACTTTATAGTAAGGTAATCAGGGTACAAAGACCCAAACATTGTAAAAGTAGATATTCTTTTTCCCTTAACCAGTCCAGCGTGTTGGCATTATTACCTCTGGAGTGAGGGGCTTCCTAGCGTGAGATTCAGGGAGGACTAATTCAGGGAGTCTCTGTCCACAGACTGACGCTGAGAAGCACTCACAGGTGGGGAGGAACTCCCTGTGGTCTGGTGATGATATCAAGAAATCAGACGGAGGGTCAGACAGCGGCATAAAGATGGAGCCAGGTTCAAAGTGGAGGCGGAATCCCTCTGACGTGTCTGACGAGTCCGACAAAAGCACGTCAGGCAGGAAGAACCCCGTCATCTCCCAGACAGGCTCGTGGCGGCGAGGCATGACGGCTCAGGTGGGCATCACCATGCCAAGGACAAAGCCGGCTGCCCCAGCAGGCACACTGAAGACCCCAGGAACTGGTAAGTAGGAAGAAGGTGCATTCACAGTTGTCAGTTTGAAAACCAAAACCATAGTAACTCTAGTAAGGACTTGACAATATATTTTTAAGTCTCCATAACTGCCCAGCTATATTTTTATAGGGCTTAGAATCTGTTAATAATTAGCTTTCATAAAGGTTCGTATCCGTACCTTTTTCCTGTTGGAAATATGTAAACCTGTGAGCCTCTTAAGCTCCAAAGATGGCTCAACTATTGAGACGTATTGAACTGGTTTAGCTATGTACCCAGTGCAGGCTGTTTAAGGGAATGTGTTTGCCAGCTGTTGGTATGTTAAGTTGATGTTGTCCATGATTTGGGAATGTGTGTAAACAAAGGCAGTGTTTTTGCAAGAAGTTAGGGGTGCCCCCTGGAAATGTTAGGGACAGCCTTTTAGTGGACAGAGTGGGAGAAGGTTGGTGAAAGGCAGCACCTCTTCCCAGACAGCCCAGTGGTTATCTGGCTTTGCTTTATCCTTGATGAATTTCACCTGCTTTGCAAATGCGTAAAATCACTGCCATCTCCTAAAAGGCTCACAGTGACAGTAGCAGATAAGATTATCTTTATAAAAAGCTCTTTCCTCTGTCCCCCAAGGGAACTGCTTTCCCCAAGGAAAAAGTGAACCAATTCTTCAGAGAAGAGGAGCATCTTAAACAGATGAGCTGAATGAGCTGGGTTCTTGTTTGTGGGCTAACGTTGCTGATTTATCTCTTAGGAAAAACAGATGATGCAAAGGTGTCTGAGAAAGGAAGGCTTTCTCCCAAAGCTTCGCAGGTGAAGCGTTCCCCATCAGACGCAGGCCGCAGCAGTGGTGACGAATCCAAAAAGCCCCTGCCCAGCAGCTGCAGGACGCCCACTGCCAATGCCAACAGCTTTGGGTTCAAGAAGCAGAGCGGCTCAGCCGCCGGTCTGGCCATGATCACAGCCAGCGGGGCGACTGTTACTAGCAGGTCAGCCACGCTGGGCAAGATCCCAAAGTCATCTGCACTAGTGGGTCGGTCTACTGCTCGGAAGACGAGCATGGATGGGACTCAGAATCAGGATGATGGGTACCTGTCTCTTAGCTCTCGAACAAACTTGCAGTACCGAAGTTTGCCACGGCCCAGTAAGTCCAACAGCCGGAATGGAGCTGGGAACAGGTCTAGTACCAGCAGCATAGATTCCAACATCAGCAGCAAGTCGGCAGGCCTTCCGGTGCCCAAGCTGAGGGAGCCTTCCAAAACGACCCTGGGCAGCTCTCTGCCAGGTCTGGTCAACCAGACGGATAAGGAGAAAGGCATCTCGTCGGACAATGAGAGTGTGGCTTCCTGTAACTCAGTGAAAGTGAACCCGGCGGCCCAGCCTGTGTCCAGTGTGGCTCAGGCCACTCTTCAGCCTGGGACTAAGTACCCAGATGTGGCCTCTCCCACACTCCGCAGGTAAGTGGGTACCTGGTACTGAGCAGAACTGGAATAAATTAAATGGCATCCTGGATTATTAATTTCCTGTTTCTTGGTTAAAGCAGCCTCTGTTTTTCTCTACTTCATTCTTCAGCCAGCAATTTTGCAGTTGACTGATGATTTTCTCATATTGGGATTAGAAACATAAGCTTCTAGAATCAGTCATCTTTGGGTTCAAATCCTGGGTCTATCCTAATTAACCCTGTAAACTTACTTAACAAGTGTGCCTCAGTTTCCTCATCTGTACAGTGGAGATGATAATAATGACCTCATAGGGTTGTTGTGAAAATTAATCTATGTAACTCTGTCTGGCCCACAGGAAGCACTCAGTGAAAGTTAGCTTCCATGTGAGATGAGGTCTTGATCCTCCATTAGATCTGGGTGGGTAGTAGCTCAGGGACAGCGGACCTTTTTTTTTTCTTGGTAATTTCATGGCTGAGTTTCCATATCATTATGTCAGGCAATGATCTTGCCCAGATCCTTTTCTCCAATAGCTCAATATCACAACATAGTTTTTTAGAATGCATGCATAATTTCAACTTAGTCTCTGAAATTTTAACTCCCTTAAAAACAAAATAAAATAAAACTCTTAGAAAGATTCTGAACAGGAGAAATTGATTTTGTATTGCCTTAAAAAGGCATCATTCCTCCCCCCGCCCCCACCACATTTCCACACTGGGTGAAAATTTCTATGTGAGAATATTGTCATTCACTGGGTTTTTAATGATTTCTGGTTAAACTTTTGCTAGTTCACATTACCTCATTTTAATATCCACTGGACCATCCTCCAACTATAACTGTATGGGTTAGAGCTCACCCCGCCGTCCCCAGAAAATTTGTCACAAGAAACAGTAAGTCCCAAAGATAGAAAATTAAGCAGTGAACAAAGTAAAAATTATGTGCACATGAACATATTTGGGGATGACTAGGAATGTTTTTGAAAAGACTTCAGAAGAAGCATTCCACATGAAAAGTATAATAAAGCAGTTCACTGTTCTTTGTCTAGACTTGATTATTAGAATTTCAGTAATGATTATTTTTTCAGGGGGAGATCCTATTGGGCTGCTCTTTGTTTTTTTTTTTTTTTAATTTTTTTAAATTTTCTTTTGCTCTTTGTTGTTTTAACAGATTGCCTTGTAAATGAAGATTTTCTTTGCTCCTCGCCTCAAGTATTATATATAATATTCATTCTTTGGTATTATGGATTTCCTTTAGTAACTACAAAGGCATTTTACTAGACCCTTAGGCTAGTGTAATAGAATTCTTGAAAATGCATGCAGCTTCTTAGGCTCAATGTTTAGCACCTTTCAGCCAATTCCTGGTAAATTACATTTTTTTCCTAAATTGTTAAAATGTTCTCAGTTCTGATGTGCATTAATCTGGAAAAGAGAAGTAGTAGGTGAAGGGTGATAACTCTTTTCGAATGATTTGAAGGACTAACAGACAAACGATTGAGCTTTTTCTGTGTAGTTCATGGAGCAGGATTAGGAGTGATGCGTAAAAGGCAGAAGGAGATGGATTAGATTTTACTTTTCTAACCATTGGAAGTGCTCAGCAGTGGAGCAGGTTATTCTTTGGAGTACTGATGGAGTAAATACTCCCATCCCTGGAAGTATTGAAGCATTCGAAACCCAAGATTCTGTGAGAGGCTATTTCCTTCCCTGGTTTTCAGCAGGCAAAAAGTGTTTCTGTTTTGTCACTAGACATTGTAGTGAGGATTATTTGTTCACATAATAATTGAGGCTTGTTGGACTGTTTGGTGAGGACAGAGATCAAGCTCACACCACTGAGAGAAGCTGGGTAAAAGGCAAGCTCCCTATTAATGATAAGTACAAGCAGTCACTGGGTTACAAAGGTCCACAAAACCTGTAGTTACAAACCAACCCCATAAAGCTTATTATATTAAAAAATTGAGGTACATAAAATGGTTTGTAATAACAAAATGGCACTACTTTGCAATGCACATCAAAACATTATTATTATTACTGTATTATTATGTTAAAGATGTTTTGGTGTATCTAGAAGTGTTTCTTTAATGATTTTTTATGCATAGAAAGGTACACTATATACTCCATGCTAAGACAAACATAGAAGCCTTGGTTGCATAGTGGTTAAGAGCTACAGCTGCTAACCAAAAGGTTGGCAGTTCGACTCAACCAGGCGCTCCTTGGAAACCCTATGGGGCAGTTCTACTCTGTCCTTTAGGGTCGCTATGAGTTGGAGTTGACTTGATGACAACAGTTTTTTTTTTTTTTAAGACAAACATTTGACTAACTGATGTTAAATACAAACCATACCTAACTGTTCTGACTTACGTACAAATTCAACTTAAAGACAGACTTAGGAACGGAACTCCTTCATAATCTAGGGACTGTCTGTAGTAGCCTGATTACTTTTCAGAGATACCTATTCCATGTGGTCTTTAATGGGTTGAGAATAAAGCCTTTGCGTTATATAAACCCCTTCTGACCTTAAGACAATCCTGTCATTCTACCAGAGAGCCCCTCCCAACAGAAGAGGGAGGTGTTTATGCCATTCCCTATTTCTCTGTATTCTGATGATACATTTTGGGGTATGAGCAGTGGAGCAGTGACATGAAGTGGCATCTCTGTGTGTCTGTCACAGAGAGACACTTCACACCCACCGTGTCTGGTTTAACGTCTTGTGAACCCAGCAAGGTTTTTGTATATATCACTGGATAGTACAAGCTCTCTGTCCCTAAAAGACAAATCTTTCAGGCCGGGCTTTCAAGTAAGGATAAATCTGTAGAGTTACTTTTCCCAGGCCCCATCCAGATCTAGACTGCTGTTCTTGATTCTATGTGTTGTGCTTAGAGATCAAAGAAACAAAATCCCTTTGAGTTGAGCCCTCATAAATTGAGTGCCTGCTTTGTGTCCGGGGTCATGGATACAAAGATGATTAAGACAACTCTTTGTCCTCTAGATGTTCTCAGGGCCAGGGTGGTTTTATAGTCTAATTACAGAAAGTAAGGGAAGCAAGATCTTGGCTAGGTCTACAGAAAATTACTCTCTGTTGCCCCTTGGCTCAAATAGAGCCAGGGCCCCAATGGCAGCCCAGAACTTCAAGTGTCCAGGCCCATTTTATGGCCAACTTTTCCCAATGGAGCACCTTTAGCCATTTCAGTAGGAATGATTGTGTCCCTTCCACAGGGATTCTCACTGTCTCCTCTGCCCCACCCTTCTTTAACAGCTTGGTGCCTCTTGGCACTGGGTGTTCAGCCCGCACGCCTCTTGGCACTGGGTGTTCAACCCGCACAACCCTTTGTCTCTTCACAGACTCTTTGGTGGGAAGCCTACCAAGCAAGTGCCCATCGCCACAGCTGAAAATATGAAAAATTCGGTGGTCATCTCCAATCCTCATGCCACCATGACCCAGCAAGGTAACTTAGACTCCCCCTCAGGCAGTGGCATCCTGAGCAGTGGGAGCAGCAGTCCTCTCTACAGTAAGAATGTGGACATCAACCAGTCTCCTCTAGCCTCCAGCCCCAGCTCAGCCCACTCGGGCCCATCCAACAGCCTCACCTGGGGCACCAACGCCAGCAGCTCCTCGGCAGTTAGCAAGGACGGCCTGGGCTTCCAGTCTGTTAGCAGCCTTCACACCAGCTGTGAGTCCATTGACATCTCACTCAGCAGTGGAGGGGGACTGAGTCACAACTCCTCCACTGGCCTAATCACCTCCTCTAAGGACGACTCTCTGACTCCCTTTGTCAGAACCAACAGTGTGAAGACCACACTGTCGGAAAGGTTGGTGTTGTGCGTTTGGCTGCCCTTGTCTCTCAGAAGGACCTCCTTCCGAAAGTAAAAAAGATTATGTTAGGGATCTCAATTGTTAATTAACCTTTGCCTGTGAGACTTCTCTCTTTCTAATTACTGCTGTGTTTCCTTGGGGAAGCCAGTTTGGGATGGAACTAAGCTTAGCTCTGCTTCCTGTTATCTTTTTCCTTGTGGTTTTTCTCAATGCTCTGAGCTGCTGGAAGTCTCTTGGGAAGATTTAATGCTTCCATTTGAAATGGCATTCAGCCTTTGAAATTCTTGCATTTTATTCCATTTGTTCATCAATGGTTTCTTTCTCCACCACTTGCGATTGCTCAGATTGCTCAAGCAGAGTAGGTGGCCGGCTGCAGCCCTGGAGTGTGTGCTAGGACACTCTTTAGGCAGCTGAGTAGATTAGGTGGTCATCCTGGCAAACACCCTCTTACTGAAGGGCTGCCCGCCGTAGAGATAGGAAATCTAGAAACTAAAAGTGCCCACAGAGCCCCGGATTTACTGCTGTGACGCTGTGTGTTGTGTTTCTCCATGTAGGGAAAAAAGGCAGGGTCAGCACTGGGAATGAGAAAAATGTTCTGATCACTGTATGTAACACTACCTCCCCTTTTTTCCAATCTAATGTACCTTCTCTTGTTTTCTACCTGCCTGGACTTCTAGCCCTCTCTCTTCCCCTGCTGCTAGCCCTAAGTTCTGCAGAAGTACTCTGCCCAGGAAACAGGACAGGTAATGACATTGTAGGCTGGGGACCCTACCGAGCCTTCTTTAGGCTTCTCTGCCCACCTGTGTCAAGCTAGATGTTTTGCGCGAGGCTCTTGGCCTGAGGCTTCTGCTTGTGTGTGGCTCCAGTGTACTCTGTGACACCCAGACATGCCAGTGAGGGTCTGTTCTGCTGTCCGCTCAAGCCCAGGGAGCTGGGGCGGCAGAAGCTCTCACTTGCATCTCAGCCTTCTTGTGGCATGCTCCCACTTCCCAGCTTCCCACCCTTTCCTTTCTCTTCCCCTCCCCCTGCAGTCCCAGAAATGATCTACCACCCACTGTGCAGCTTGGCCCTCACCTTTGCCTGTTCCCCACTCCCCACACAGCTGGCTCTTCTCCCTTTCAAAGTCCTTTGCTGCAGTTTGGCTCATTATGTCTTGCAGGCTGTTGTGTTCTGTGTGCCCATTTCCTGTAATGATAATGAAATAGAATATATGGAGTGTTGAGACTTTGCAAACGAAGAGGCTTGTGTCTGCACCCAGTTCCCCTGTGGGTGGGCCTTCAAGGGTGGATACTAACTTTAAATTTGTGGGGAGCAATAGTTTGGCCAAACATAATAAGCAGACGTTGTTTCATGTTAAAAAAAAAAATTAATATAAAACCTCTTCACCCCATCAACAGCAAAAATTTTGTTTTTGTCAGACTCACAAACCAAGCCTTTAAACTCTTGTTGTTTGGAAATCCAAATGCCTTGACTTTATCAGCCAGCAAGTTGTAACATGCCCCGACTTGGGCCCAAGGCTCAGCTCCTAGCTACGCCCAACAAGGGCTGCAGAAACTGAAAGGGACCTGGAATTCACTTTGCTGCAGATGAATTCCAAATATGCAGACTGCTGGCCTCTTGAAACCCTCCAGCAAGTCCCCTCTCACACTTGAAGTTATTGCCAGTGGCATTTATGGAGCAGGCCAGGGCTCGGGATACAGAGAAACTGGCCATCTCTATCTCCAGGAGGCAGTGGTGGAGGTGCAGAGATGGGTGGCTGAAGGCACAGCTCAGCTTCGAGGTGGGGCATCCCCTGAGGTTTGCTTTAAACTTGTGGAAAAGAAGGAGCAATTGGGGTTGAGCGGCTTGGGGTAAAATATGCACTGATGTCAGCACAGGCCAAGGACTGGGTTTCCTTTGTTTTCCGTGGATGTGTTGCATGCATAGCTGGATGAGGGAGCACTCCTGGTGATGTGGGTGTTGGTACTACTCTCTTTTACCAGATCCCTTCAGCCCCCTCTCCAGCATCTCCCCCTTCCCATTCCCTGCCTCCCCTTGCTTCTCTGAAGTTCATTTTTGTTTTAACTTTCCTACAGTGACCCGCACCTTGATAGGAACACTTTGCCTAAGAAAGGACTCAGGTATCTGTGTTTCCTCCTTGCATCCATGCCATCTGTTGTGGCTTTGGAGCTTGGCTGTGTGACTCTCATGGCTGATGGGGGTCTGGTCTGGGCTGGGGTCCCCACTTTGGCCACCACAGCAGGACCCTTTGGATGAATTTTCCCCTCACTCCCTCCCATTCTCATCTCTCCATTTGTTGGCTTATTTGCTTGAGCAGGGGCTGTGCTTTTTCTGGCTTAATATTGCAAACCATTTCATGAAAAACATCCCTGGGCAGGCCCACAGAGCAATCACTGCTGCTTCTGGGGCCACTGGGTTAATCGCTGATCAGTGCACCACGACCATCCTGTTCATGGGGCTGTCTTCCAAGAGAAAGGACACGACTTACAGCATGTTGATTTGTTCCAAAGGACAGGAGTAAAGGAGAGAAATATTTCCCCCAAATTGGAGAATATTTAACTTTTTTGGCCCATAGAAAATTGCTAAAGACAGATAATTCACACTTGTCTGTATATTCCAATCAAAAATTGGGTCAACTTTCAATGCCCAACAAGACGCATACGATCATTTTTTGGTGAAAATAAAGAAAAGACTACCAGGAAGGAATTTCCTGTAATTCCTAATAAGTAGTAGCTTGGGTTCATTTGTGGTGCTAGTCCTGGTAAAACAAGATGCTGTAAGTCACCATTGCTCACACCATCTGAAACACTTTGCCAATCTGAGGAATTTCAGTTTGCTAACGCCTCCCCCATGATCTTTCTGTCTTGTGGTTGCAGCTGTCATTTCTCCTGCTCTCTAAACACCTTGTTCTTTGTAGCATCAGCTTCACCCTGCCCTAAGCATTAAGTGCTTTTGCATAAAATGGAACTTGGAATGAAATATTTCGTTGCTGTCATGTGTGTCTGTAGTTAGTAACATGTAGCTCTTAAGGCTGAGAGCATTTTGCACAGTAACGTGAGGTAGGTATCAATGCTTCCTTTCAATAGGAGCTCCGAGTAAAGCCAGTTCTAGCAATCTAAGAAGGAAAGTGTTGAAAAACCTCCCAACAGACAGCCTGTGGGAGGGAGTTCAGCACTGTGGACGGAAGGGGGAGTTGGCAAGGCCTTTTGTACTTCACAGTTTACATCATGCCTATTACGGCTACTTGTCAGCAAACATGCTAGATGCTTAAATCATTGATGCCCTGTTGTCCCAAAAGCAAGCTGACTTCTAAATATTAACATTTTGAAATGCTATGTATATTTGTGCAGCAGATTCTATCATGCCAAAATAATGTAGCTCTGGCTTTTTAAAGTTGGTTTTCCAAGAATTCATAATAAGGATATATGACAGACTACTTTCAGGCTTACGTTCCTACTCTCTCTGACTTTCCCTTTTTAGCTCCCTCCCTCCATATACACACATACCCAATAACAACACACCAACAACACTACCGAAGCCTTAGGCTGAAAGAATCCTCCTATTTACACAACCAGTAGTCAGCCCACAGTACCTCTGTTTATAAATCCAAGGGTACCCTGGCCACTTGGGCACTTCAGAAATTCTAGATGTTGCTTGTGGGAATAAAGAAAAGAGCATGGAATTTGGGATTAGACAAATGTGGATTGGAGTCTCAGCTATATGACTTGGGGCAGGATACTCACCTTCCCTAAATGTAAACTGGGAAGAAGAATGCCTGCATTGCTAGGTAGATCTGAGGCTTCAGTGAGAGAATGTCTATGAAGACACCTAGCACATTGTAGACATTCCATCAATCATTACCAAATACATTTCAGAATAAATGAGGAGGGGGGACCACATGACTTCTACAGACCCCCATATGTAAAACCTAACGATTTGGCTTTCCTTTTATGAAGACTTGGCTTGTGCTAGATTGCAGCAACTGCCATAAACATCAGCATTCTCAGACCTTTCCCCTTACAAGGCTGGCTTCTTATACGCTCTGATTCATGGCCATGTTGTGCTGTAGAATGCAGATGCCATGAGTTATCTAATTAAAACCTCCTCAAGCTTTAACAGCAGCGCGCTTTGTTGCTTCAGTACTGTCAGGGTGGGGGCACTGACATGACACCGTCATGAATCAACATGTTACAGATACGCCCAGTGACGGCTGTCCTGAGCATTTACCAATCTTGCTCCCTTTATGTATTTCTCCCAAACTGAAAGGAATTGCAATTTTCCCCAAAGGCGGCCAAGTAGGAGAAAAGATTTTGAGAAACTTCATAAGTTTCAGGGTGTGTAGCGATGTGATTATTTTAAATCATCTCTGGGTATATATTTTCTTTTTATATATTTACCATCAGTTCTGTGGAATTCATTTTCATAAGCGTTGTTCATAGTTAACCCCAGTTTGATTTCTGTCTGTCTAGGTATACTCCCACTTCCCAGCTTCGCACGCAAGAAGATGCAAAAGAGTGGTTCCGGTCCCATTCTGCAGGCGGCCTGCAGGACACTGCTGCCAATTCCCCCTTTTCCTCCGGCTCCAGTGTAACTTCTCCCTCCGGGACAAGATTCAACTTTTCCCAGCTTGGTGAGTAGCCACTTGTCATTAGCTGTGGTGATCAGCTCCATAGGGCAGGGGTTATCTTGTGTTTTGAAGGAGACATGTGGTCATAGACATGTGGTCATAGACATGAGGTCACATCGCTTTCAGTATCTGATCAGCCCTAAACAATGAAGTTTGATTATAGGAGATTGATAGCAAAAGAAATAGAGAGACACACTTCCGCCCACCCCTTGAACTGCTGCCTAGCACCGGTGCACTAAGCGCCTGCCAACCATGCCCACGGGGTGCCCTGGCCTACCTACCTGAGAATGTTCTCAGCTAGCGTCCTGGCCATGTGCACGGAGGCTGAAAAGGCACACAAGTACTACCGGCCCCACCTGACGATACCTGAAATTCCATCAAAGCCTGGAGAACTCAAAACAGAGCTTTGGAGACTAAAAGAGAGACAACACAAACCTCAAATTCCTGAGCAGTAGAAACCTAAAATACAACTATGCCAAGGATTCTGTGAATAATATTGTAAACCTTAAACATATATTTTTTTAAATTTATTGAAAGTCAAACTACTTGCCCTTAAGCACCTAATACAATGTTAACTGCAAGAGGAGGTGCTCAATAGATAAGAACTTATTCATTGAGAATTAACTGTGGCTTGGCCAATGTGTCTTGAAAACTGCCAAAGCTTATATCATCAGCTTCTTGAATGTGGTTTGGAAGATGTTTAGTTTTGAGTATCATGTGAAATTCGGTATTTGCAGTGTCTTCTGCAATTATAATTCTGGTTTATTTCTCTGAATAAGCTTTGACTATAATGATGAATGAGAATCATAAATTAACTATAATAAAAGTGACATTGACAGTGAAAAAGAAATAGAGAAAATAGCAAAGCTTTTGGTACTCTAATCAGTAATTGTCTTTACATGGTTGATCCAGGTAGGATGATAGCATTGAGAAAATGTATTTTTATTTCAGAGGCTTATGGAGAAGTAGGTTTTACAGCATAGCTTGTATTTGGTCATCATCATTGCTGGGGGAAAAATCAGGTTGTGATTGAGCAAGTATCCTTGGAAGTGTGTACTACTGACATATTGCTTTGACTGGCAGAGTGGGGAAGGGAAAAAAGAGTTTGTAACACAGTCCCTGCTGACACATCAATAGAGTCTTTGTAGAGAGACAAAACACAGCCACAGAGACCCATAAAATAGAGTGAAAGAGAACAATCCCAAACTTTCGATGAAAATGTGTGAAAACTGAATATACTCAGATAGTAAATATTACATACAGTTAGAAAAAGAAAAGATCAGTGCTGGCTGGAATTATTGGGGAAGGTTACATGAACAGGAGCATGTTATAGGATGGGAGCTGAGCCTTGGAGGATGGCTAGAGAGGAGAAAATGTCTTTCCCAATCTGGCAGTGCTCTTTAGAGACACTGCTTTTTCTGAATATTGTATATAATAAATTTAGAGTCATTAAGGACAGGTGTGGCTTGTAATCCAATAAGGCTTTTTAAGAAAAAACAAATTGTTTTATTTATAGCGAAGAAGTATGAGCAGGAGAGCTTGAATATGTGTAAGTGAAAATTAATACATAGGGGAAAATAATCCAAAATATACTTAGATATGAAGGGATCGACATAATTAATAATCAAAGAAGACTTGTGATGTATTTTTAGACCACTCTCTGAAGCTATTGATGCTTTGTGCTTCTGTGTGAAAGACACAGTTTGGGTCATCAAATAAAAAGTACATTGTAGGAAAAAATGTAATCATCATGTGTTACATCTTCATTTTTGATTAACTAAATGGGTACCTCTGAAAAATATTGTACATTACTAAAATGGACAGCATTTTAATAAGGCCAGTTTTGGCTCAGGTAGATGTGTCCCCCTTGAGTTGAGAGCTTTTTATACACCATTATTAAATGTTCCCCATCTGAGGCAATGAGACCTGCGTTCATATTGTTCTTTCCCAGCCGTAACTCTTTGAGGCAAGAGATTCTTGTCATGCACAAATGCTTGCCATCTGATCAAAAGCTGGGTTGGACTATTTTAGGCTTTGGCTTTAGAGAGAATTGTTCCAGATGAGTCCAGGGAATAATTAGCTCATGCCTGGAAGGTGACACTGGCTTGTCTGAACATGCCAAGTTGGAAAGCCGAGGCCTAGAGCCTTGCTTTGGAACTGACCCGTCTTTCCTCCCTTATTTTTAGCTCTGAGTTTGTAACTCAAACATTGATGTGACTACCTTTTAGAAAATAGACAGGGAGAGAAATTGGCAGGAATGTATATGGCTAACAATAAGCAGGCTCCACTTTGTGCCCAACCAGAAACTGAACAGAGACATGAAATTTCCAAGCTTTTGATTCCATTCCTTTTATTCCAGCGAGTCCCACTACTGTCACCCAGATGAGCTTGTCCAACCCAACCATGCTGAGGACCCACAGCCTCTCCAATGCCGATGGGCAGTATGACCCATACACTGACAGCCGCTTCCGGAATAGCTCCATGTCCCTGGATGAGAAGAGCAGAACCATGAGCCGCTCTGGCTCATTTCGGGATGGGTTTGAAGAAGGTAAGCAGGAGACTTGCCGTCTCTCAGATTACACAGTGTGGCTGATGGTCACTTCATTGACCTGAGAGCCATCTGTAAGTGTTTCCAATACTCCCACCTACCCTGGAGGTCAGGGCTCAGGGGTACAGGTCTAAGTAACTCTGAATAGTAGAGTCTGACTCTTCATTAATCTTGGAAGATTTTAGGGAAGAAGCTACTGAAAAAACAATGGTGAACCTTAGAGTTGACGAAGTTCTGTTCTAGGCTTCTCTCTCCTGGACTTAGTCCACAGCTTCTTGGTATACACCTGCATCTTACCGTCTTGGCAGAGCAAGTTACTGGAGAGTTCACTTCCCTGTGCTGACACACCTGTATGGCTTTGGGGGGCCTTTGGGGGGCCGTGGGCAGTTAAGACTCTCTGTTTCATTCCAAAATTTTCTGTTTCTTTCCTTGATCACCGTTCTTGAAGTTTGTTGCCTTCAGTTATGCCCTTTTTCTTCTTTGGTTGCTGAATATGAATATTTGGGTTTTATTTTCTGTGTTTTGTTCATTTTAATCAGAGTTGTGGGAGAAAATTCTTTGGGGAACTTTGTCAGCCATCTTCATGGCTCAGTTCATTTCTCTTTCCCTTTGTTCCTTCACCTGAGGTGTGAGTTAGGGGAGGAAGCAGTCAAAATGCTGGGGAGGGACATCACTCCCCACCCTTTTAAAAGCTTCTCAAAGATGGGGCTGATAGGACATCGAAGGCAGTAACTCATTAACTAATAGTTGAGAGTATGGAGTCAGACTGCTGGGTGTGAATTCCAGCTCCACCACTTCTTAAATATATGATGTTGGGCAAGTTTCTTCCCCTCTCTGTGCAGTTTTCCACCAATAAAATGGGAGTGATGATAGTACCTATCTCATGGAATTATAAGAACGAAATGAGACAATGCATATAAATGTTAACACTTTTACAATAATGTTATTACATGTCACAGCCTGTAAACACAGCTTCAGCGTTGGCTTCCTGGCAGCTGGAAGTCCCCAGCCAGAGGATGAGGGAGCCCAGGCTTGAGGGTTACACCTCTAGTTATGCCTTTCTCACCAGTGACAGAACAGAATGTGGGAGAGGGAGTCATGGTTGCTTACCTCTGGTTCTCAGTCCCTGTGAGAGTGGGGATATGTGCCCCACATCCTCCCAATAGGAAAGAACAAACTTGAGATGATTTAGGAAATCCCAAGTCAAGAGGAAGAGAAATGCAAGATGTAGGATTCCGCTTTAGTCCAGTGTTCTTTTTAACAACAGTTGTAAAGACTTTAGTTGCAGAGTGGTTGCCCTGGTTAATCTTCCTGGCAACTTAATACTCTTCACCCTGATTTATGTGTCATTTGCATCCAGTAAGCAGATGCAAGTCTGTAAATCCATATATGGGAACCTACTGGGACAGAGGATTAAGGAGGAGTGGATTCTGAGTTACTGAGAGTGTTTTTGGTAGATTTAAGAGCTAGAAACTAATTATATAAACCCTCAGAGCTGTAATAGTGGAGGATATATTAACCATAAGGTGAAGGAGTAGGCAGTTTGTCTGTAACTTTTTTCTAGTAAGTGTGCTAGCCAAGCATGGCCACGGAACATTTCCTAACCTCCTTGATGACGACTTGCATATGGAGTTTGTCCTGTGCCATATTCATCTTCTCTGTCACATGTATACCTGCCTGAACCATGTTCAGTACTGAAACTTGTCCAAACAAGCACACTTTGCCTCATAAAGGTCCAGGACCATTAGAATATCATCAGATAGCTTTTATTTATCCCATCTGGAATCAAGCTGTCAGGCGGCACAACTGTGGAATATCTTGGATGTCAACGTGACATTGATAAAAAGTGCTTGCCCACAAGCAGCGTCTAGACTTTTGTAAACCTAATGATTCATGATGACGTGGAACTGAAGCACAGAGGCAAAAATCAGATGTGGAGGGAAGAGGTAGGGACTGCTGTTGATACACTGTTAACATGTAGCTTTACATTTTCACCTTCTAGGAGATTTGGCTTTAGATTGATTTTGTTTCTTCCAAGGATATTATGTTAAAAAACAAAGCAGGGCTTGTTTAATTTGGTGTTTTTAATTCCACTGGGTGAAGACAGACTTTTTTCTTTTGAATCTATAAAGCCCCAGTTTATAGTTGGGGAAAAACATTCACATCTCATGTTTGGACCAAAGATCCTTGCTGTCAAGTCCAATTCTGACGCATAGAGACCCTACAGGACAGAATAGAACTGCCGCAAAGGGTTTCCAAGGTGGTAATCTTTACAGAAGCAGACTGCTACATCTTAGAACCTACATGTAATAGTCAATTAGGTACATTATATGCCATAAAGCAGGAAAGAAATTTAGGAGGAATTAGCACAAGTAGTTGTGTGAGGTTTCTGTCTGATTTAATTAGCACTTTCCATTCTGAAGGAAGTGGGAATCATAAATATGTAGATCAGATACAGGCATGGCCCAGATGCAACCTTTCAAAGTTATTTCAGGTAAATTGATTTTCACCAAATGCACTATGCAATCTTAAAGTCAACTTTAATAGCATACATTTAGGGAAATGCCTAACGCATATTTAAAATGGATACTTTTGGAGGGGGAAAAAATTCAGTGACTTCGTCGTCTTCATAAAGAGCTAGTACAATCTAGAATGCAGAAACTGCCACCCCTTGGTTTATATGGAACCCACAGGAGCAAAGCTACTTATTAATAAAGAAATCTGATATCAAAGCTCACTTGTGTTTCTAACCCTTGAGTTACAGATGTGATTGAAATCCTAGCACCTCGACCTTGGGTAAGGGGCTTGACCCTGCTCAGCCTCAGCCTCCAATTCACTAAAATGTGGAAAATCATTGTACTCATTTCAGAAGATTGAAGTGAAGGTTAAGTGAGATAAATTCTGGAAAGCATTTAGCAAAATAACTTTGAAAGGAGCTCAATCCTTTTGAGGCAAGTTATTTCATTCTGTCTAGTGATTTCACCCCTATCAGGTATAGGGAGGTTAATTGCATGACATGCTTTAGCTGTTTGGCCTTGGAACTTCCATCTGCATTTTGTTGTCCAAAAGTACCCAAGCCACATAACCCAGGCTGTGACTTGGCACATTTCATATGAAGGAGGGCCAGCTGCAGTGGTTCAGGCAGGCCACATTCAGTTTTGGGGTGACTCTGGAAATCAGGGAATCCGTTTGTTTGGACCACAGCCTTCCTGTTGGTATTTACTGAGTGGAGTTAATTACAGAGAAAGCCTGCCAGATGTGCTTGCCTCAGCCTGAGGCACCAAGCTTGTACTGAGATGCTGCTGGAGGCAGTGTCAATAAGTCTATGTTTACGAGATGGAGAAAAAACTTCATACAGTGCAGGCCTCTGGAAATGGCCTCTGCCAGGGCATTCGTACAAGTGTGATTGAAGGGTGGCTACATTACCCACATCTCTCCCCCAACTTGGCCTCCAAAATAATCTCCCACCTAGTAATTTGTGTCATAGGGAGTTGTCTATAACTCACCTCTTTGGAACATTAGGCCACAAGGTTAGGGCATGAGAGGTCACTGTTAATGTGTGGATATATTAGCACCAAAAGCCATTATGGACCATTAACACCTTCAACTGGGTTTTTTGTACGGCATGGGTCAGATGAGTCATGGAGGGAGGAGGAATGGAGGAAAAAAGTCTAGAACTCAGGGCATTGCTAAGGAGGGTGGATGTAAATGATGGTGTAGGGATAGCCTCAGAGCAACAGTTACCTGCTAAGAGACAAGAGAGCTGGAATGGCAAGCCGAGAGCTAACTGGGCTCAGAGGAGGTAGGAAGCCCATCCAGGTGGTGGTCAGGGAAATGAAGAAGGGCTCCAGGGAGAAGACATCTTTTGAGCCAGTCCTAGAGATTTTGACAGGCAAAAGTTAGAAGCATCCTAAACAAAAGGAACTGCGTGGACAACAACTCTGAGGCAGGAAAGTTCTGTGCAGAGCATGCCTGGGAGAGAAATGTGGAAGACTTTACCCTTCTGTGCAGAAGACAGGCGGTGGGATAGGAACGTATGAAAGAAGATTGGGAGGTCCGGGAAGTTGTGTTGAAAAGATAGTGTGGAGGCACATGAGTGTGAGGCCGAGCTGCTCATCTTGTTGGCATGCAGCTTCTGCTATGATCCAAGTTGAGTGTACTTCTTGGGTGGTAAGTGAATGCCATTTAGTACATGTGAAAAGTTATTCCTGAGCCGCCTACTTTCAGACTTGCAAGTTATAGAGTGGTGTGGAGGGAGAGGCTTTCCACTGGTGGTCAGGAAAGCTGTGCCCAATATAAAAGGTACTTGATGTCTCTATGGAAATATTTCTTTTTCTTAAGAGTTTTTTTTAATTGTACTTTATATGAAAGTTTATAGAGCAAACTAGTTTCTCATTAAACAATTAATACACATATTGCTTTGTGACATTGGTGCCAACCCCACGACCTGTCAACACTGTCCATTTCTTGACCTTGGGTTCCCCATTACCAGCTTTCCTGACCCCTCCTACCTTCTCGTCCTTGCCCGTGGACTGGTGTGCTCTTTTAATCTCATTTTGTTTTATGGGCCTGTCTAATCTTTGGCTGAAGGGTGAACCTCAGGAGTGACTTCATTACTGAGCTAAAAGGGTGTCCAGGGGCCATATTCTCAGAGTTTCTCCAGTCTCTGTCAGTCCAGTAAGTCTGGTCTTTTTTTTTTTTTTTTTTTTTGTGAGTTAGAATTTTGTTCTGTCTGGTACCTTCTATTGTGATCCGTGTCAAAGCAGTCAGTGGTGATAGCTAGGCACCATCTAGTTGTGCTAGACTCAGTCTGATGGAGGCTGTGGTACTCGTGATCCATTAGTCCTTTGGACTAATCTTTCCATTGTGTCTTTGGTTTTCTTAATTCTCCCTTGCTCCAGACAGGTGAGACCAGTGGAGTATCTTAGATGGCTACTCACGAACTTTTAAGACTCTAGACACTACTCACCACAGTAGAATGTAGAACATTTTCTTTATAAACTGTGTTATGCCAGTTGAGCTAGATGTTCCCCGAGACCATGGTCCCCACAGCTCTCAACCCAGGAGTTCAGGCCCTCAGGGAGTTTGAATGTGTCTGTGGAGCTTCCATGACCTTGCCTTGGACAAGTTGTGCTGGCTTCCCCAGTATTGTGTACTGTCTTACCCTTCACCATTTATCTATTGTCTATTTAGTGTTTTTCCCTCCTCACCCCTCCCCTCCCTCATAACCATCAAAGATTCTTTTTGTGTGTAAACCTTTTAATGGGTTTTTATAGTAGTGGTCTCATGCAATATTTGTCCTTTTGTGATTGACTTAGTTCACTCAGCATAGTGCCCTCCAGATTCATCCATGTTGTGAGATGCTTCGAAGATTCATCATTGTTCTTTATCATTGCAGAGTATTCCATTGTATATATGTACCATAGTTTATCCATTCATCTGTTGATGGGCACCTAGGTTGTTTCCATATTTTTGCCATTGTGAACAATGCTGCAGTGAACATGGGTGTACATATGTCTATTTGTGTGACAGCTCTTATTTCTCTAGGATATATTCCTAGGAGTGGGATTGCTGGATCGTACAGTATTTCTATTTCTAGCTTTTTGAGGAAGTGCCATATCATTTTCCAAAATGGTAGTACCATTTTGCATTCCCACCAGCAATGCATAAGAGTTCCAATCTCCGCGCAGTCTCTCCAGCATTTGTTATTTTCTATGTTTTTCATTCGTGCCAGTAATGTTGGGGTGAGATGATATCTCATTGTAGTTTTGATTTGTATTTCTCTAATGGCTAGTGATTGCGAGCATTTCCTCATGTGTCTGTTAGCCGCTTAAATGTCTTCGTTTGTTGAGTGTCTGTTCATATCTTTTGTCATTTTTTAATTAGATAATTTGTCTATAGAGGTGTTGGGTTTTTCTGTAGATTTTAGAGATTAGACCTTTGTCGGATTTGTCATAGCCAAAAAATTTTTCTCAGTGTGTAGTTCTCTTTTTACTATCTTGGTAAAGTCTTTTGATGAGCATAAGTGTTTTATTTTTAGAAAATCCCAGTTATCTAGCTTATCTGCTGGTGTTTGTGTATTGTTAGTTATGGTTTGCCATATATTAGAGCCTCTAGCGTTGACCCTATTGTTTCTTCTATGATCTTTATAGTTTTTGATTTTATGTTTAGGTCTTTGATCCATTTTGAATTAGTTTTTGTATATGGTGTGAGGTATGGGTCCTGTTTCATTTTTTTGCATATGGGCGTCCACTTTTGCCAGCACCATTTGTTAAAAAGATTGTCTTTTCCCCATTTGATGGACTTTGGGCCTTTGTTGAAGATCAGGTGACCATAGGTGGATGGATTTACATCTGGGTTCTCATTTCTGTTCCTTTGGTCCATGTGTCTGTCGTTGTACCAGTACCAGGCTGTTTGGACTACCATAGCTGTATAGTAGGTTCTGAGGTCAGGTAGTACGAGTCCTCCTACTTTCTTCTTCAATAGTACTTTACTTATCCGGTGCTTCTTCCCTTTCCATATAAAGTTAGTGATTAGTTTTTCCATCTCTTTAAAGAATGCCATTGGTATTTGGATTGGGATTGCATTGCATTTGTAGATTGCTTTGGATAGAATTGACATTTTCACAATGTTGAGTCTACCTATCTATGAGCATGGTATGCTTTTCCATTTATGTAGTTCTCTTTTGATTTCTTGCAGTAGTGTTTTGTAGTTTTCTTTGTACACGTCTTTTACATCCCTGGTTAGATTTATTCCTAAGTATTTTATTTTTTCTAGGGGCTTTTATAAATGATATTGTTTTTCTATGGGAACGTATTTGTCTTCAAACAAATTGCCAATAGATTACAAAGAAAATGTCATTGAAGAACCTGGATTCCACACAGAGAAGGCAGCCAGAATACTCTGTCCTGGGAAAGATCATTCTTTAAAATTACATGAGAACAAATAGTAAAATATCACCACTGGCTGGGGGCAGGAGGGCGTGCTGAAGGGGATGCTGAGAATAACTCTGAATCCAAATGTGTAAGTCACAAACAGAAAAGAGGACACCACTTTCTTGTCACTTTGTAGACATAATGGAATCAAATGAAGAATCTATTTTAGTGAATGTGGTTTCTAAACTAATGTTCTGCTACATGGTTGTCTAGAAAGAAGTTACTGTGGCTAATGTAGCCTCTTATGTTCAAAATAGTCAGCTCATTTTTTTCTCCACATACAAGTAACAGATGCTAGTAGGGTATAAAATATATATGCAGCACAGTCTCAACCCTAAAAGAATATATTGTTTAAAAGACTGGAATAAAATATGCTGAAACAGTAACAGGTTGCCTCTGGGTAATGGAATTATGAGTCATGCAGGTTATGGTGGTGAGTGTGCTTTTTAACACTTCTCTGTAATCGAAAATTTTTATTCAGTGATCACGTATTATTTTGATAGTCAAGAAAAAAGTGTTTAGAAGGTTATAGGAAAAAAATATGATAATAGGAAAGTGACTCCCTTAGCAAACTTTTCCTTATTTGGCACTGATCTGTCATCAAACAGGAAGGGTTGAATCAAGGCGAGATTAAGTTGTTCCGTGTTAAGGTCTCAGCCTGGTAGTGTCCTATCATGCTGATTTCCTCCTCCTCTTTCTGGCTTCGTATAGCAGCTAGCTGTGCAATTCACCTTTTCTTCTTTTTATAGTTCATGGATCCTCACTCTCCTTGGTTTCCAGCACATCATCAATTTATTCTACAGTGAGTATAAAGAAATGTCATTTGGCTGGGGTTCCTTTATCAAGCGTCTCAAGAATCAGATATAGGCATTTCTCTTATAGAGAACATTTCCGTTATAAGGGGATCAGTTAACTAGAGAAGAAGATTTGAACTTCACAGACAGCTATTGATTATAATGTGCCTACTAATAAATTAAAAACTGGCTGCTTTGTTTAAGCAGCTTTGCTCATTGGGTGATGACTGGTTGGAATGTGTGAGAAGACTTGGCCGCCTGCTGGTAGATTTGGAAAAAAAAGGCCTTGAGCAACTTTTTAATCCTTTGTGTGCCTCAGTTTCATTATCTGTAAAGTAGAAAGAATAGCAGTCTTTACCGTATAGGCAAGGAGCCCTGGTGGCACAGTGGTTAATTGCTCAGCTGCTAGCCGAAAAGATTGGCGGTTCGAACCTAGCAGCCGCTGCACGGGAGGAAGATGTGGCAGTCTGCTTCCATAAAGATTACAGCCTTAGAAACCTATGGGGCAGTTCTACTCTGTCCTGTAGGGTCCCTATGAGTCAGAATCGACTCGATGGCAATGGGTACCTTATAGAGTTGTAATGAGGATTAAATGTTATAAGGATTACATTTGACTACAGTATAAACTCCTTGATGAGAAAGACTTCTTTCTGTTTTTATTCCTAGTGTCTAGAACAGTGCCTAGCACATAGTAGATGTTCAGAAAAATTAGTTTAAATGAAATTATACATCTAAAGCACCAAGTAAGTACTCAGTAAGTGTTAGTAGCTGTCATCAATGAGAGGATTATTAAACAAAAGCCAAATATAATCAAGTGTAGTACTGGATTTGTTTAGTCTTACTTAGTTTTTATAGCTATACACTTATAAATACTTATCTCAAAAACTTTAGATCTAGAATACCTACAGGAAAAAAAGCATGTTGTTATTGTGAATCACAAATTCTTTAGCCTTAATTCTATGGAAACAAGGTGTTTTAATAATTCCTTTTTTAAAAAAAAATAATACCATGTTTCTGGGCTATATGAAAGGACAAACTGTACATAGTCCCTTGCAGGTAAGAGGACATCCCAGAAGCAAGTTAAAGAGAACAAGTTCTGATTGTTCTTTCTTAGACCTATAGCAAGCAAACAGACTTCAGTGATTGCTGACATGGTCTGATTCAAAGGTTCTAGAAACACTCTCTTACACTCCTTCCCATCCTGCCCCTCCAACTCCAAAATACCTCTTTCCTTAGCTGGACATCTTGTCTGGCTTTCATTTTAAAGGCCTTCTATATAATATCCTTGGGAAGGGGTTATTTAAGCTATTGTCTGTTAAGAAAGTGTAGAGATGGCTCTCCAGCTGTCAGCCAGTGGATAAGCTAAGTTCTTCTAGAAAGAAACTCTGGAATGTGGGTACCAGGAATGGTACTTCCAAAACTAAATTCATTTATTCAATATTATTTACTGGCGCCATGTGTAGTCCAGGCTCTAGGCTAAGAGCTGAAGATACGGTTTAGGTAGAGAAAAGAGCTGCTGCAAGAGGAAGCTGAAGGCGCCACGGGCACCTAGAGATGTGGAGCTTTGCAGTTTCGTGGGGTCGATGCAGAACAGCCACAGCAGACACTTCAGTGCCCGAGCCCCATGTTTTCCTAGTGGCATTCCCGGGGTTTCCTCTCAACACAGAGAGAACCCTTTTCAAAAGGGTGAAAAATGGGAGGCTGGCCTGCATCAGCCAGCCTTGGAGAGAAAGAGCATGAGTGTCTCCATCTGTAAGTATTCAGATATAAGAAACCATCGTGTACAATTCCTGGGCACCCCCTCATGCTAGCCACTGGAAGGTCGTGCAGTGAAAGGCTTCTACTCCAGTAGCTGTTGTTCTGGGTGTGTGGACATGAAGCTGGTGTTTGCATGAAATTTGAAATTGTCCTTTCTGAGTTGATATAAATCCACAAATTACCAAAAACCTAATAGTAATAATTTTTAATTCCATGTTCATCTGGATAGCAACAGACCTGAAGTCTAATCTTAGATTTTTCTGACTGTATGATTTTGGACAAATCACCTCATTATTCTGGGTGTTTCTCAGTTTCACTCCCTGTGTCAGGGACTTTGAGATCCCTAAACCCCTGATGCCTCAGAAGTCACAGAGTCAGAGGTTCCCTTTCACAGTCCTTACATTTGCCTTCTCTAAGGACATAGGTCCCTTTTGCAGAATTTTTAAAATAGTCTAACATTTGAATATTTTCATACTAGGAGGGGTCTGCTAATTCCAAGGAAAACTGCAAGTCTGGCTAGACTGACATCACCAAGAACTGATTTGTGGTCCCTTATCTGTTATTAGCAACTTGATGAAATTCTGAAACAAATGCTCAGGTGCCTTTGTAAATGTTAAGATAAACAGTACAGTTCTATTCTGATGTCTAAAAGGAGGCTCTTTCGAGTATCTTAAGTTGCCATAGGCCCAGACCAAAGAGCCTGTTTAACAGCTGAGAGTTTTAAATCTTCTTACTGGATAACAATAAGTTCTTTTCCTAAAAATTCTATGCTGTATTGTTAGTTGCCATTGAGACGATTCCGACCCATTGCTTTCCCATGTGTACAAAGTAAAACTGCTCCGTAGGGTTTTTAAGGCTGTGACCTTTCAGAAGCACATCGTCAAGCCTGTCTTCCAAGGTGCCTTTGGGTGGGTTTGAACCACCAACCTTTCACTTTCAGCTGGTAGTCGAGCTCTTAACCATTATGCCACCCAGGAACTCCTAAAAACCCTACAATTCTTGGATATTCAAGAATGCTCCTTCTGCCTGAAATTTGCCTGTAATTTTAATTACAAATGAAAGAAAAGGCAACATGATGTTAAACTGTCATGGAGAAGTCATGGCCAGCCCTTGGAGTCAAGAAAATCTAAGAGGCCACATCTGGCATCAGATTTGCTTTCTTGGTTGGTAGGGAGGCGCAGTTGAGTTCCCAGGAGAGCTGCTGAATGGTAGTTCAGTCACTTCACGTGGGGCTTCCCACATGTACAGAAGAGCAGCAACACCTGGGGGCAAGATGCAAAACACCTGGTTTCTCCAAGCTGTTGTTGAGAATGAGCGCCCAACCCAAGAGACAGGAGAATATCTATCCCAATCTTCTGGAAAGGTTTGATGAGATGTCCAGCTGTGTGAGCTTAGGCTGGATAGTGACAGACAGTGGCAGCAGCTTGGGGAAGGACTGTTAAAGCCTGTTAATAGAGATGTTTAGAAGCAGGACTGGTCCTGTGTGGATGGTTCAGCCTGCTAATAGGCCTCCACCGTCTTCCCAAATGTTAGATAGCTGTGACACTCTGTCAGTTTGTTTCCTGTGGATCAGACTCAGAAGTCAGGGGCTTTATTTCTAGAAAGCCTCCATGAAAATGTGGCTATCATAAAAGAGCAGAAGAATACGCTGGTTAAGCTCATAGGGTCTGGAGCCAGACTGCCTTGGATCCAATCCCAGCTCCACCACTTACCAGCTATGACCATGTGATTTAACCTCTTTGTACCTTTGTTTCATCTGCAAAACAGAGAGCAATCATATTACTACCTACTCAGAAGGTTATTTCGAGGATTAAATGAATATTGAGTGCAAAGTACTTGCAATAATCTCTGGCACATGGTAAGCACTCAGTAAATGCTAGTTATATAAGCAACATGAGGTCAAGAACTCGGTCTTGCTCACAGCCGTATCCTGGGTTCTTAAAACAATGCCTGGCACGTAGTAGGAAATCAGTAAATATTTGACAGGCAGATGGATGAATGTACTGAAAAAGATGGATGAATATTATCTGGGAGGGAAAAGTGAACCCTGAGGATATCTGTCCTAATCTTCTTCTGAAAACATTTGATGAGCTTGTCTAGCTGTGTGAGCTTAGGCTAGATACCTACCCTCTCTGAGCCTCAGAAAGAATACAAACAACTTACTTTACGGGGTTACTGCAAGGGTTAAATTATTTGGCCCCGGTGTTCTTAAAAATTACTATTATTAGGAGCCAGCCTGGAAGGAGGAGGGAGCTCTTGGGCAGGATTAAGAGTGAGGGCAGTGGGGAAAAGGGGGTGAAGGGGGAGGTCAGTCAGGAAGCAGCCACCCAGCCAATGGGTGTGGGGTCTGTGGGGTCTAATTAATCATACCCCTCTGCATTTGAACTAATGGAGAAGTAGGCACTAGAGCCAGGTGCTGATTTTTAAAAAACAATGGTTTTATCATTAGTAAAATTGGATTAGGACACACAGCAAGGCCCCAAGGACAAAATAGGATCCTTACTGATTTGCACTCACCTACCTGGTTTCCAAGTTGCTCTTCCACCCTGAAGTGCAGGTGGTGGAATGTTGAGAAGGGCAGGAACACTTCCAACATTTCCAGGAAGGAGAGATGGGTTCCTCTTTTATGGGCCCCAGTGGGAACCCAAGGAGAGGGAAAGAACAGTTCCCTCTGCAGCAGGTTTTCCCCCACCCACGCAGGTTTCCCCTATGGGAGAACAGAGGGAGTCTGTAGTCTCAGGCTGGCACGTGCCTGTGTCATCACAGACATAGGGCCCAGCGTAGAAGGCTTGGTCAATAAGAGGGGCCACAGGCTTTGCCCCTACTCCTCAGGGACACAGGTAATTGGGGGACTTGAGGTAGGGCATCAGGAAGGCAAAGGCCACATGTATCCTAACAATCTGGAGAGTCACCAGGCTGGCTGATGGGGACTCCCAGCCACCCTCACTTTGGGGGCCACTGCTCTTGCTACAGTTTCCTAGAGAGATTGGAGGGAGGGATAAAATGAGGATAAACTGCTATGAACAGTACCTCCCAACCTCCAGCTAGAGTTACCACATAAAATATGGAACTTCAAATTATATTTGAAATTCAGATCAGCAACAAATAATTTTTTAGAATAAGTATGTTCCCAATATCTCATGGGACTTAACCCACTGCCGTTGAGTTGATTCTCACTTAATCGTGACCCTATAGGACAGAGCATGGGACATACTTATACTAAAAAATTATCACATACCTCATCACATACCTTCTCATAAGCCCCTTACCCTATTACCATCCTATCTCCACATGGAGGTAGGGTGGCTCCTTACAAAGAAATAATTGAAGGTGTTGCTGTAATTCCTTGGAATTCTTATTATGATATGCTGTTTGTATTTTAGCCCTTTCTGATTGGGCAAATAATTAAACCAGTTTGTCTAGAGAAATAGAGTAGAGGAGATGGCAGTCAGTGCCCAAATATGGATTCTCCATGGGTTGGACTACACTGTAGTTTCTTCCTCAGTGGGTCTAATGTTCCTTCTGTTTTCTTTACAGCCAGAGGAAAAATGCCAGTCAGAGGTAAGGAATAGTTTACTAACTGGATTTCTTCTCTCACTAACATCGTGTTTTATTACCCAGCTCAACCTGGGACGGACTCGCAAAGCAAGTAACTCTGACCCTTGTCGTCTTTAGATTCGCAAATTGCGGCGGGAGCTGGATGCCTCCCAGGAAAAGGTTTCAGCACTGACCACCCAGCTGACAGCAAATGTGAGTACAGACACAAAGGCCGTAGCCATCTGCCTGAAGCCACTGCTGCTCCGAATGTTACCTGAAGGCCTCCTGACCCTGAACATCGTAGAAGCAGCAGTGTAATAAAAAGAACATGGGCTTTGGAATCAGGTGTGAATGTCAGCGCTGACACTGAATGTCTGGCTCGGTGACTTTGGGCAAGTTTTTTAACCTCAGAGGCTATAAATATAGCTTCTCTGTAAAATGAGGAGATGGTAATACCTCTCAGGATTGTCATGTGATCAGTTTGAAAATTTGATTGGGGGTGGGGAGAAGAAAGGTTTAAAAAAGAAAGAAAGAAATCCAGGTCTCCACAATAAACAGCCAGCTGCTCTGTAATTATAATATACAGGATTACGTGTTTAGGAGGCACTGCCAACCAGCATTGAATTCAGTAACTGTTGGAGTGCCAGCTATGCCCTGGGCGTTGTGGGTTCAACAGCAAAGCAAGCACAGTCACTGTTATCTTAGCATTCAGTTGCTGGTACAGCAGATAGACAAAACAAGCAATTTTGCTACAACGTGATAACTGTTATGATAGAGATAAAGGGAGGAGGCTGTGGGAATATATAGGAGGAGTACATAACTCAGTCTCTGGGGAGGGGGTCAGGAAGGCTTACCAGAGGAGGTGACATCTGAGTGGACTCTGGATGGATACTATGTGGAGGAAGGATGCACGGGGAGGACAGCATTCTATCATTCTAATCAAAGAGAAGAGTTTGTGCAAAGTCCCAAGGTGAAAGATTTTGGTGCATTTAGAAACTCTAAGTGGCTCACTGTAATTAAAATGTAGAGCTTAGATGTGGGGAGAGAGGTAGGGTGGAGAGGAGGAGGAAGTAGGAGGCATTGAAGAAAGGCGGGGGTCAGATTGCAGCGTGTCTAGTTGTAGACTGAGGGTTTGGAATTTATCCTGAAGTTAGTGGAGACCTATCAGTGAGTTTTAAGCAGAGCAGTGAGGTGGTCAGATTGCTCTTTAGAAAGGTTCCGGATAGTGGTGTGGAGACTGGGTTCAGGGGGTCACAGTGGAGGCCGAAGTCTATAAAGCAGCCCTCTGCAGAGCTGTGACAGGTGAGGGCTGAAGCTCAGAAGGTGGAGCTTAAGGTATTGGAAGATGCTGAGAGGCTCTGAGGCCAGGCTTCCTACCCAGCAGTACACTGCCCAATCTCAGACTACACAGATAAATTTGTGTGAGCTTCTGTCATAAACCAACCTGCTTAACTTCTCAGTTTTGTTAAATTGGAAAGCGACTTTAAAAAGTTGTCTTCCTTTAACCAGGAAGTGGAGTTAGTACTCAAGAATCGGTCATTTACCTGGAATTTTTACCCAGGTGGTTCCCAGATTAGGAGTCCTTGGCTGCTGTAAATGGTTAACATGCTTGGTAGCTAACCAAAAGGTTGGAGGTTTGAGTCTACCTATAAGTACCTCAGAAGAAAGGCCTGCCAGTCTACTTCCAAAAAATCAGCCATTGAAAACCCTTTGGAGTACAGTTCTACTCTGACACACATGGGGTCACCATGAGACGGAATCGACTCAATGGAAACTGGTCAATTCCCAGTTTCCTGAGTCCACTCAAGGAAGGAGACCTGGTGGCGCAGTGGTTAAATACTCAGCTGCTAACCAAAAGGTCAGCAGTTGGAACCCACCAGCTGCTCTGTGGGAGAAAGATGTGGCAGTCTGCTTCTGTAAACATTACAGCCTTGGAAACCCCATGGGACAGATTTACTCTGTCATATGGGATCGCTATGAGGCGGAATCGACTGGAAGGCAGTGGGCTTGGTTTGAGTAACACAGAGCTTGACCTTAGTTACAAGTTCAATAATTGGTAGCTGCTATCACTATTGTTCAGTCTGCTGAGGTCTCCTACATTTCTGGAACTCTGATTTTTTTTTTTTTTTGAAAACCCTAACATACTTAGCCCCTGCGTGTTTTACAATCCTTTATTTTCTTTATCTCTTCCCCTGCCGGTAATGCTACCGAAAGCATATCAGGAATTGATGTGAGAAGTGAATTTTGAGGCTTTGATCCCCTCCAAAAAAACGGCAGAGGTATTCTTCTATGGGTAGATGCTTCATCTGAGTAACCAGATGTGTACATTAACATCCAGGACCAATCCCAGCCCACTGAGCTGGGGTCTGCTAGGTGAAGTCCGGACATTTGAGGCTTGACACCAACCCCCTCCCAAGTGATTCTAAAATACCTTCCTAGTTAAGAATCATAGCCCCCTTCTTAATCAACAAATAGCCATTAATCTGCTTATAAATGAGCATGGGTTAATTCCTGCAGTGACCTAGCACTGCCACCAGGGCCACTTGGAACGCCATTCTTTATTCCAGAAGGGTCAGTAAGATCCCTTACGTTATTCCAAAAGTGTGTTTTTGCTCCTCACAAAAGCCATTGAATCCAGTATTGTTTTAAAGTAAATATTTAGTCTTACCACACACCACAGGCAGGGCTAGCATGTTTTATTGTCTGCCATCTTTCTCACATGCCAAGCTGTGTTTGTTTTTCTAGGACAAACTACTCAAAGCCACCTTCGCTGGGTGTTTTTATACCACTCCTGTTTGTTTTCCCTTGGAATGTGAGAATGGTGATTGATGAGAAGGTCGTTGTGTGGCTCTGAACCAGACTCGGAATGGCCTCCCCGGCCCCTATTTTCATAGTTGAGCTCATGACACAAAAATAGTCCTTGGGTTTGCCAGCAAAATGAGACCCTCTGCTATGAACTGGCTCTTCAGAGCAAATGTGGTTTCTCTTTGAGCCTGCAAAAACACTTCCTCAATAACAGTCTTCGTGGGGTCAGGTTTTTGTTTTTGCTTTTAACTGAATAGGAAATATGGATGCCCAAATAGAATCATGGGTGGCAGCCAAGCACAGAATTGAAATAAATAGAAATTTAGTCATTTAAAAGTCTTCGTCTTTTTTTTTTTTTTTTTCCAAATTCAAGGAATAGTAGTCATTCTTTTAGATTTCCATGCACTGGCCTGTTTCCTTTACTACTATGTGACTGTCTTCAGTTGTTTGGTTTTGCCACGTTCTGCAGGACAAACTAAGGCTTATCTCTTTATTTTAAAATGCAGGGGCATTTTCTCAATTTTTTGTAGGGAGAGAATGTGCATTCAGAAAGAAAATAGCTCTTCCATTCAACATTTCTATTACATGTGGTCCTGCTCCCTGCCAACTTCTATGGCTGTTGGACAAAAGATTCAACAGTTGATCCTAGAAGTAGCTTACCCTCAACTATCCCTGTTTGATGAAGTCTAGGAACGGAGGCCTCTGATTCACTCCTCAAATCTCTCCTTAAATTGAAATTGTCCACTGAGCCTCCTCACAGCCCAGGGCAAAGGCCTCTCCCCTGCTGTTCTTATCCCACCCTTATTCTCTGCTATGTCATCAATCATCTTTTCCTCTAGAATTTTACAGCACGATCAAATCTCACTTCTCCCAAGACTTCTCTCACGTGTCCTCTGCTGGTTCTTCTTCCTATCCCTTCTGTAGCCCTCTTGTATCTACCCACCTTTTCCCTAGGACCTTCTCTTGATCTCCCTATACCTGTGTTTTCAGTAACACATCTCCTTTTATGATTTATTTTGTCACTTTCATATTCCCAGACCTCTTCCTTTCCCGCTCATCGCCCATTCATTCCTGTGTTAGGCAATTCCTTACTAGTTTATAGAAAATTTTCACCTATATTAGTTCATTTAATGCCCATAGTAATCTGGGGAGAACAATATTGTCCCCATGTTATAGATGAAGAAACTGAAGCCAATAGGATTAGATGATTTGCTCAGAATTGTGGATAATCAAAGGATTAGAACTGAGGCCCTCTAACTCTAAATCCTGTTCCCTTCCTAGTGCCGTTATTGTTGTTGGATGCCATGGAGTTGATTCAGATGCATAGCGACCCCATGTAACTGAGTAGAACTGCCCCGAAGGGTTTTCTAGGCTGTAATCATTACAGGAGCAGGTCACCAGGTCTTTTTCCCACGGAGCTGCTGGGTGGGTTTGAACCACCAACTTTTTGGTTAGCAGCTGAGTGCTTAACCATTGTGCCACCAGGGCTCCTTCCTTGTGCCACATTTTCTCTTCAGTCCTTCATTCACTCATCCTACCACACATTTATTGAGTGGCTACTTTGTGCCAGCACTGGGGATACAAGGGTGGGCAAGACAGACATGGTCTCAAACCTCATCAACTGTCCACCAACTAGTGTTCCAGCTGGTCTGCTGCTTAAATGCCTCTAACTACGGGATATTCCATGATCCCATTTATATAAATAGAGTTTGGAAGTTAGAATATCTTGGCAGTCTAATGAATCTCTCAATTTGATTTCTAAAAATTTCTTAGAACAACTGTTTGAGAAAATGCCCATTCTTTAGTCTTGGTTTTAACAATAATATCAGGATCCTTATTCAGTCTACCAACATTTCACTATTACTCTGTGTCCCAGGCAGAGGCGTCGTGCTAGGACACAAAAGTACATGTTACCCTTAAAGAGGAGGATCACAGAGAAGAGTGCAGGCAAGAAAACACCGTATTTCTCAATTCTGAAATACACTTTTTTTTTTTTTTTTAACATTTTAACATCTCTAAAAACTGGATGCACCTTTTAATTATAATTGGTAGCATTTTTTTCTTTCTTAATAATATATAAAATAATGGCACATCTGATGCTGTTCTAGAAGAGGTGTGTAAAAGTGCGGGGTAGCCTGGGAAAATCCTAACTCCGTGGGGAACCTGGGAAAGGTTTTCTCAAGGAGGTAGCAGATGGGCCTTGCTTGCAGTGGCTTTTTATTAACTAGGATGATAACAGGCACAATCTGAAACCCCTTTGGTCATTCATTCTACAGATATGTTCAATCTGAGCCTCTACCATGAGCAGAAGTTCGTCCTACGATGTAGTACAGGAGACAGACAAAAGTCAACAATCACAGGACTCCATGTATCTTTAACTGTGATACCACAAAGCACATATCAGAAGTACAATGTGCTTATGAAAGTGAATATGAAGGAACCTACCCAGCGCAGGGTTGTCATGGAGGCAGGAGCTGAGATCTCTTGAGAACGCCGTGTAAAAGTTAGTTGGGCAAGGAGGAGTGTAGGGGAAGAGCATTCCAGGCAGATGGAAAAGCATTTACAAAGGCCATAAGGTAGGAAGGAGCACAGGGTATATGAGGAAGCAAAAGGCTAGAGCAACTGGATCCCAAAGAGTGATGGGAGTGGGATTCAAGAGGAGGCTGAAGAAGTAGAAGAAGGGGATAGATCAAGTACCCCTGATAAGGATTTCAATTTCAGTCTTTAAGATCCAGCACCTTTTAGGCACTCTTGCGTTGCAAGGTAGTGTAACCCATGGCTCTGTCTTTCCCCTCCAGGCTCACCTGGTGGCAGCCTTTGAACAGAGTCTTGGAAACATGACAATCAGGCTCCAGAGTTTGACCATGACGGCTGAGCAAAAGGCAAGGCAGAAAGGATGCTTTTTTTTCCTCCCTGCTTAGAGTTAACAATAAACTGAAAAATAGTACTCTCTTTCACTTCAGATAATTGTATAGATTTTAGTATACTTCTTCAACTATTAGAATTTAATTGTAAAGAGTTCTTACTACTTTCATGTGCTCATTTATGCCCATTGAAAATTGATCCAGCTTCACGTATAAGACAGAGGTTTTGTTGACCTCCTTCATTCTCCACTCTCCTTGGTTGGAGCTAAATTGTTCTTCATTCTCTGTACAGAATGATTTTAAGATTACCAGTGTTTTTTTCTGTTCCACAGGACTCAGAACTGAATGAGTTAAGAAAAACCATTGAGCTGCTTAAGAAACAGAACGCAGCTGCCCAGGCTGCCATTAACGGAGTAATTAACACCCCAGAGCTCAACTGCAAAGGTAAAGTCACAGAAACAGCCTTCAGACAAACCACCTGCCTGCCCTTAGGAGCCCTCCCCCCATGACATATGATGCAACTTCCATACTAGAAGGTCCGACTTCTAGTCAGTTGGTCAGGCAAACACTTTTAATCTGGTTACTTCTGGCCTCTGCACATGGCAATTCCAGCTCATCCTCTTCTCTGATGTGTGTTAAAGTGTTTCACAGCCCTTAACTCCATCAACACTTTGATACTTTGATGTTGTTATTGGGTAAACTGAAATGAGTTCATCTCTTATTTATCCAGGAAGATATTTCTGAGTGAATTGCTTTTCCCTTGTGTATTTTTACTTGTATTCAGGGAGAAAAAAATATGGGCATGTGGGTGACTTACCTCTTGCCATAATGATATTAAGAGTAATAGAATAGTAATAGTTAACATTTATGGAACACTTGCTATGTTCTAAACATTATGGTAAGTGTTTTAAACATTTAATTATCTCGTTTCCTTTCAACAACAACCTTATCATTGTTGATGAGAACACTGAGTTTTATTAGAGACCAGAGTCACTTGCCTAAGGCCATACAGAGTTGTAAGTAGCAAAGGTGGGGCTGGAACCCAAACATATTTGACTCTGCAACCAGTGCCCTTAAAAACTAGGCTGTCGGTATAGTTCTGTGCTCATGAGGAAAACTATCTGTAAACTTTATTTCTGGTATCAGTGTCATTTTAGATGTCAGGCCTCCTGAAAAAGTGATGATAGAGTTGAAATGGGAAGGATTAGCAAGGATAGTCCAGACAGAGTAGACGGAAAGGAGCATTCAGGCAGAGGGACTAGCATGTGTGAGGGCCCTGTGGTGAGATGAGTTTGGCATTTTCAGGGGGCTGCAAGAAGGCTGGTGCAGTAGGAGGACAGACAGCAAGGGAGAGAGGAACTAACGACAGAGGTGACTGTTGCTACAACTCAACAAAGATCATTTTAGTACTGGTGGCGCAGTGGTTAAGAGTTCAGCTGCTAACCAAAAGTTCAGCAGTTCGAATCCACCAGCCGTTCCATGGAAACCCTACGGGGCAGTTTCTACTCCATCCTATAGGGTCACTACGAGTCAGAATCGACCTGATGGCAGCAGGGTTTAAGGCTTAAGAAGGAGTCCCTGGGTGGTGCAAACAGTTAAACACTTGACTACTAGCTAAAAGATTGGTGGTTAAGAACCTACCCAGAGGTGCTTAGGAAGATAGGCCTTGCAATATCCTTCCAAAAGGTCACATCCTTGAAAACCTTATGGAGCACAGTTCTACTCTGAAGCACATGAGGTCGCCATGAGTCAGAATTGACTCGATGGCAGCTAACAACGATATCAAGGCCTAATAGCTGGTTTGGGGGCTGATTCTCTCTAAGCCTCCCCTGACTTCGGTTTTGCAAAGTGGGGATTGAGAGAGAGACCTCATTTAATTGACAGAAAAGGGCATAGCACCCACCTCCTGAAGGATCTTAAAACCAAGTAAACAAAAGGTAATATCTCAGGGGAAAATACCCTGTAGTCCTGGGTGTGTGAATTTAAGGGTCATTCCCTGGGACAGAGGCATGGTTCAAGTCAGCAGCTGCTGATACCCTGCCTCTGCTCTCCAGGAAACGGTACCTCCCAGGCTGCAGACCTCCGCATCCGCAGGCAGCACTCTTCTGACAGCGTCTCCAGCATCAACAGCGCCACCAGCCACTCCAGTGTGGGCAGCAACATAGAGAGTGATTCAAAGAAAAAGAAGAGAAAGAACTGGGTAAGTGTACATCCAAAGACTCTCTTGGTACTGACTGAGTCAGCCTCAGAACCAGTGTTTCTGAAGGATCCCAGAGAAAGCCCAGGGGAGCCCTTAATTTCAGAACATAGGCCTTTGGGAATAGATGCAAGGAAATGGTTTGTGGATAGATTTTTCTGAAAATTAATGCTGTCCTCAGCCAAACACTAGGATTTATAAAATAACCACCACCTTGTAGTTTTTCTGTTTCATGAGACTTTATGTGAAATACTGATCTTTCATTTCACATAAATGTCATTTCTTCCTTGTTAAATGTTGGCCACAGAGTTTTAGATAGTAGAACAAAGATATTCTTTTTTAAGTGTATTCTTCTTAGTTTAGTTAGTTCCAAAATATTTTTTTTTTAAGTCACAAGTTAACCATAGTTAACCATACCATATCTCATAGTTAATCATAATCTTTGCCTATTTATTGACATAATTGCGTAGGATAGCATCAAACCAACCTTCTCTGAAAATCTTTTGACCATGTCTTGTAAATAAAAATTTCATGATGTAGATGTTATGAGTTAGTGAGTGCTTCTAAAACTAGGGGTTGTACCCAAAAACGTTTGATAGGATTAGTCTCTATGTTTCCATAATCCCAATGAGCTATTTGAATTTCTTCACAGTGATGTCTTGGACAGTTTTTCCCACTCTCCTGGGAAAATCCTACCTCTCTGCCCCATTTTTTTTTTAAGTTCTGCTCCTTGTCTTCAGTGCAGGGATATCCCAAGTTGATCAGGAGTTGGCCAGTGTCCAAAGGGTCCCATTTGTCAGTGTTGCCAAGATCATGTTTTCATAGTAGCTGTAATGTCCTCATTCATTCCATACACATCTCATTCATTTTGTGTCATCTTGGATGGGTGGCGAGGTCTAGTCATAGAAGAGTTGAGGGTTTAGCAATTTTGTTTATTGATGACTTGCATTGGAGACAAACTAAAAGGCCAATCAGTATGACCCTCTTGTTGTTCTGATTAATTTTTTTAAACTACTAATGGCTTTTAGTCAACTCATCTGCTATAACTAAACAGCATTAATTCATGGTTCTGTTTCTATTGATAAATTATACTATTGATAAATATGGTCTGATTTGATTATCAAAGTGATGAATTTTTTCCTGTGAAAAATAGCAGTTTTCAATCTTCTTCGATTCAAGAAATAAAACTTGTTTATTTTGCTTTGAGACAACTCTTGGCTATCAGTGAAATCAGGGAGAATGGATCATTTGCCTCCTCAGATAATCCCAAGGTTTAATTCTGTCTAATCTTTGTAATCTCCTCTTCCACCTGGCATTTTACCAGAGGTAGAGGCAAGTACTTAGGTTGATGGCTTGCATGCCAAGTTATTGTATTTCTATGACTACTGTCTGGACATATGATCAAAAGTAGGAAATTGGAGAGAAATGGGATCTAGATTCACTCACAAACTGGACGAGCGGTTTGTTATTGATAAGACATTGATGGCAGAAAAATCTCATCAATTTTCAGAATGGCGTGTTTTCTGAATTCTCAATTGCTAAGAAGACCCCCCAGAATATATTTTCAAAAGGAAAAAGACCTTTAAAAAAGGGAAATTACTTTTTAAAAGGCCTCTATTCAAGACGAAGCATTATTTTGTGGTCTAGAAAAATGCATGCTTATTATCCTGGCTTTCAGAGAAGACATTGTACTTTATTCCTTATGTTCTTATTAAAATTTTCAGGTCCATCTCATGGTTTGGGGAATTTGTGATATACTAGTTCCTTTTTCCCAATGTAGTTAATAAATTTCTTAAAAATAACTATCCATTTCTTAAGTAACAAGTGAGATGGCTAATTCCCTGCTTATTATTGTATCTTTTGTGTATACAAGGCTAGCAGGAACTCCTAAGTAGGTATATCAGGATATGTATACAACCATGTTGGGACCAATAAAGCAGTGAAGGTACCATTGCTGAGAAAAAAAGACATGCTTCCCCCCACCAAAAAAAAAAATTAAGACAGAGTGATGACTGCAAAGAGAAGAGAGGATGAGGAGTGCAGGAAGTGGGGAAAGGGCAGTCATTTCAACCAGACAGGGGAAGCTGGAAGAATTTGGCTTGTAGGGGGCTTCCCCACCCACTGTTTCTTTCCTTTCATAATGGAGGGAGATGCCCCCACCGCTTTTAAAGATTCATGTTCCTACTGGAAACCTCTGTGTGTGGTGTTATTAGCCATGTTGTGTCTAAAAAGTCCAAAGCTTTCCCTGTCAGTGGCTTTCTCTGTTAAAAATTGTCTTTTTTCCTTCCCCTTCCCCATTTTTGCTTGCATTTTCTCTGGCAGGTCAATGAGGTAAGCAAGACCAACTTTAATCTCAGATACCAAGCTAACCCATCCATTGATATGACTAACCTCGTTCGCATCCGTCACCATGTCTGGGCATCCTGCTTTGTTGCTGTGTAATCTCATCTTCCTGACATCCATCTGCTGAGCCAGGCTCTGTCTTGCTGTTGGCATCTAGTCTTGAACCAAGAGTAGGCATGGAATGTTACCACAGGTCCAGTCCTTTGAGCTGTCCACACCAGATAACTTTTCTTCCCTAATGCACTGTTTCAAGAGAGCTGTTGGGAACGTTTTCCACTGGTGGGGGAAAAACGTGGGAGAATTAATTGCTCTTTTGTCTGCATGTCTCTGTTTTGCCAAGGCCTAAGCATTGGTTGCAGCCCCTGCCAGGCTGACAGTCTTGTATATTCAGTTACGCAGCTCCTTCAAGCAAGCTTTCGGAAAGAAGAAATCTCCAAAGTCGGCGTCCTCTCATTCAGATATTGAGGAAATGACGGATTCTTCTTTGCCTTCCTCACCAAAGTTACCGCACAACGGTTCCACGGGTTCCACTCCACTGCTGAGAAATTCTCACTCTAATTCTCTGTAAGTCTGTTGGGGTAACCCTGGTCAGATGACATCTTTGGTCCTGAAGAAGCCTCTCAAACAGGAATGATGAGGAGTCCTGTTATGATACATCTGCTTCTTGGAGACCCCTTATGTCTTGCTTTAATAGGACTACATGTATTCTTTCAGTGTTTCAGGGCTAGTGAGACTGGCCTTGGGCAATTTGCTTAACCTCACTTTGTTTCCGTTTCTTTTATATGTTAAATTGGGATAATGATAGTGTTCTCCTTATCCTAGCCTAAGGATTGAACAAGATAAATGGATGTAAAAGATCTAGAACCATCTCAGTGTGAGAGGGAGATGTGCTATGAGTGTTGGCAATTATTGCTGAAATTCTGGTTCACTAGGGTGACAAAACTTAGATTATACTTTTGTTCTTTGATCAAAATTTAGTGTCAACTATTTCTCTGAGGTCAGAACTCAGAAATTGAAAGTTCATGAAGAGATGCAGTGGCAATTCTCTTTACTGAAAGATTCTATATTCATAAAAGGATTCATCACCGTGAACTCCCCCTAGTAAATTTAAAATGGGTCAATTTGTACAATGTCTTCAGGAACACAGCTAGTTTTGTTGAGTGAGACACTCATTTACTCACTTGGCGTTGGTGTAGGTGCTGTTCCCCCTGGCTGCAGTTTACCTAGAGGAGAAGAGTCATGGTACTCTCGTCCCAGCCACTGTCCCGTGATTTCCACTCACCATCCATTGGTCATTCGTCTCTCAGGGGCATAGGCAGACAGTCCTGTGCCCCAGCGAAGAGCTTAAGGCCTAGACAGTAGAGGCAAGAGCAGGTCAGGAATGGCTTGGGATGGCCGAGTGGGGCCCAGGTGTCAGCTCAAAACGTGTCCCAAAAAGGCTGCCCCTGCCTTGCTCAGAGACGAGGCTCAGCTCTCGGGAGCATCAGAGGGTTCAATGGAGCCGAATTCCATTTGAGACCATGGTATTGAGGCCAAGAATGAGGGAAGAAGAACTAGAGAACAAGCAGTCTGCAAAGAATGTTATCAGCAAGATGAGACAGTGACTGAGAAAAGATGAGCCTTGTGGCTGTGGTCTGAATGGCCATAGAACTAGGGTTAGACAAGGGAGGTGGTTGGTTGTACAAACCTCAGTTTCCTCATCTGTAAAAACGGGGCTGATTATATCAACTTCACCAGATTTTTGTGAGCGCTGTTAGGTATTGTGTATTCAGGACCTCCATCTTCCCATTCCACTCTCCTTCAGTCTCAGAAGTCCAGGAGTGTGGAGCTGCCCCTAAGTCCACTTACCCAGCTTTCCAGCTGAAGATAGCAGCCTGCCCAAGTGTCCCAAGTGGCTTATCAGATGAATGCAGGAAGTTTAGGCAAGGAGATCAGCTTGTCCAGAGGCCAGGTCTTTGTTTGCACACCGACTGCATGGAAGACAGGAAGTGGAGAAGAGGAAACAGTACAGAAACCAAAAAAACTAAACCGGTAGATTCCAAATTCTGGTGACCCCACCTGTTTCAGAGTAAAACTGCACTCCGTAGGATTTTCAGTGGCTGTGACCTTTTGGAAGCAGATTGCCAGGACTTTCTTCCAGTGTACCTCTGGATGGATTCAAATTGCCAGTCTTTCAGTTAGTAGCCCAGCGTCCAATTGCTTGCCCCACCCAGGGACCCCAAAACGGAGGATAGGTAGTCCCTGACTTATGACAGGGTTCGGTTCCAACAACTCCGTAGTAAGTCGGTTCTGAAGTAAGTCAAATAACTCATTTCAAATTAACAACTGATGCGTCTTATGATACAAAACACTGAATAAGATCACACTATATGCCTGGTTTGCAATGAAGTTTGGGCGTGTGCACAGTTCAATTGTCATATGTTGTTAGTGTTGAACTTTGCCCAACTTCCTATCCATTATGACTCCCGATACCAACTTCATTGTAAATCAGGCCACAGTCTGCTTTACAGCAGTGTTTTGAACAGTAAATCATAAAATTAAACATCTGTGAGTGAACATCTGAGAATGATAACATCAGCAAATTATGTGCTGTAACATTATATACAGTGCATATTACTAACAATAAGATGTACCAAAAAAAAGTCATAAGTGCAGTTCGTGGTAACTTGAATATGTCGTAAGTTGGGGGTCTACCTGTATGGGGCCATGATTTTTACACAAGCCCACCCACTAGTGAAACATGCCCAGTCAGTGTCTCCATTTTACTTAGACTAGCAGTTCCTCTTCTCTTGGGGAGCACCCTGGGAATTGGTTGGTCACAGGGAAGTGTACTTCTATGTGGGCAAGGGTAAAAATCTGAGTGGGTGAGGGGAGAGGAGGACTGAACCCCAGTGTGTCCCTGAAGTGCCCAGCACGGTGCCATGAGTTTTCTTGAGTGAATGATGAGCGATTGAAAGTGTATGTCATATTTGATCTGCAGGGTGCCTGAGAAGTAAATAAAGAATAAGTTGGCTATGACTCTACCTAACATAACCCATTATCCCAAAGCATCTGAATCCAGTTGTTTCCTGACTGGAAAAAAAGAATTCATCATCTGTTCTTTGTTCATTGATTTAAACTTTTTACAGGCAGTCCCCGGGTTACATACATCTGACTTACAACTTGTACTTGCCCTTTAATGTTATGTCAGTTTGCCCTCACTTTGAATGATTGAACCAACCCCTACTCACAACAAATTCTTCATCACAATCACCTTCACTTGCTGCACGCTCAGCTTTTAAATCATTGAAAAGGCGTCGAGCCTTTTCTTGCACTAAAGTAAGGCTAAATAAGAACCATATGCACCTGTTCAACTTACCTACAAATTCGACTTAAAGACACAGCTAGGAACGGATCTCGTTTGAAACCCCGGGGACTGCCTATATATTGCAGCCTGTTTGAGCAGAGCACTGCTCTAGATGATCTGAAGAGAGACCAAAGGGGATGCTAACCAGAATCCCATGCCTGTTAAGATTAGGGATGACTGGGGACATGACACAGTATAGTTCATTCAACTTCTGAGCTTTGGCTGTATGTCAGGTACCGTTTTCAGCACTGGTTACAACAGTACACAAGATAGATCTAGGGTGGAGGACCCTACTTTCCAGGGCAGGAGACAGACAAACCCGTGAATAAACTAGGATATCAGATCGTGCTAAGGGTTAGTGCAGTGAGTTAAAATAGTGTGTTAGGATCCAGACTACGTTGGTAGCAACTTTAGACTGGGTAATCAGGGAGGTAACATTTCAACTGAGATCTGCAAGGCGAGAGGAGCAACTGTGTAATTCCGGTCAGTAACACAAGCTGCTGCAACAAACTCAGTCCCAAAGCCCAGTGGCTTAACATCCGACAGTTGATTTCAGGTTCACTCCAAACTCAGTGCAGAGATTCCTAGGGGACAGGAGGTCAGCCGTGTGGTGATGTGGGCACTGAGACTCCTTCCATCTTGTGTACCCAGCAATTCCTCTGCCAAGTGCCCTGTGTCCATCCAGCAGATGGGGAAGGGGAGGTGCAGAGGATTCTCAGGAGGGTTTTGTGGGCTGGACCTGCAAGAGGCACAAGGTACCTCCGTGGACCATGACTCAGGGCCATGCAATGGGCAAGGTAGCCAAGTAAGACAAGAGAGAAGGGTGCTGATGTGTTGCTCTGTAGGACTCCTAGAAACCAGAAGCAAGAACTTTCCTTCCAAACCGCTTCCCCCATAGGGATTGGGTGTGGTGGACTCTTGGCTTCCCAGCCCTTTTCTTACATTCCACAGCATCCACGGACATTGGAGATGTTTGTTTTTGGTCTCGTTTTTCAAAGGGTGGGCAGAGAGCACATACTTATTTCCAACCTTGAAAGGTTTGTAAAAATGTGCATATGTAGATGCGTGAGGGAGTTCAAAGAAGAAACCAAAGACAGAGAGGTCAGGGCTTAGAAAAGTCCCAACCCTGTGGCCAAAAGGAATGGCAGCCGTGGGAAGGCAGAAATCTCCCACACTCGAGGTGTTTAAAATTAGGTATGCCACCAGCCCTGCCTGGTGTCTGCCTGGACAGGACATCAGGATATGCTGGAATAAAGTGTTAGAGACCGACTAGGAAAAAATATACATCCAATTGTTTCAATAAGTGATCCATAAAGTAGACGAGCATTTATGGAGCATCTACTGGGTAGAGTAGGTACATGGGCCTTAGAGTTAGCAGACCTACCAGGTTTTTAAGATTGCAATTCATCATGACTTTTCTGATCTTCCACTTGGTGCGGATCTGAGTGGTGTTTGAAGAGCAAACCTAATTAAGCACATAAGGAGCCCAGCCTGGAAGGGCCTCTTCATAGAAGAAAGAGGAACAAAACAGCATCCCACAGTCAACCTTGAGCTGGTGTAAAGCTAGGAAAGAAAGACAACTAGCCATGGCCACACTATTGCGAAGTCCTGATAGAAAACTTTCAGCTTCCACGTCATCTTCTCTGGTCTGTAAATGTCCTAAGATGTTTCTCTCCCTTGCCGTGAGCTTGTTAAGCAGTTGAGGGGCTCTGGGGTAGGGGTAGGGGGCAAGCAGTTAAAGAAGACTGCTCACCCTAGTTGCTTTAAGGCAGTGGGTTTTAGTTAGGTCACAAGAAACACACTAGCTCCTTCCACCCATATCTTTAGAAGATTTCTTCTTCCCCTTTTTTTGGCAAATGAAAATCGCCCCTCAGCTGTCTGACCTTCCAGTTTCTAATCTGTAAAAAAGACAGTTGATCCTGCTTCTCTCAGTGGGTTTCGGACTCGGGTCATGTGGTGTCATTACAGGGGCCCAGCTGTAACACACTGGAGTTTGAAACCCTGAAGGTTACTACTCTCTTCTGCCATATCCTGTTTGTCCATAGATTATATAGACTTTTGCTGAAAGGCATGCCGAAGCCATTCTGCTTGTCGGAGCTCAGCAAAGAAAAGCGTAGAGAATCAATAAAATCTGTGAGTTTCAGGTGCTTTTGGTATTGCCACCTCCAGGAAACAGCAGGCAGCTGGTTACACATGGTTACTGCTGACCAAGCCTGATGATTGACATGACCCAGTGGTCAGTGGCGGGCTAGAAGGAGAGGGAGTCAGGGCTGCCCTTACCAGTAGCATTCCTCTTTCCCTAGCATTTCAGAGTGCATGGACAGTGAAGCCGAGACGGTCATGCAGCTCCGAAATGAGCTGAGAGACAAGGAGATGAAGCTCACAGACATCCGCCTGGAGGCCCTCAGCTCTGCCCACCAGCTCGACCAGCTCCGAGAAGCCATGAACAGGATGCAGGTGAGAGCCCAGGAGCATGGGCTGAGCCCAAGATCATCTGGAAAGGAGCTTCAGGAGGTTGCTCCCTGCCAAGCCTAAGGGTTACCTCGCAATCTCGTGGCAGCCCTTCTGTTCTGCCAGCTTCTTTCTCTCTTTCTCCTTTCATTCCCTCCCACACATTGCTCAAAGACCAGTCCTTTTTTTTTCTCTAAGTTTTAAAGTAGTAGTTAATGGATGTAGAAATATTCACAACATGTTTTTAAGTAAAAAATCAAGCAGGAAAAACAACAGCATGCACAGAATGATTCCAGGTTTGCACAGAAAACAGTGCTGAAAAGATAAACATATAGCAAAATATTAATAGGGTTTTCTGGATTCAAAGACGAATCTTTTGAAAGTCTGAGAGGTTTCAAACCCAGTGCCCTGCCTTGCATAAGACTCTCGATGAATCCTCCCCCAACCCCTCTGCCTTTTGCATGCAGTATGGTCTCCTTCACCTGGCTTTCAAGGCCTCCTACAGGTACCTTTTTACTCCTAATCCCTATCCCTCCCCTTCCAGGTTCTACTCACCAGCCATAGAGAGCCATGGATGGTTCCCTTCACAGACCACAGGAACCCCTTTTTCATAGTGTTCCCTCCACTTGGAATATCCTTTTGCAGATCCAAATTGGATCTTTCCCTCAAGAAGCCCAATGCTTCTTCCTTCCAGGTCTTTGAGCTGGAAAAGTTTGTGCTCTCATCTGAATTCCTATAGATTTGTTCTTAAAACCCCTCCCACCTTCTGCCATCAATGGAAGGTATTTGGGTCTTCTGAGTTATTCATCTTTGGATCCCTTTCTCTGAACTTAGCACCAGTGCCTCGCACGTAGTAGGTGCTTCATAAATATTCATCAAATGAAAGACCCCTGTGCCAGATGAAACCTCACTGGAGAGCAGCATTTCTCAAAGGAGGTTCCCTGGAGACTTCGAAAGGAGAGCTCTTTGGTCAAATCCGTTTGGGAAATGCTACACAGTATGTATGCCTCTCAGAGATACCAACACAGAGTAACTCATTAAAGCCTCTGAGAAGTCCTGCAGTAAAAAAAAAAAAAAAAAACAGTCAAAGCCAGAGTCTCCCAGACTTCTTAGATTGTAAGACTTTTTCATTTACACTCAGGCAACAGAGTTTGGGAAACACTGCTGAGGTCTTTTTAAAGGCCAGTTCTCTGAAAGAATGGACGCTCGCCTGCCAGACATGTCTTGTGTGTACAGCAAAGGCTGCAAACACTGCTGAGTCTCTCTGATGGTGTTTCTCATTCTGCTGTGGCTGTGATAGCCACTTGATCCCTTCAAGAAACTTTCAAGTCTTTCCTCCAGAAAAGGCTTGCTCATATTGCACCCACCTAGTAAGTGTCGTTCTCCCTTACTCTTTACAGAGTGAAATAGAGAAGCTGAAAGCAGAGAATGACCGACTGAAGTCAGAGTCTCAAGGCAGTGGCTGCAGCCGGGCCCCCTCCCAGGTGTCCATCTCTGCCTCCCCGCGGCAGTCCATGGGCCTCTCACAGCACAGCCTGAACCTCACTGAGTCAACCAGCTTGGGTGAGTGGGGCCACAGGGCTGGGGACAGGACTGGGCCTGCAGCTGGCACACTGGTCTCCAAACGAGAGCCCCAATCTAAGCAGATCAACAGATGAAATGGAGAGGCAGCAGGCGTGTGTGTACTTGGGGTTTGTGTATGTGTCTGGGTGTGTGTCTGCTATCAACATGAGCCTAGCCGTTAGACCGCTCTCATGCTTTGCTCCAGCGCCCCAGATTCTCCAAGCCTTGAGCTTGGATCCCCTCGCCCACCATGCTGAGTTCCGTTTGATCCATTTTAAAAGGCTGACCTGCAAGCTGAATGCTGCATACAAACCCCATAGTCTCAGGTCCCAGTTGGGGCCATGGCTTGGTCCATGACCTTCCAGCCTCAGGATGGATTCCAGGCTGGTGCAATAACCAGCAAACATGATCGAGGTTTTTTTTTGTAAGCGTATTGAGGCTGACGCTTTTATTTTTTCTCCATGATGCTGCTATCGCTGTTGTTTTGGTTGAGCCTCTCCCTCCTCGCACTTCCATTTGGCAAGGTGCATTGTCAGCCTTGGTTGGTCCACCATTAGTTTCTGTGGTTGCATTCTCCATGCTGCCCTCTCCCCCTCCCCTACACCCTCACCCCCTTTCCCTGCACCCCCGACACCTGGTTGTCCCGCTGCCGACAAGCAACGGGGGTATCAGGAAGCCAGCTTTGCTGTCCCCATGTGCCTAAGGCTGTTGATGTTTTCCATTCGCAGACATGTTGCTGGATGACACTGGTGAATGCTCGGCTCGGAAGGAAGGAGGCAGGCATGTTAAGATAGTTGTCAGCTTTCAGGAGGAAATGAAATGGAAGGAGGTTAGTTGGATCCCTTTCCCTGCTCTGCCTGCCCCTTCCCCAGGTAGAAATACCTAGTTTAGTGATTTAACTGTAAAACCGTATCACCTCAGATTTGGAAACACTACTAATGCTTTTCTTAATTAACCATAATCTCCAGGAGCATTTTGACACAATTAAAGTGAACAAGCGGCCCTTTCCCTTTCTCTCGTGTTTGGAAAGTCTAATAAAGAGTACTAAAAATGGTCCCATGTTGCACTTTTCACGTAATTAACTCGATACTAACATCAGTCAGAAATGGCTTTTCTGAATTTAATATATTCCCAGAGACATCAAAGGCAGCTAAGCACAGTTAGCACTGAAAGTACAGAAGTAAGCTGACCAAATCCAGCTGACCAAGAGCATCGGTTTTATCAGGCTGTTGGACTGCCGAAGAGGTAGACACAGAGATGGAGACAGCCAAGCCAGGGAGCACTCCTTTGGGTGTTTTGACTCACCAAGCCTGGGGAATCTGAGTTTTCTGAGTATTATTTCTGTTCTCCTCCAGAGTCTAGGAGACTATACCACCACTGGAGACTATTCTGGGGTGGGGTGGGGGGCTTGACAATGAAAGTTGATTTTTTAATCAGTGATTAAATCCAAATGATGCTGTGAATGACCATCTCTCAGAGAAAAGGGTAAAGGCCTCCCGAGTCACTATGTCAAATCCCCTGAGTTTTGTTAGTTATTTCTTAGTGTTTCTAGCCAACACACTGTTGTAGTTTCATACAGCTAGGGGATCCACCAAAAAATAGATCAGTTACTGAGGATTCCAACTCATGGCCACCCCATGTGTGTCAGAGTAGAACTGTGCTCTGTAGAGTTTTCAATGACTGTATCTTTGGATGTGGTTGCCAGGCCTTTCTTCCAAGACGTCTTTGAGTGAACTGAAACCACCAATTTTTTGGTTAGCAGCTGAGCATGTTAACCATTTGCACCACGCAGGGACTGCAGGGGGCCGACAAAACCATAAACCAAACCCATTGCCATTGAGTGGATTCCAACTCATAGTGACCCTATAGGACAGAGTGGAACTGACCCATAGGGTTTCCTAGGCTGTAATCTTTACAGAAGCAGGCTGCCACATCTTTCTCCCACAGTTCAAACCGCTGATCTTTTGGTTAACAGCCAAGCACTTGACCACTGCACCACCAGGATTCCTTAGGGGGCCCACAGTGCCCACCAAAACAAAATGTCTACAGTCAGACTTTTCTTTGCCGCAGGATTCCACTTCATGGCTGGCTCTTTAGTGTCAATGAAGGGACAGACCCAGAATTTTGGAGCTGCCAGGGGTTTTAGAATCATCTAGCCTAGAAGTCAAAATTCATTCTCATGGTTAGGACCATTGCTCAGGTAAATGCAGGTGATAACTTCTGATCACGTCTTATTCTCAAGATCATCAATGTGAACAGATAGATCTTAAATTCAACAGAATTTTGCAAGTCACTTTCAAAAACTATCATTCTGAATCACCACAGCATCCAGGTGAGGTTGACTGACCAGGCATTATCTCCATTTTGCAGTTGAGAAACCCAAGACCTGAGCGTTACTTGACCTACGAGGCAAGTGGTAGGGCCAGGTCATCAGACTGCAAGACTGTGCTCTTTTCTCTGCCGACTTTGCTTAACTGCCAGATGTCCCCCCTCACTCTCCTGACTCTATATCCTTATGAGCATGTTAGATAGTTAAAAACCCAACCGAATGGATTCTTCCATTAGTTTTGCTTTAATCAGTGTAATTAGTTACCTTCCACCATGCAGAGCCCTATAGGCAGAAATGCAAAAGAGGTAAAAAAAAAAAAAAGATTGTTTTTTGTGAACTTCTCAGAGTTTTACTAGTTTTCGGAATTGAATGTGTTTTTAACTTTTAATTTAAAAAAGGAATAAATGTTATTAAAGAAAAAGTAGAAACTTATCTGTCCGGAAGGAGTTTAAGATTCAGCAGGGAGATAAACTTGATACACAAATAAGACAGAAACACCTAAAAATACACATCAATGACTACAGACTATGTCATGGATAAGCTGTGTACAGAACTGTAGAAGTAATTGCGAGCTCTGAGCCTGGTGGGGTTAATCGTTGAAGGATTCCAGGAAGAGGTGAGTTTATAAGCAAAGCTTGGGAAGGGTGAGATGGCAGATAGGAGAGGAGAGCACATTCCAGGCCGAAGGAAGTGTGTGATCCACTCACTGAATCAGGTGCCCACTTAGTAGAATGTTCCAGATTCCAGAGAAGAGATCCTCTCTTCCTCTCCCACAGATTGCTGTTTTAGCCATTGGAAAGTCATATAGAGCAAGAGAAGGTTTTAAGGCTGTTGTAGTCAATCTAAGTTATACCTGGTGTTAAAACAAATAGGACTTTTATTCCCCTCTCAAACCACTGGCGGAATTCTAAGGCAATCTAAGTCCTCTGCTAAAAGGTGTCCAAAAAGATTCACCTGTTTTTCACCTGCATACATTTCCTTACCCTTAGGATTCCAGACCACATCTCTTTCTTATTGGATGCATTGGAGTTAGTGGCAAGACGAAGTGGGATGTACTCGATGGGGTGGTTAGACGGCTGTTCAAAGTAAGTATTTCAAGAAGATGGCTACAACATCATACCTGACATGGGGGCCTGGGCTTAGGAAGATAAAAGGCAGCTTGTGTCCTGAACTTGACCAGTTTTCAGACCCTGTCCCCTCTTCCACATCCTCCTGTTGCTGAAACTTGTCCCGTGGCCCTCAAGTGAACTGAAGGATGATGAGTCAGTACAGGCTGGTGATTGGCAAAACTCTTCCTCCCATCTGCCCTTGGTAGTGATTGGCCAGCTCATGAGTGTCATTTCCCGAGCCTAGGGCAATTATTTGAATTTTGCACGGTGAACTGCTAATGTCCAAATTCTTTTTGCCTTGGAATTGTGTCCTACTGAATATGCTTTGGACTATGTGATCTGTGACTGAGGCTAAGACATCAATTTCCATCCTTCATTTCTGGGCAGTTTGATCTGACTTGCTTCCTGTGTCAACATTTAAGGAGTCTCTGAATTGTGCTTCAAGTGACATTAGCATTTGATCAGTGACCAGTGTCAAGGATGTTGTCATACTTATTTGTCTGTTCTCTCTAATCAAACCATTGGGTTGGGTGTTGCCACAGGAGAAACAAGGATGGAGGTGAACCTTGAAACATACGGTGATTTTGAAAGACGTTTTTGGTACAATTTTCATAGTGTCCCGAAGTAAGTCCATAAACACAGCAGTGCATTAATCCTATCTCCTGAGTAATAATAACCCACATTTACTATCCCAGAAACCCTGTGAAGCCCTTTACTTACATTATCCCAGTTCATCTTATTATTTTCCCATTTGAAGGTGAGGAAAGTTGAGGCTCAGACCGGGTCCCTTGCCTAAGGTCATGGATCTAAAACTAGATCACGCAGTTCTAGCTGAATGGGTCCGACTTCAAAACCTGACATAACTAGTACACTGTAGTCTCTTTCTAGCACCCAGATCCAAGTGGCTTCACACAGAGAAAGTTCTACTCTTTGGTGGGTCAGTCTGTAGAAATGTGACCAGGCAAGAGACGTGAGTGGCTTAGGGCGGGCCAATTCTACTGCCTGACCTAAAACGTTATCTCTGCTGACAATCAGCTGGGACATCCTTGGATTAAAAAGACAACAGTTTGATCTGAAAACAGCTTCTGGGGCATCATGGTAAATGAGAAAACAAGACTATTAAAAGCAGAGCCTATTATTGGCCTCCACCTTCTCATTGTGTGGCCACGCAATAGCCTGTGGGTCTTAGTTCTAAGTTCAGTGACATAAAACTTCTTGGTCACCCACTTAAGAGGGAGCACTTTCAAAATTAAAAACATATTTTCCTTTTTAAATATCCAGGGCTGCTTTTCTCTAATTGCCCTGAGTTTTACTCTGTCGTCGGTGTGATTTTTGCCTTGAGCCAGAAGAAAGGCCTGGTGGAGAGATTTCTTGTCAGAATTACATTTTCCTGAGTTTTCCAGCACCATTCACAGGCCTTGATGTCTTCAAGATACCAGCTGAACTTAGGAAACGCAGCCTAACTTTTCCGTGCTTGGTTCATCCAGACTAAACGTTCACAACCCTGTTAGGTTTTTTTCCATCACTAACCAAATAAATCTGTGTTTTAAGAGGCCCACGATACTAGGGCATTATCCCCATAGAAAGTCAGCTCTTCTCCCCCTCATTCCACAGCTTGATTTCAACTCAGACATCATCCCAGAGAGAAGAGATGACAGTCATAAATCACCCAATGAAAACATGAGTCACGGGCAAACTCGAGCCACATCTTTGATAAGGTCTTTACTTTTTTTAGGAATACATCATTCACGTTGACCCAGTGAGTCAGCTGGGCCTGAATTCCGACAGTGTTCTCGGCTATAGCATTGGGGAAATCAAGCGCACCAACACTTCCGAAACACCCGAGCTGCTTCCCTGTGGCTATCTGGTTGGGGAGAACACCACCATCTCTGTGACTGTCAAAGGTAATGTGGCTGATTGCAGACGTCGGAGCTTTCAGGAATTGCAGTTTTTGTTTTGTGACTTGGCATAGGAAATTGTGGCCACAGTTTTGTTTGTGCATATTTATATGGGCTTTCTTCCCCCTGCTTCACCGACAGTTCCTCTTACCTAAGAAAGTTGAACAGTTTGAGTTTTCAACCACCATCGGAGCAAATAATTTTAGTTTACTGCTGAAATTATATAACAGAAAATCCCATTACCCGTAGGACTCCAAGATGATGGACTCTTAATAACCCTGTTGAAATGGGGCTTTCTGCTCTCTGAATAGTTTACCAATAGCAATTAATTACTCTTGCCAGCAGCCCTTGGACATAATTCCATGCTACAGATGGGGAAAGCATGATTTGCCATAGGCTACAGAAGAGTCACTCTGAGTACCCTGATGAAACCGCTGAGGTTCTTCCCATGTATGATGCTGCTGGAGCTTCCTATTGCCTCACCTCCCAGAGATGTTAAGACCCACACCAAAGTGCATTCCATGGAACTCTAGTCCCATCAAGTACTCTATGAAAAAGAAAGGTCTCATGGCCAAATATGTTTGGGGAACTATATCATTATCCCCGTTTGGGATTAGGGGCAGAGAAGGCAGGAATGCATTGGTACATGAAAGGCTCTGACAGATCATGCTGTTAAAAAGGTTTTGTCCAGTTAGTTTAACATTTATTTGACTACAAAATCCCTTTTTTCCTGTATTTTATGTACCACCTGAGGAATATACTTTGATAAAATTGTACTGGGCTCAACCTTCTGATTGTCCCGTGTCTTTGCCCACTTATTTCCTTGTAAGACGCCGATCTTGACTGTGGTTTTTGAGAGCGCAATTTTCGAGTTGTTTGAGCTCAGTACCAGGAAAGTCTTAGGCCTGTCTCCTGCAAATAAATCATTTGGGGACCTTCATCATGGTCTTTCTGGAACAAACAGACACTTCATTTAGGGGCTACTCTTGGTTGGGTCAGAAACAAGCATTTAAACACATTAGGTGGGGGGTCTGCTTGCAGTGAGTAATTATGTGGAAAGAAGATACTATTATAAAACAGAATAGATAGACTTCAGTTTAATTTTCACTTACAAATTCTGTTTCTCTTGAAGTAAGTTTTAACAGAATTACTTTAGATTCTGGACAGCTAATCATGGATGGAGCTTCTCTTGGGGATGATATCAAGAAGATAGCTTTTGTAAAAGCCAACAAGCCTGATTAATGAAGCTGTCCCACATGGGAAGAGGGGGAAGATAAATTTCCGTTTGGTATTTGAGGATCAGTGATCTCAATATGTAGCATCTCAACCTAGGGCCAGTATATGTATCACAAAATCAAATGATCCTACCTTGCTTTTCCCTTTATTTTAAAGATGAAAGCATTATCTTCGTGATACATCTGAGTGTGGGTAGCGCTGTTATGCAGGAGAGAGCTGGGTGAAGAGGTAACTTGAGGGTCCTGGCTGACACGCTCAGGCAAGACTCAGGCTTGGTTTGGGCAAACAGCCTTGGTTCAGTATAGTGAACCCAGACAGGCAAGCAGAGCCCATATCTTGGTGATACTGCAGAGGACAGCTGAGAATGGAGGGCCCCAATGTTAGAGGTGAGTCTGAATCTGGGGAGGCCCGCCATGGCTGGAACCAGAAGCACACAGTGCTGAAGAATAGGGATGCGGCTTCCTGGAATAATGGCGGTTTGTTCTCAACCTCCTGGATACCTGGGTGTTCAGGGGTCTCAGGTGAGTGGGATACCAAAAAAAGGGATAGCATCAGGTCTTGGCAGTTCCCATTAGACAACTGCAGAGAGCTGCCCTTTCTACAGAGCTGCCCTTTGTCCCTCAAATGCAGGGCTCACGGAAAACAGCCTGGACTCTCTGGTGTTCGAGTCCCTGATCCCCAAGCCCATCCTGCAGCGCTACGTCTCCCTGCTGATAGAGCACCGGCGGATCATTCTGTCAGGCCCCAGTGGCACCGGGAAGACGTACCTGGCCAACCGGCTGTCGGAGTACATGGTGCTTCGAGAGGGACGGGAGCTGACAGATGGGGTCATCGCCACCTTCAACGTGGACCATAAGTCCAGCAAGGTGAGGGGCTCATCCAGAGTCAGCTGCTCAGCCTGGCCTCACTTTTCCACCCTTATAGAACTGTTGCCCCCTCTGCTACGCTGGTGGGAAAGCAACATTTCCTATACGCTCTCATTTGGTGGTTATTCAAAACCAGGTGAAGGAGGACAGAACGGGGCTGGCAGAAAGCTTTGACTCAGATCCTCCCAGCAAGCAGTTCCGTATGGGGTTAGGGGGATCTAGTTCATTTATTGCTCCCTCACTATGAGCCAGGCATGATGCTCAGTGCTAGCAGTATTTTTTTTAAATCACCCCACATATGTCCATTCCACTTTACCAGGAATTTATTGTGTGCCTACTACTTTACATTGTTTTTTTGCAAAATAAAGCCTTCTTTTGTGCTAACAAGAACAATAGCAGTAGCTCCCATTTGCTGACTCCCTGCCTGTTACTAGCAAACTGGCTTCTCACCGCCATGCCTTCAAGGGAGTAGCTGTTTTCTCCCCATTTTACAGAGGAGCAAACGGAGGCTTAAAGCAGATTGGTCATGTGCCTGAGGCCACTCAGATGGTAGTAAGCAGGGGAACTGGAACTCAAGCCTAAGCCTTGGACTCTAGCACCAAAATAGGCTGGATCCTGTTTCCCCGTGAGCAGTGGAAACCTGTTTGGGTGGAGTCAGACCTAGTCCCATCTGAGGGTTGTGAAATGTTTTCTCAAATCTATTCATTCCTTCATCCCATGGGGCTTTATGGATAATTCATTCTGTGGCTGGCCCTGTGTAAAGGGGCCAGAGAGCCAAAGACTGATTGGAAATTATTCAACCGCCTTAGAATCACCTCGGCTAATTGAAAACACTGATTCCTAGGCTTTATGCCTAGATGACCTGTTTCAGTGGGTTGTGTGAGGCCAGGAATCTGTACCATTAACAAGTTCTCCAAGTAATTTTTTTTTAACTTGTTTGGACATTTTTTTTTACTATTGTGGTGAAAATATACATACTAACAACTTCCACATTTACAGTTCAATGGCTGATTACATTTTTTATGTTGTGTCACCATTATCACTATCCTTTTCCAAAACATTCCACTATTAACATGAACTCAGTGCCCCCCAAACAAAAACTCCCTCTTTCTCCCTCCTCCCTACCCTGGTAACTATTAATAATCTTGGTTTCTATATATTTGCTTGTTTCATGTAAGTGAGATCCTACAGTATTTGTCCTTTTGTGACCGACTTAATTTGCTCAGGGTAATGTTTTCAAGGTTCATCCATGTTGTGGCATGCATCAGAACTTCATTTCTCTTTACAGCTACAGAATATTCCATTGTATGTATATACCCATTTTGATTATCCATTCATCTGTTGATGGACATTTCAGTTGTTTCTACCTTTTGGCCATTGTGAAAAGTGCTACAATCAACATTGGTATCCAGGCCCCAGATGATTTTGATGTGGGGGCAGAACGAGGGAGAAATGATCAAAGCCCCTATATCAAGAGCCTTTTTGTGGGTTCCTGCATTTGATTACCTCCAGGCCTTTGATCAAGCCGATGCCCTACCCATTCTTCAAGGTCAAATTCAAAGCCAACTTTCAACAAGACCTTCCAAGGTCCCCTGCGCATGTAGATTCATCTTGCCCTCCACCGTTCTTTGTCTGTCTACCACGGCACTAATCATCATTACTTGTGTGTGGATCGGGGTCCCCTATTTTGATGTATTTATCAAGGGCTTCTGTGTATACAACTGTCTAGCAGGTACTATGGAAATACAAAGATACGTGAGGCACCTGCCCTCAAGGAGCTGACTGGGAGGCTGGCATGATAAGAAATGTGAGCAAATGTGGTAACATTTCTAGAGATTTGGTAGAACAGGGATAAAATTCCATGCCTCTGTGACTCTATGGTATTATACTCTTGCCCTGGGCTGAGGGTTTTCTGTTACTTATCCCATGGTCACTCTGCATCCCCCTCACCACCAAGCCGGTGCCCTGTAACAGGCAGGCACTTAGTATGTGTTCACAGCATGGGATGGTGTCATGACGGGTCTTTCGTCCTGGGCAAAGTGAAGGCTCTGAGCATCTGCATCTTCGTTGGGGTGCATTCATCAACTTTTTCTTCCCCTGGCCTTCCGGGCTTCCGTAGGAATTGCGCCAGTACCTGTCCAACCTTGCTGATCAGTGCAACAGTGAGAACAACGCTGTGGACATGCCTCTTGTTATCATCCTGGACAACCTGCATCACGTCAGCTCCCTGGGCGAGATCTTCAATGGGCTGCTCAACTGCAAGTACCATAAATGGTAAAGGCCACTTCCAAACCTCATGGCCCCTGGGACGGTGTGTTACCACCTTAACATGCACTGTGTGGGGAGCTGTGCACACGTGTGGCTGGGCTGGCATGGTGGTGAAGCAGTGTGTGGGGAGCGCAGGGAAGGCAGCCAGCCATCTGTCTGCCTAGACGTGTAGACGTCACAGGCCTCTGTGAGCGCCTTGCTCGCCAGCTTGGCTTTGAGTCACAAACCTTTCTTTTCCTTCATTTCCCCCCTCAGCCCTTACATAATTGGTACAATGAACCAGGCTACCTCTTCTACTCCCAATCTGCAGCTTCATCATAACTTCAGGTAATGTATCACTTCTCTTTTCCAATTAGATGATGGAATCTAGAGCTAGAAAGAGTGGAGAAGCCTTTTTCGAGTAGCTTTAATATCCTGGGTATCGTGTTAAGCATTTTCCCCAGCTTAACTCATTTCATTCTCACAACAGCCTCAAGTAGTTAAATTTATTTTTCTCTGTATGCATATGAGGAAACAGGCTCCAAGAATTAAGTGATTTGTCTGAGGTCATACAACCGGTCAGTGGCAGAGCTGAAACTTGAAGCCAGGTCTCTTAGACTCTTAAGTCTTGCTATAGCAATTTCAAGGAGGCAGCTCTGGGCAGGGGCTGGAGGCACCCTTGCAGCATCTTATCAGTAGCACGTCTCTCTGTTCCAAGTGAACATGAGCAGTACAGCTCATGCTTGAGAATGTCCCCCATGTTGCTGAGCCTGTGGGCCTTCAGAGCTCCAGCTGCTGTGACTCCACTTGATGAGTTTGTCTTCCCCTTGTCTTAGTTTTATCTAGTGCTGTTATAACAGAAATACCACAGGTGGGTGGCTTTAATGAAGAGAAATGTATTTTCTCACAGTTTAGGAGGTTAGAAGCCTGAATTCAGGGTGCCAACTTTAGGGGAAGGCTCTCCCTCCCACCA
>NW_004443942.1:12167502-12201156 GCF_000243295.1 Trichechus manatus latirostris
CCCACCACCCACTCTAGGGGAAGATCCTTGTCTCCTTACAGCTTCTATTCCTAGGTTCCTTGCCGATCATGTGATGTGTATCTTCCCCCACCATGTGTGCTTTCTTGCTGCTTTCTTCATCTGCTCTTCTATATCTCAAGAGAGAGTGACTTAAGACACATCCAACACTGATACTGACTAATTAACATAACAAAGGAAGCTCATTCCCAAATGAGATTATAACCACAGGTATAGTAGGTTTACAACACATATTTTGGGGGGACACCATTCAATCCATAACATGTCCCCTCAGCCCTAGCAACATCCTGGCATTCTTCATGGCTAGGGTGCAGGGAAGGACCGTTCAACTCAGTCATGCTGGGTTGTGTCACTGCTTGCCTTAGCATCACTAAATACCTTTGTCCTGTCCTGGATCTCAGCTCACTCCACCACTCTGCCCCTCTGACTGACACCTTAGATGAGGATGAGAAACTTTCTCTTGGGCTGGGGCCCTCTGGCTCCCTTTGCAGTGGCCACTCTGCAGGCATCCTGAGGAAATCTGTTGAAAGTGGCCCTGAATTGTGATTATCCGAGGAATGTTCACTCCTGCAGACCACTGAGGCGTGGCTCGCCTCTGCATGCAGGCTGTCCTGGTCTTGTCCACTCTTTCTCCTATCCCTCAAGCCCTTCCTCCTTCTCCTTCCCACTCTTACTGCCACTTCTCCGAAACGACCGACCGCAGTCCTTTTCTAACCAGCCTTCCTGCCTGTAGCTCGTGCCCCCTGCAGGCCAGCCTCTGCTTTGTGCCAGCCAGAGCGAACATTCTAGAATGCAATCTGGTCATGTAATCCTCACGCTTAAAGTCTTCCAGTAGCTCCCCATGGCCTTCAGAAGTAAATCAGACTCCTTACATTGTCTGGTGAAGTCAAATTCTGGTTACACTGAATTTCTCACAGTTTCCTCAAACACCTCAGGTTGTTTCTCAAGTCTGCAAATGCTACAGCCTGCTCTTCCGGCATACACCCCACCCCAACCCCTGCCATTTGCCTTTCCTTATGTGGCTGCTCTATTTATCCTTCCAGTCTCAGCCCACACGGCCCCTCCTCTGAGAAGCCTCCCTGAGTCCCCAAGCTTCATCATCATGTCTCATTCCTTCATTTGCTTGTCTGTCTCCTGCACTAGACTGTGAACTCCTTGGAGACAGGGACTGTGTCTTGTTATTGTTAGGTGCCTTTGAGTTGATTTTGACTCAGTTATTCCATGTGGCAGAGTAGAACTGCCCCACAGGGTTTCCTAGGCTGTAATCTTTATGGAAGCAGATCACCAGGTCTTTCTCCCACAGTACCACTGGGTGGGTTCGAACCACCAACCTTTGGGTTAGCAGCTGAGTGCTTAACCACTGCACCACCAGGGCCCTTGACTGTGTCTTAGTCACTGTTGTAGCTCTGTAGCCCAGCAAAGGGCCTAACAGCAAGTATAGTTCAGTGATTAGAGCTCAGACTCTGAAGCCAGACTGTCTTGGTTCTAATCTTAGCTCTTCTGTTCAGCAGCTGTTTGATCTCGGATAAGTTACGTAAGCTGTCTGTGCATCATTTCTATTTGTAAAATGGGCATGGTGATAACAATCTCTTGTCAAAAGGTTGCTGGAGGAATTCAGTGAGTTAATACATGTACAGTGTCTGGCTCCTAGTAAGCCTTATTTTAGTATTGGTGTGTACGTGTTCCAGTACTAATGTGTTTTGATTCCTGAGGTTAGCTGTCATTTTTTCACCACCATCATTGTTAAAAAAGCCTTCCTGACTTCCCCAGGTGGGTGCTTTGTGCCAACCACACGGAGCCCGTGAAGGGCTTCCTTGGCCGCTTCCTGAGGAGGAAGCTCATGGAAACAGAAATCAGTGGGCGGGTGCGGAATGTGGAGCTGGTGAAAATCATTGACTGGATTCCCAAGGTCTGGCATCACCTCAACCGCTTCCTGGAGGCTCACAGCTCCTCGGACGTCACCATCGGTAGGTGGGGAGCAGGCAGGAGAGGGCGGGTGGGCAGGAGAAGAGATGATTGTCCCAAAGCCCTGGCTTCCTTGGATGTCTGCCCTCAGGGCCTGGCCAGGACAGCTCTTTACAGCACAAGCCAGCTGGACGCTGGACTGCCCATGCGGATAGAGAAGGAGCTCCCGGACAATCGCAGATCAAGGCAGACCCTGAATGCCTGTCACCCACGTCCCGGTGCTGTGTCTCTAGGCCCCTGTCTCCCGTGCTCAGTGATTAGCAGAGGAGAGATGCAGCCAGCCCAGGCTGATGCAGAGACTGCCAGCTCAGGGGAGACCCCAGCCTCGTTCAAACTCCCCTTTGGGATTCGCTTTGCTTTAAAACTGAAATAAAAGTTTAACAACATTCCTGAAGGTTTGAGGTTTAGAACAGAGGGGAAAAAATCACCCATCATCCTATCATCCTGATGTGATCATTTTAATTGGGGCTTATTTCCTCTGTCCTTTCCATATGTATGTGCTTTATTTATGTGGTTCCAGTCATAGTCTACGCAGTCTATTCCCTTTTGTCACTTTGCATTATCTCATGAGCATTCCATGTTGCTACTCAGTTTTTATAATTACAGTGTTTAAAACTGCATAATAAAACGTGCTGTTGTACTGTCATTTGCTTAACCATTTTCATTCTCTTGGACATTTAGTGTGCTGCCATTTATAAAAAACCACAATTAGTAAGACTGCAATGAACAGCTTTCTCCATAAATCATTGCCTGTCTTCTAGATGATTTCCTTGGAGAGAGACCCCAGGGATGGGAGTAGGGAGTCTCGGTGTCCTGCCCTGTGTCCACCTCCCAATGCCTGGTATTTCTGTTGTCAGTCCTGCCCTTGGTCAGAGGTTCCAGGCTCCCTTCTTACAGGATGCTCAGGCCATGGCTTCATCTGATATCCCCCATTTCAGCCTCTGACTTATTTTCATTGTGGTCCCCAGGCCCCCGGCTCTTCCTTTCATGCCCCATCGATGTGGATGGCTCAAGGGTGTGGTTCACTGACTTGTGGAACTACTCAATTATCCCCTATCTCCTGGAAGCCGTCAGAGAAGGACTCCAGGTGAGAAGCATGCTGCCAACCGGCATCCTCAGATTTGAAGGAGGTGTTCTTGTGACCAAATGAGTTGCCTTTATCTCCTTTTTCAGGAATCTGGTTGACATGGGGTGACAGCCCCTCATCTGTGAGGTCATCAGTATAGACAATATAGGATACATTTGGCTGCAACTCCTGGCTCTGCTACTTGTCAGCTGTGTAACCCCACGCAAGTCATTTAGCCTGTCTGTGCCTCAGTTTTCACATCTGTAGAAGGGGATAATAATAGTATTCTGCCACATAGTGTTGTTGCCAGGTCCCAATGAAACCAGCCTAGTAAGTGCACAAGACATGGAAGTATACATATGTATAGCACTTCAAAGTCTGCAGAATGTTCTCATGTGGACTATTTGATTTGAGCCCTGGATTAGTCTTGAAACTAGGGTAAAGATGTTTTTTATCTCCATTTTTCAAGAGAGGAGATTGAGGCTCCAGGAGAATAAGTGACATGCCCAAGGTCATAAAATGGAAACTTGAAGGAGCTGGGATTTGACTCTGTGCCTTTGGCTCAAAACCCAGGTTCTCACCTCAGCCCCACAACACTCACTGCATGACCTCAGGACCCCTCCAGGTGACTATGGAGCCTGTGAGGCTGCAAGTCTCCCCTGCCGTGTGGCTGCTGGAAAGAATGAATTCTTCACTTCTCACTCAGCCCAGGGTTTAACACTAGGTGGTTACCCTAAAATTAGAGTTTGCAACAATTTGATTGTTAAGCCTGGAGGCAGCCTGAAGTTCTGTGGGCTTTCAGCACTGGCGCTGAGTAATGAGCAGGCATCATGCCCGGCTGAATAATCCTAGAACTAGTTGAGCAGACCGGTTTCTGAGGGCTTCTTTGTTTCCTCAACACTGAGCAAAGGAAGATACGAGAAGGGTTTGTGTGCCCACAGAGTGTGAGGGAAGGATGCACACATGCATATACATGTGTGGCAATACACATCAATGGCTTCAGCCAGTGTTTGTCATTTCTGTACATTTGACTAAGGCTGGTGAATATTTGTGTGCTTAGTATCTATGGTTCTTAATTGCTTTGTACAGCAGCAATCATAGTCTTCAGAGGTCTTCAGAACAATAAAGAACTCAAGAAAGGAAGATAGTGTGCCTCTCATAGCTGGTATTTCACTGAACTAAAACATATATACTACTAATTTAAGCCGCCATGTTGAAATATAAGAGTTTTGTGAAGGCAGAGAATAGCAAGAAATTAGACAGTCCCTTGGCCGGCCCAAAATCATTAGTTAGCAGTGTCTAAAGAGCATTACTTGATGGCAGCATTTGCTATTTTTTGTATCAAATATTGCTTACATAGAAAGAAGTATGAAAGATTCTAGATCTTTGCACTGGAGTCTCCCTAGATGAATAAGTTCACTGGCGTGGGTAAATGGACATAACTTAGCTTCTTATAAAATGGGTTGGTTAGTACCAGCATACACCCAACAGCCACTCCTGTCTTCTTGGGCCGTGGAAGCACCTCCCACACCACTGGATTCCTGCAGTCTGTTTCATTTCAGAAGCTTCTCTCTCCTATTCTCAATGGCTTCTAGGGACTGCAGTATGTCCAATGCCTCTGGAAAACCCAACCTGCTTCAAAGAATTTGATAAATTGCAGGCAGAGGAAATACATTGTGTCCTCCTGTTCACTTCTCACCTCTCAGTTCTCCCACTTGCTTCCTCTTTACTACAAATGCATCTTCTGGTGAGAGAAGGTGTGTGACCTCAGAATATGCTTGGAAGAACTTATGGACATTGTTGAATAAAGGCCTCCCCTACTCAAGGAGGTACCAACTGGGAGGGGGAGCCTATCTGAGCTTCTGCCTTGGCCTGCAAATCAGTGGGCCTCTTGTTGGTCATCACAAGGGTTGGTGGTGCCAAGACTCTGCTCCCTTGGATCTAAACGGGATAAAAGGCCTTCCGGGCATGGCTGTGGAGGTGGGGTCTGTAGCCCCCTCCCTGTCTAGGAGTGGCTGCTGATGGAAGTTATCAGAGAGGAAGATTGAGTCTTCCTCCCCCCAAGAGTTAGCAGCATACAGGCTGGAAAGACTTGGAGATGGCTGTGGGCAGGGAACATAGGCATGCCACCTGCGCTTACCGGTTCAGTGTGAAGCTTACCCTTCTAAGATAGAAAGGTCATTGCTTCATTCTGCTACAGTGTCATTTGAAGGACAGTCTTTCAAGAGAGTGGGAGCAGTGAAGGCAGCTGGCCAGAGTTAGCACTCTACCAAATTGCTCAGAAGCCAGCCACCCTGCGCCAGACCTGCAGTCTTATCCTGATAACACCCCCAAAGAATCTGCTGATTCTTAAGGAAACCTGCTGTGTTCTTCATGCCTCTGGTTTTGAAGGAAAGTGTGCTGACATTTATTGAGGGCCTGCTACTTGCCAGGCACTGTATTGGGGGCCTGACATACATGATCTCATTTAGTTCCTACAGCCCAATGAGTATTTTACAGACAAGGAAGCCATGGCTTTGTAACTTACTCAAGTTTATTCAGCAGAGGATGGTGGAACCAGCATTGTAACCCAGGGCTAGCTGACTCCTCTGCTACTTCCATGATTTTCAGGCTGTCCTGAGAAGCCTATAACTCCATGGAGAAGCCTCAGGGGGCTCAAAGAACAGGGTATTCTGTTTTATAAAGTGGAGCTCTGCATAAGATTTTATTTGACGAAAGGATTCCTTTATTTGTTTATTCTTACTTGCCAAAGCTTAAGGATGCTATTTATTTATTTTTAATAGTTTATTTTGTTTTTTGGTTGTTGATGTTGAGAATATACACAGCAGAACATACACCAATTCAACAATTTCTACTTGTATAATATTCAGTGACATTGGTTACATTCTTTGAGTTGTACCACTGTCACCCTGCTTTTCTGAGTTGTTCTTCCCCCGTTAACATAAACTCAACTGCCCCCTAAGCTTCCTGTCTAATCTTTTGAGATGCTGTTTTCAATTTGATCCCATGTAGGTAGTTCTTAAAAGAGTACAGTGCTAAAGGTAGACTCTTTACTAATTAAGCGAAACTATTGTTTGGTTTAAGGAAGACTTCAGGGGATATTTTTTGGTTTAAAGTTTAAAAATTATCTCAGGGCAATAGTTTCAGGGGTTAAGACAAGACATTTGGAATTCCCTGCCCTCCTGCATATGACCATTGAGTGCATGCTTGCTGTGCTGGGCACTGCAGCACCAGTTAAACTCCACACCTAACCTTGCAAAGTGAACAAGAGGGAACTGAGTACACAGCAATTCAGGGCAGGAAAACCCTCACCCAAGGTTACAAGCTAGGAAGAGATGGAGTGCCCGGAGTGTGCTCTGACAGAGCTGCTACATGTCATGAGCTCAGAACGAGGCTGCCTGTGGTGGTGTGGCCTTGGTGGGCACATAGGGGAGACCCTGCTGTAATCAGGCCTCAGCATCAGCTTCTAGACAGCGGCCTTCTGTGGACACATCCATGCCTAGAGGAAATGTGGTATCGCCCCCTGGTGGATACCAGATATCTCTGCAGGTTTTGTCTCTGGTGTATTAGTGCGTGCCTGTGTCTGTCAGCTCGGAGGTTCTTTCTCAGTGTATATCTTGATGCCTCTGTGTGTGACGTACTTGGTCTCCTGATAGCCCCATACATTCTACAGTGTCCAAATGCTCACAGGGGCCCGGGTGGTAGTTTCCAATGTCCTAGGCTTCCCGCTGCCCTGTTCTTCTTCCTGATCCATTGAGGGTGCCAGTTTCCTTCTCTCCCTTGGGGAAAGTTAATGCTCTATCGGTCTGTCTGTCTGTCTATCCAACTGTCTCTGCTGCCACCCTCAGGGCTCTGCAGTGGGTCCCAGGAGCTTTATGTTATTTCTTTAGCTATATCATGGTACTTACCCAGCCATTCATCACCTGGACTTAAGCATGTCTGGCGGCAAGTAGGGATGCTTATAAAAATATGTTGTTCTTGCAGATGGTATTAGCATGCGCCTGATGTGCATTTGTCTTATGACTCAGTCCTCACTCCCCTTCCCCTTTAGAGTTGTCATTGGAAACATTTGCCAAAATGCCTGAAGTCTACAGAGTAACCCTAAAGACCTCCGTGCCCAGGGCAGGCCTAGTGTCTCCAGGGTGTGGGTACAGTGGAGGGGGGTGAACGTGTGGCTTTTATCAGATTGCCCTAACCTGTTATGAGACCTGGGTAAGTCTGCCCTCTCTAGGCCTCAGGTTCCCCATCTGTAAACTGAAAACTTTAGACTAGAATAGGGTATTTTTTCATACTGGCTTCTGTGGAGCCCAAAAATGCCTTAAACCTCATTCAGTGGTGGGGTATCAGGGGAGAAGAGCAAATGTTTGAAAACTTCCAGGCTAGATTATCTCCAGGGACTCAGTGAGCTTCGAGTTCTAGCTTCTGTGGTTTTGCAGCCTGGAGTGTCTCGTCATCCAGACCAGGGGTACAAACTGAAGCAGGAGCTGTCAGACGTGAGAATTTGGTTCAGCTTCACACATGTGAGGTCTGGCTTGGGAAAGGCAGCCCAGTTCCACAGGGAGAGTTCTCGGAGGGAGAAGCTGCTAAAAATTGCAAGAATGCCTTCTAATTTATACCAGCCTTCTTCAGCACTGAATATCCCACTGCTTCTGTGTTCTGTTCCTCCTTGTCACACACCACCCTTCACATGATCTCTTCTTGCTCAGACTGTACTGCTTTTAGACTCTGCCAGGCTGAATTCCCAGGCCCAAGACTCATCATTGCCCCAGGTTAAGGAAGGGTTGGCAGCAGATCCCGACAGGAGGGGCTGGCGTCTGGGAAAGCGATGAGGTCATAGGAGGGTGTCTGTCTTGAGTGGAGGGAGAGGCAACTGCTAATGAAGAAAGATGAGCCCATCCGAGATACGGGTTGGGTGGGCCGCTTCCCTGACAGAAATCATAAGGCAAAATTCAGAGGCGGCTTAGGTGAGTATGAGACAATGGACATACTGGTGGAGGGGACCAAATACCCAGCCCAGGTTGAGTTGGTGTCTGGTGACCAGCCTAGTCAGCCTCTCATTGCTCCAGTGCTGCCCGAGTCATGTGGGTCTTGCTGATACCAAGTGGTTCAAAGTAGAGTCAGCCAGGAGGCGTGAAGAGGGGAAAATCCCTGGACAAGGAAGCTGGGGCCCTAGCTTGAAATCTGGCTCTGCTCCATAACCTTTCACCACTGACTCTTCTCTTCCAGCCTCAAGTTCCCCATCTGGTAAGTGAGAATGGTGGCTGGTGGGGGAGGAGGTAGGTGACTCCCGGCTCCTTCCAGCCGAGGCAGCCTCTGACTCTGGTAGATGTGGTTTTAGTCATTTTAGAGCTCAGCTCACTTCTGCAATCAGCACCCTGCTCTCTGCCCTCCCCGCTCCACTGTAGAAGGTCTGGGGAGACTGAGGGAGCAGACATACAGACAGCCCATAGCCCAGATGCTACTCCATCCTAGAGCCCCACTGCCTGGCGGGAGTGGTGTCCCTTGTAGGCCAGGAGTCTTTGATCCTTGTAGCCTGAGGCACCCTTTGAGCGGATGCCCCCCAGACCCACAGACAGCACTACCCTGGGTGGGCACAGCCTGGGCTGGAGCACACCTTGCCTCACCTCCAGCGGTCCAGAGCGGGACAGTTCTGGATTTCAATGCTGGCTCCATCCTCACTGTTTCCTCATCTGGCAAACACAGCTGGTAATCCTTCCCCGTGGAGTCACAAGGTGGTTAAATACGTTATTTGTAAGGTGCTTCTCAAAGTACCTGGCACACAGTAAGCTGTCAGGTATGTTGTTGTTAAAGAGGAAAGATATAAAGACTACACCTAGCTACGTACAATGCAGAGCCTGGCTGTGGGAAGTGATCCAGCCTAGGTTTTTGCGCTGTGCACTAAAGATAAAGAAATAAGGCCCATTCCCTGTCCTCAAGGAGTAGGGGAGGCAGATAAGCACAAGCCACGTGCCATGAAACATAGAGGGAAAAATGACAGAGAGGAAGGGTTACATCAAAGGGGACATTTAAGTGGACCTTGAACAAAGTAGAATTTCTCTGGGGACCAGCCGGAGGGAGGTGCCAGGGTCCCAGGTGGGTGGAGAGCACAGGTAAAGGGTAACGCGTGGAGACCTGGAGGGATATGGCGTGCTCTGCCTGGCTGGAGCTGTAAGGGTCATGGAGGGATGTGGATATAGACAAGGATGGGGAATCAGGCTGAGGTCGGATCATGATGAAAGGCCTTGAAGTCCCATAGAGCTGTCTGCTCTTTGCCCTTGAGTCCTTGGGGAAGAACTCTGAGCAGGGAAGTGAGCTGCACCGTTTGGCTTCCACTGTGTCCCCTGCCCCTGGCACAGCGATGCTCAGTACGTGTGTGTTGAATGACTGCATGAAGTAGAAAGAACCAGCTCACACAGTCCAGGAGCTGCAGCCATTGTCCAGATGACAGATGACCTGAGCCAGAGAGGGGCTGGGGCTGGATGTGAGAGATGGCTGGAGGCAGAGGCCAGGTACATCAGCAGCACAGGGTGATGGTGACTTCAGGAGGCCCGTCTGCCAGGAGAGTCCATGTCAGAGTCTAGTTTGGTTTGTCCAGAAATCTTCCCAGTTCCCCTTTGCTGCCTCCAGAAGTGAGCTGAGAGATAAAAACTATTAGTTTCTGGCATGGTGGACACAGGTGAGAATGAGAGGCAAAAGATGGTCGCATTTCTGTCTTTGGGGTTTTTTAAGCCCTGCTAATATTTTGGAGTATTTCCTTCCAATCTTCTTTTCTATGTTTATAGACTTGTTATCACAGTTAACAACATACTGTATGGATTATTTTATGATCTTTATTTTTTTTTTACTCACCATTTTAACACAAGTCTTTCCCCCATGGTATTATAAGCCGTCTGGCAATGTTATTTTAATGACTGTCCATAGGTGTGTTTTATGAGTGTATGTTAAGCATTTAACCAGTCCCCCAGTGTTTCACATGTGGATTGTGTCCAGTTTTCTCTATTATTAACAATATTATAAGAATAATAATGACAGGAATTCATCAAACACTTCCTACATGCTAGGTAAAGTACTTTACAAACACAGTCTAATCATTTAACTCTAAAAACAACTCCGTGGCATAGGTGGCGTGATGCCCCTTGGAACACTGAGCCTCAGAGAGGTTAAGATGCTCCCTCAGGGCTACACAGTGAGTTGGTGACAGAGCTGAGATGTGAACCCACGTTTGCTTGGCTCTAATGCCTGTGCCCTTGACCACTGGGTCATGCTGCCTTCAGTCTGAGCACATCGAGCATTCTGAGTGTCGGATGACTTCCTTAGGATAGAATTTAGAAGAGCAATTACTTGACCAGAGGAGGAGGCATAGTGCTGGGTTTGGGGAGTTTTGCAGAAAGCTGCAGGATTGGAGCTGCCGGAGAGGTATGGGCTCACTTCCATCCTGTTCCCTCTTTGCTTATTTCAGCTGTATGGAAGACGGACCCCCTGGGAGGATCCTGCCAAGTGGGTGATGGACACCTACCCATGGGCAGCCAGCCCTCAGCAGCACGAGTGGCCTCCGCTGCTGCAGCTGCGGCCTGAGGATGTGGGCTTCGATGGCTACTCCATGCCTCGGGAGGGCTCGACGAGCAAGCAGGTGCCCCCTAGTGACGCGGAAGGAGACCCGCTGGTGAGTTCCCAGCTTCGGGGGCAGCTCGGCATTCATTGGACACTCCCTGCATATTGAGCTTGATGCAGGGCCCTCTGGAAATACGAAGATGGCTTGGGAAGGCTGGACCCACCCCAGGATTAGGGACATTTTTACCAGTGTTATCTTCTGTGGTTTTATTTTTTCCCTTAAGCCTTTAACAATTCTGAAATTTATTCTGGTGTAAGTTTGGTAATTTGATTTTTTTCCTAAATGATTAGCCGATTGTCCTTACCCCACTCCTTGCCCTCAGACTTGAGATGCCAACTTTACCATGTACTGTCCTGTTCCACTGATCTCCCACACTGGTAACTATGCAGAGACAGGGAGAGCTGAGGACCACAAGCCCAAGAGCATAAGCAGGGAGAGGTCTGAGGGCAGAAGGGACTCTCAGTGGACAAGGGGGCCAGAGTATGGTCCCATGGCCAGTGAGACATGTTAAGTCTTTAACACTACCTGGGCTGCTTATTTAGTCTACTTTTGCTAAAGCAATGCACCCATTCACCACTCAGTTGTCGTAGAGTCGATTCCAACTCATGATCCCCCGGTGGCGCCAATAGTTATGCACTTGGCTACTAACCAAAAGGTTGGCAGTTTGAATCCACCCAGAGGCACCTCAGAAGAACAGCCTGGTGATCTAGTTCTGAAAGGCCACAGCCACTGAAAATCCTATGGAGCACAGTTCTCCTCTGAAACATGTGGGATTGCCATGCTTAAGCAAAAACACGCCCTTTAACAAGCACCTGAGCCAGTCACGGTCATGCTTTTGTGGGAGATTGTATACCATATTAGTGTAGCTCAGTCTCAGTACTGAATCCCAGACTTTTCATCCCCTTCATACTTTATTCTTCATCTTTTAATTCCAGGATAGCTAAAACATGGCATACTTGCTACATCTCCACCCTCCTGCTCATGGCAGACATTGCTAATCAGTCATGGCACTCTCTACCAATATAAGACACATACCTAGTCATACTGTTAAATTAAAACTAACGAATCAACAGGAAGACATATACCAAAATCCCCCCATGGTTAAGTGACTGTTATCACATCTTAAATTTAGCTCTGAGCTTCCTTGGCAACTAAGGCAAAAGGAAAAACAACAGAGAATATTATTTGCATTACATAATGAAAGAAAATAGTCATAAGAGATGCAGCAGGTAAAAGAGACAATGGATTTTCTGTCCTATCCCTCGCACCTAATTGATTTGCCAAATAATAGGTGATTTCTGTTGCTGGGTGTAGCTATGATCCTGTTGATGCTTTTAACAGGCACTAAATTTTGAAAGAATTTATTATTTGTGTCACTGTGCAAGAGCTTTGAACAAACTGGTTTGCTGTGTTCACAACAATGGTTTCACAGAGGAGAGCAGTGTCTTTCAAACAGCCATTTCTAATGTTAAGCATTGCTAAAAGCCAAGGTCCCTGGGTGAACACAGAAAGTGTTTAGGTGAGACCTAGGGGCTCTCGGAACAGTTACCCAGGATTCTCCTTCTGACTCCAGGCCCCCAGAAATGAGCTGTGCCAGCTCCCTGCCCGACTTGCCATAGTAGACATTTGGTATTTCTGCCAAGTCCCGTCCCCTCTGCCCAGCACCTCCAGTCTCTGTTGTCCTAGCTCTCTTGTTTACTAATCTCTCTCCCTCCATGAAACTCCGTGGTTTTATTCCAGAGCCTTGCGTAGTATATGGACTCTCTGAGGATGTTTGATGAGTAAAGGATTGCCCCTTGTACTCCCTCTCCACCTCTTCCCTGGGGCCTGGCTCTGCAGAGGGCCGGCAGCCTGATGGTGCTTCTGTGGTCTGGCTCCCCAGGGAGACCCTCCACAAGGCGTCTTGGAGGGACAGCTGACCAGGAAGCAGCCGGATTTCTCGCCCGGCCACACCATACCTTAGCTTAGCTCAGAGAGGTCCTACCTTCCTGACTTACTTGCTAGGCAAGTGTAAATACACATTCACATGCACACATAATTTCTAGTTATAAATGAAATCATGGTAACCCTATGTGTGCAGAACACCTCATAGGGTTTTCAAAGCTGTGACCTTTCAGAAGCAGATCACCAGGTCTGTCTCCGGAGGTGCCTCTGGGTGAGTTCAAACCACCAACTTTTCGGCTAATAGTCAAGCGCGTAACCGTATGTACCACCTAGGGGATCAGCTCAATGGCAACTAACAACAACAGAAAAATAGCCCCCTCCCCACTCCGAACAAATGACGAGTGGGATGTAGACCAGGGAGCACTCAGGAACACCATCTTAAATTCTTTTCTTTGAGTCAGATGATGATGATAATAATGAAGATTTTAGTAGATCACATTTATTGAGCACTTAAGATGTGCCGGGCAATGTGCCCTCTTCTAAGGGCTTAAGCACATGAGGTCATTTTAGTCCCTGCTTCAACTCTGTGAGCGAGGTCCTGCTGTTCTCCTCACTATGTAGATAAGGAAATGATGACTCAGATACTTTATGTAATTTGGCTAAAAATTCCTACATCACAGTCAAGGTCTGTGGGCTGTCTATCTGCTTGTGGGCAGTGCTCTCTGCCTCCCCACAAAGACTTTGTCAGGCTCTGAAGCTCAGTTGGCTCCAGGTTGACCTCTGGCCAGAGCCAGGAGGACATACGGGCTGCTGCTCATCCAAGGGCGAGCCATGTGCTTCAGAAGCCAGCAGTGCTAATGTGCTTGTTCCAGAAGCAGGGATGCTAAATTAGTATCTTCACCTGGGTAGAATGTGCCCCTCCCAAATAAAAAAAGTATTTATAGAAAACTTTCTATTTTAGGTGCTTTGCATATATTTACTCAGTCCAAACCATAGCCTTATAGGGAGGGTGCTGTCATCCACAACTGACAGATAAAGAAACTGAGGCACAAGGAGATAAAGTAAGTAGCCCAAGGTCATACAGCTTGTAAATGGTGAGGCCTGGATGTGAACGCTGGAAGCCTAGCCCAGAGTCCCTTCTCTTGTCCTCTGCCTCCATTGTGGGCTGTGATCCCTGGGTGAGTCTGGAGGAGGTAGCATGAGCTTCTAAGAGGCCAAGGGTTGAGAGCTGACGAGGTTGATGCCCTCTCACGCTCTCTGCTCTTTCCCCAGATGAACATGCTGATGAGGCTGCAGGAGGCTGCCAACTACTCCAGCCCCCAGAGCTACGACAGTGACTCCAACAGCAACAGCCATCATGATGACATCCTGGACTCGTCCTTGGAGTCCACTCTGTGACAGGGTCCCAGCCATGGAGCCAGCTCACCTCCTCTTCTCCTCGCCCCCCTTCACCTGCACGCTCTGCTCCATCCTGAAAATGATCTCCTGAGCCAGCCTCCAGCCGCAGCACTTGAGCTGCAGGAACACCAAGACCCCTCGTCCCTCAGCCTTGACCTGGGTGCAGGCCCCCCAGTCCAACCACCTTGGGACCACTTCCTTCTGACAGTGAGAACTGCACTACATTTTGTTTTATTTTAATGATTCTGTTCGGCCTTGTTGCTGTTGACCTCCCTAAGACACTGAAGATACTTCTCGGGAAAGGCTCATCACTGCTGAAATGAAAAGGGAAAGAAAGAACCCACTAGAAGCTCTGAAACCAAACTGTATCCTACTGTGAGCTGCCCAGAGACAGAAGAGACTGGAGCAAAGCTGGAAAAGCAGACAGCACTGCTTCCCATCATCACAGTCCCTGCGAACCGGGTCTAGCCATCAGCGCCCCCACATCCACGCCAACCCGCCTCCTGCCCAGCTCACTACAGAGAGAACTGGTGCTAACTAGGGCACTTACTTTGGTCATCCTCAACAAACTACACAGCTACGACACAGGGAAACCTTAGGAAAAAATTAATCGTGCTTTTTCAGTTTTATTAATGGTGCTCTCCTTCTCTGAGAGGTATTTTGCCTGTTCCAATTCAACCACACCTTTCAGGTCCATCACCCTCTGATGAATCCATGTGAGCGAATGAAGGGATGAGAGTGTGAGCGTGCGGATGTGGCTGTCAGTGCAGAACAGCATGTGTCTGTTTCCGTATGTAAAAATGAATCAGGTTTCTTTTCTCAAACACTGTGTATAGTGAGAATTGCTCTACTTTGGAGAACTGATTACCCCTTTGAAAATGACATCACATTTCTCTTTTACTGGCTCATTGATTTTGAAGATGTTTCTCCCTTCCCTCATGGTCAGAATCAATCCTTTGGCGAAAGTAAGAACCGCAGGAGTTGAGTTTTGGTTTGGTCCTGCTCAATTATGTTTTTTAGTTGTCCATCCTAACAGTTCTACATGCTCGCCTCCTACTGCTGGAGCTGGGGGTCTTTTTGTCTCTCTAAAGTGGACGAGGACTCCATCCTCAAGACATAGGTGAGCCATGACCTTTTCTCCTCGTCCTTGAGGCTTCAGAGTGCACATCTATACCTCGAGCAGCCCAGCCCCAACTGCAGATGGGTGGTGAGGTCACCTTGCAAGACTTGCACTTTTTTGGGAACCAACAAGACACAACTCAACAGGAGCGGCCTTCCCAGCAGCCCCAGCCCCTCCCTCCATCCGGACAAGCCTTGCCTGACCTCTTCGGTGCTGACCTTCCCAAAGAGATGCCTTACTGGTTTTGTACTAACCGTGTTCATTTACACGAGTGCCATGCCTGACTGGGGGTTCGTTTTTTGTTTTCCCCATCGAAGCAAACAGGGCTAAAAAGTCATCTTTTCATTAGGAGCACCCAACTTGCTGTGATTTTTCTCATCTAAAAGACTCAGTTGTGTGGATGTGTGACTATGGGAAAAATGAAAAAAAAAAAATTCATTTTTGGTTCTTATCAGTCTCCAGCCAACAGCCAGACTGGAATAATGATCTGTCTCTTATGCAGGAAAAGGCAAACTTTCCTACAAGTCTACATGACATTGCTGATACACGCCCTGATAGAAACCCAGTTTGCCGTGTCTTCAACATACTGGTATTTTCTTTCCAGAGTGTGGTAAATCTTTGAGTTGTTGTTTGTTTTATAGAGAGTCTTTATTGTACCCCAGTGAGGGTTTCTGTTAATGATCAGGGTTTTTATTCCATCTTTTGCATTTCTATTTCTGAGAGTATGACTCTTTGCTTTCTTACCTTCTTACCACAAGAGCTTGACCTGAAACTGCTCACGTCACATTGGCTGACGCCATTTTCTTCCTCTTTGAAAGGAAACGGGGAAAGTGTCCCACTAACTGGTAAACGGAAGGCCTCTCCACTCTGTCCCTGCTTTAATCCCAGTAAACTCAGACTATTCAACTTAGCTTTTATTAGTCGACTGTGCCTGTGTGTGTATCTGGTTCTGTTTTTGTTCTTAATAAAAATTTTAAACCATATAGTTAGCCTGTGACCAAGGGCCAAACCCTGAGCCCTCTGGTAAACCCAAAGGTTGGCCCTTCTCAGATGATTTTATCTCCCAACGATGATCTTACACTTTCATACTGTGAATTTGGGAGAAGATAAAATTGACTTCTCCTCGTGGGCAGTTTTCCCAGTCACCTTGTGAGTAGACACCTAGCAATATTGTTTGAAACATTTTTTTTTTTATGACGCCCTCTCTTCCTCTTCTCCCATCTCTCACAGACTTCCCTCCCACTGGGTCCAGGCTCAGAACCGAGATCTCTGTACCTGGTGCAGCCCGATTGGTGAGTGGTGAGTTCAAGTAGCATGACCCTTGTAGGATTCACAACTCGGGGTCCTTCCTAAAGTTTCCGGAAGCAGAGATATCTAATATGCACATTTCTTATTTTGATCATATTTTAGCGTCACTCGCCTTTGACGAAGTAACTTTGTGCTCATTTAGGGCTCTGTCCAAAATGCTTCCATTTTGCTTTTTTCTACAGTTAGGCTAATTCTGAAATGTGTGAAGTTCTATGCAACATTTATGTTGAGTTACCAATGGAAGCCAAAAGTTTTCTTTCCAAACTGCCAAGAATTATACAGGCCATAAATGAGATGGGAATGCCTTTTAATTTAAGGTGGGGGTGAGGGGGTGGGGAAGGGACAAGGAAAAGGACTCATCTAGATCTTTGTTGTACCTTGGGGACATTTTTTATTTTATTGTTGATGCTTAAACTTCAAAGTGCTGTGTATTCAAATTTGTCTGATCATGACGAATCTACTTCAAAAGGAAAAAGAATCCAACTTTATGGATATTGAATGGAAGTTTTGCTGTTTTGAGCTAGTTATTTTCAGTGGAGCGGTTTATGAAATATGTTCTATAAGATGTACATTTTTTCATTGTAACATAGAAATTGTAAATAACTGATTAAAGTGCTGCATTTTGATGAATTTTTTCTAGCCATTTTTAAAGAGAAAACTAGGAATTGAGTATTTTGTGTACGGTATGTTTCATCCTTCCTCCTTCCCTCCCTCCCTCCCTATTTAATTTTCATTTGTCATGAGGTTTTGAATTTGCCAGTGATCTGTTGGAGATCATGCCCCACATCATAGAGAATAAAGCTGATGATTGTACCAGTCTTAAATTATTCATGATTCAATAAAATTGATGCTTATTTATTCAGATTAGCGGTTTGGCTTGTCTGTGCTAGAGCAAATCCTCATCAGCGTTCAGTTTCATGCCAAGAAGTCTGTCTTGTCTAGATGCAGCAAACACTTTCAGGGAAAACCCAAAACATTTGCCAGTCTGTCTTGGCCACTACTATGTCATGAAGATCCCACCTCTTCTCGTTTTCTCATTTAAGTTGTCATTACTCATGTGGAACTTATTAGAACTGCAGGATCTCAGGCTCCACTCAAATTTTATGAATCACTGGGGATCTTGTGGAAATGCAAATTCCAAATCAGTAGGTCTGGGATGGGGCCTGAGATTCTCAGTTTCTATATAGCCCCCTCCGGTTTTACCAATGCTCTGATCCCTGAACCATGCTGCATAGCAAGCAATATCAGTCCCCAGTTGGCCCCCATTCATCCCCCTGGCATGAGAAAGATTTAATGTATTGAGAACCTACTAAATGCCAAATGCTTTCCCGAAAACTCTAATATAATCCTCAATGTGACCCTAGGGAGGTAAATATTCTTATTTCCATTTTACAAGTTAAAAAAAAAGGCTCAAAGAAAAAGACTTGCCAGGGATCCTATAAGAGGTGAGAGAGCTGGAGTTTCAGCCCCATTTTGGACTCCAAATCCTGCCTTGCCCTGCTGCCTATAACTTTATGGGTCCCATTCCATGTTGCAGCCCACATCCAGAGCAGAGAGAGACAGTGGGAGATGGCATCACATGTTAGCGTTTACTTTTAAGTGCAACAACAAAAAATTTAAAAGGTTGATTTGAAGTCGAGCCTTGTGGGTTCACTGTGAAATTGATCCTACTCAGCTGGCCCAACTGCTAGCGTCATGAAATGTTCAACTTATTGGAACGTACAACAATGGTCTAATCCAGGGGAATCCAGATGTTTTAGCACAACATTTTTTAATGCCTGTCAAAAAATGAAGGAGAGTGGTATAATGGTTTGACGCCCAGATGTCTTGAATTTCCAAGAGTTTCCTTATCAAATATTCTGTCCCTCTGCTAGACAATGTGTTCTCATTTTATCTAGGAAACATCAGCATACGTAAAGGGCGTGATGGGCCAGATGCCTTTTTAAAAAAATTATTATTGTGGTAAAAATAGACACAATAAAGAATCTGCCATCAGTGTACAGTCCAGTGGCATTAATCATACTCACAATATGGTGCAACTATAGCCACTATTTGTTTCCGAAACTTTATCATGTCAAACAGAAACTCTGTACCCATTAAGCAACATCTCTCTATTCCCTCTCACCACTACTCCAGCCCGTGGTAACCACTAATCTACTCTCCGTCTCTATGCATTTGTCTATTCTAGGTATTTCAGGTAAATGGGATCATACAATATTTTTCCTTTTGTCTGACTTATTCTACTTAGTATGTTTTCAAGGTCTGTACGTGCCATAGCACACACTAGAATTTTGTTGCTTTTTATAGCTGAATATTCCGTTGTACATATGTACCACATTTTGTTTATCCATCTTTCTGTTGATGGACACTTGGGTTGTTTCCACCTTTTAGCTATTGTGAATAATGCTGCAGTGAACACTGATATACAAGTATCTGTTTGAGTCCTTGCTTTCAGTTCTTTTGGGTATATATATAGCAGTGGAATTGCTGGGTCATATGCTAATTCTATGTTTAACTTTTTGAGGAACCACCAAAACTGTTTTCCACAGCTATTGCACCATGTTACCTCCCCACTAGATAAGGATTCCTATTTCTCCACATCCTCACCAGCACGTATTTTGTCGGTAGTGGGTGTGAAGTGGTATCTCATTGTGGTTTTAATTTGCACTTCCCTAATGACTAATGATGTTGAGCATCTTTTCATATGCTTATTGGCCATTTGAGTATCTTCTTTGGAGAAATGTCTATTCAAGTCCTTTTCCTTTTCCTTTTTTTGGTTGGATTGTTTGTCTTTTTGTTGTGGAGTTTTAGGGGTAATTTATATGTTCTGGATATTAAACTTATCAGGTATATTATTTGCAAATACTTCTTCTCATTCTTTAGGTTGTCTTTTCATTTTCTTTATAGTGTTATTTGGTGCACAAAAGGCTTTTTATTTTGATGAAATCCAATTTATCCATTTTTTCTTTTGTTTCTTGTACTTTTAGTGTCAGATCTAAAAATCCATTGCTAAATACGAGGTCCTGAAGATTTGAGCTTATGTTTTCTTTTAAGAGCTGTATGGTTTTAGCTCTTATATTTGGGCCATTAATCCTTTTTGAGTAAATTTTTATATATGGTGTGAGGTAGTGGTTCAACTTCATTCTTCTACTTGTGGAAATCCAGTTGTCCCAGCACCATTTGTTGAAGAGTGAGCTAGATGACTTTTTAAAGGCAAAGGAAGGAAGATAACTATGCATTTAAATACTTACTGAGTGCCAGGCATTGTGCTGAGGACTTCATTTTATCACATGTAATAATAGCTCCTCTAGGAGGTGGACATTTTTATCTCTTTCTTTACAGGAGAGAAGATTGAGGCTTCTTAGAAATGTTAAGAGAACTAGTTCTACAGCCCATCCCCTTTTTGCTACATCATGCTTAGGTTGCAATTTGAGGGGAAGATTACATATCCCTTCTGTGTTAGTTATCCCTTGCTGCATAACAAAATACCACAAAACTCAGCTTAAAGCAACAAACGTTTGTTATCTCACGGTTACTATGTGTCAGAGTTTCTCACAAGGCTGCAGTCAAGGTGTCTTAAATATTCACAAGAATATTTAAAAGAAAGAAGCATAAGAAACATCATAGTTAATGGTAAAACGCTAACTTCTCCCTTTCAGTTTAGGAGAAAGACAAAAAGATGCCTCCTATCACTACCTAATGGCATACTAGAGATTCTAGCCAGTGCAGAGAGGCAAGAAGAATAAGTTGTATGAGGATTGGAAAGAATGAACTAAGCAGTCTTTACCCACAGGTAACATTATGTACTGAAATAATCTCAAAAAATCCATAGACAATTTAGTTTGCTAGATTCAAAATCAGTACACAAAAATCAATTGAACATTTACATGCAGCAAAAAACATTTAAAAATACCAATTTAAGAACATCAAAAATATCAAATACATAGAAATAAATAAAAGATGTGCAAGACCTTTACAAAGAAATCTATAAAACATTATTGAGAGATGGTTGCACAACTCAAAGAATGTAAACAATGTCAATGAATTGTACATGTAGAATTTGTTGAATTGGTGTATGTCTGATGTGTATATGCTCAACATCAACAACAAAAATAAATTATAAAAACAAACATTAATTGAGAGAAATTAAAGAAGACTCAAATAGAGGGGTATATTATGTTTACAAAAACCTATTGCCATTGAGTCAATTCCACCTCATGGAGACTCTATTGCATTTACCCATGAAGATCAAAGACTTTAGCCTTCACCTATAGGCTCACTATGAGTCAGAATCAACTCGAGGGCAATGGGTTTGGGTTTCAGTATAGATTACACCTCAACATAAAACAAAAATCCTCACAACTGGACAAGTAACCAACATCATAAACAGAAAAAATATTGAGGTTGGCAAGGATTTCATTTTACTTGGATCAAAAATCAACCCCATGGAAACAGCAGTCAAAAAATCAAACGATGTATTGCATTGGGCAAATCTGCTGCAAACGACCTCTGTAAAGTATTAAAAAGCAAAGATGTCACTTTGATGACTAAAGTGCACCTGACCCAAGCCATGGTATTTTCAGTTGCCTCATAGGCATGCAAAAGTTGGACAATGAAAAAGGAAGACTGAAGAACTGACGCATTTGAATGATGGTGTTGGCAAAGAATATCGAATATACCATGGACCGCCAGAAGAACGAACCAGTTTGTCTTGGAAGAAGTATAGCCAGAATGCTCCTTATAAGTGAGCACAGTGAGACCTTGTCTCGCTTACTTTGGACACATCAGGAAGAGCCAATCCCTGGAGAAAGACATCATGCTTGGTAGAGGGTGAGTGAAAAAGAGGAAGACCCTCAACAAAATGGATTGACACAGTGGCTGGAACAATGGGCTCCAACATACCTACTATTGTGAGGATGGCACAGGACTGGGCAATGTTTTGTTCTATTATACGTGGAGTCACCATGAGTTAGAACCAACTCAATGGCACCTAACAACATTATGTTTAGGAAATGGAAGCCTTAGTGTTGTGAAGATCTCAATTCCTCCATAAAGGACTATAAATTTGATGTAATCCATTCAAAAGCCCAACAGGGTCTTTGGTGGAATTGACAAAGTGATTCTAAAATGTATATGCAAATGCAAAGGGTGAAGCATTGCCAATAAAGAACAACAAGAAGAGAGGACTTTCTCTACCAGATATCAAGAATTATTATGAAGCTCATTAATTAAGACAGTGTGATGTTGGTGCAAGAATGGGCAAATAGTTCGAGAGAATAGAATAGACAGTTTTGAAATAAACCCAACATGCACTTGCTTTATTACATGGAATCTTGCATAATATTATCTCTGGCCAAAGTACCTATTTTATGGAGAAGAAAATGCGACAAAGGACACATGACAACGGGATCCACTGGTGCCTACTATAAACCTGGAGGTTGAAATATCCTCTTAAAAGTTCCATATCCTCTTAAAGGCATTAGCTTGGCAATGACCTGCTGTGTGTTGGAGCACTCCAAGATATCCCAGTGTCCTGTCCTTCTCTGGGACAATTGTAGAACAATTCTATAAGGTTCTTTAGAGGATCCCCAGTGGGACTGAGCTCCAGTTGCCCTCAGTGGTAATTAAGGAATCCTTTATTGGTTTTTCTCCCTTCTTTGTCATGTTTTGTCTGCTATCTCTCAGAGTTGAAGCTAGGATGAGGTGAGCAGAGCACCTAAAGCACAAACCTGAGATTGAGCCGTTAAATTTTGCACACTAGGTGCCTTATTTGCCTCACCCTAATCCCAGCCCAGGAGCCCTGGTAGCACAGTGGTTAAGTGCTCAGCTGCTAACCATGAAGGTCAATGGTTCGAAGCCACCAACCGTTCCCCAGGAAAAAGATGTGGCAGTCTGCATCCGTAAAGATTACAGCCTTAGAAACCCTTTGGGGCAGTTCTGCTCTGTCCTATAGAGTTGCTATGAGTTGGAATCAACTCAGTGACACTGAGTTTCATTTGTTTTTTTTTTATTTAGTCCCAGCCCTTCCGTCAATTGTACTTCCTGACACCACAGCACAAATTAATTTCCCACACTCAATTCCTGCTCAGAATCTCCTAAGACAACTAGCAATTCCACTCCTAGTTATATACCCAACAGAAATGCATATACATGTGCACAAGAATGTCCATAAGCAGTACTATTCACAATGACAACTGGAAGCAATCCACACATCCACCAACACTAGAATGGACAAATAAAGTGGTTAATATACAGGCCACTACCTGCCTGTCACTTTATTGTACTCTGGAGGCTTGCATGTTGCTGTGATGTTGGAAGCTATGGCCACCAGGATTTCAAAAACCAGCAGGGTCACCTATCGTGGACAGGTTTCAGTGGAGCTTCCAGACTAACACAGACTAGGAAGAAAGGCCTGGTGATCTACTTCTGAAAATTAGCCAATGAAAATCTTACGGATCACAAAGAACATTGTCTGATTCACTTGCTTTGAACACGCCATTAGGCAGGATCAAGTGTGAGGGGAGAATATCCTGTGTGGTGAAGTAGAGGAACAATGAGGGCATAGGAGACCCTCGGCAAGATGGATTGGCACAGTAGCCGTCACGATGGACTAGAACGTGCTGGCGATTGTGAGGATGGTGTAGGACCGGGCAGCATGTCGTTCTGTTGTACATAAGGTTGCCATGAGTTGGAGCTGATTCAATGGCAGCTAACAGCAACAACGTCACACCGAATATAAGTGTTTTGGGATGGATGTCACAAGCATAATGTTGAGTAAAAGCAGCCAGGTTGCTCCCAGCTCCTACACTAAGGCTGTGATTACTTCATAGTAACCACCAGGGGGAAGCAAAGCCCAAGCAATGCCAATCTTCCATCAGCCTGGCCTTTTCTTGGTGAACCTTCCAAACCAGTAAATGTGTCTCTCTTTCTCTCTCTCTTTAAATGAAATGTATAGTGGCTTAATGGAATATATTTATGGAATAAATGCATTAGGCATGACCCTCAGAAAAGTGAGTATAGTATTTTTCCCTCTACCCCATGCTTGAAGGAGAAAGAAGCTGCATTCCCTATGAAGGGAGTAGGAAAAGGAATTAATGTGTACCTTCTTAAGCCAAGAATCTGCCTACGTGGATTCATGTGATCTGCATAACAATGGTGTGAAGTTGGTATCCTCATCCTCCTTCTACAGAACGACAGGTTAAGGGATTTGTGGAAGGTCTTGCTAATCAGGAAGGATTTGAACCCAGCACTTGTCAGAGTCCAAAGCGTGGAGTCTTATTCCTACACTCTGCTGTGTGGTCTGCCAGCAGCTGCTGAAGCATTCATGTCTGTGACCTGAGTGGTGGTTCACGTGGTCCCTGCAAGTTAGGCCCAGAATGTGTTATTACACTTAGGTGAGGAAACTGAAGCTCAGAGAGGGGAAGTAAATTGTTCCAGAACATACCCTGAGCTAATGGTGACGCCAGAACAAGTACTCAGGTGTCCTAGCGTCCTTTCCCAGGCAACTAGGGAAGCAGTTAGGTGCACAGGCTCTGGAGTCATACAGAACTGGGTTCAAATCCCTGCTCCACTGTTTGCAAGCTGTGATCCTGTGTAAGTTGTTACTCTGCCTGAGCTCAGCTTGCTCATATGTAAAATGGATATGACAATATTTACCTGTAGTAGATGCTATGTGTCCTCAGCATCCATCATCCCCTTCTTTCTTATTAACTGATCCCAATATTGTGCAGGTATCTACCCCCAACGCAGGGTCATGTGACTCAAGAAGGCTGACCCCCATCTCCAAGTCCAAGGTGGAGCTGACAGTCTAATGTTAATCCCAGTCCGTTTCCTAGGGATTGGTTCATGAATTGGCAGCAATGCAGTGTGTAGGAAAATTTTTAGGGAGAATTCTGAAAAAGTCACATCTCTTAAGAGATTCACATCTCTTAAGAGTCACATCTCTTCAGAGATTCACAAAGGCGAAATGATTCTTCTTCATCTGACTGCTGTCACGTCTGCGGTGACGCTGGCACTGGTGCCCTAGCTTGCGAGCAGCCTGAGGATGAAGCGACACGGAGGAGGGCAGAGCAGATAGATGGAATCTGAATCCTTGCTCCTGTTGTTGAGCCATGGACTCCTCCACACAGGACGCCACCTCACCTCTGGACTTCCAGCTAATGAGAGAATACGTGGAGTCTGTCTGAGCCAAGGTTTCTGTTACTAGCAGTTGGGAGCATTCCTGGCAGATCCACTACCTCATCTACCAGGTGGGAAACAACACCTCGCTGAGCTATTATGCCTGTAAATTACTGGTGCAGTACCTGCCTACTTCTACCACTATTCCCATTGCTTGTTTACACCAGACTATGCAGTCAGAGACTCGAGGCCACAGCTATGCAAGGTTGACTGCTGGCTAAGAACCCAGACTCTGGAGCAAGCCTGCCTAAATTTAAATCTCAGTTCTGACACTGACGAGATGTGTCACCTTTGGCAAGTCACTTAACAGTTCATTGTAAAGCGGGGAGGATAATAACAGTGCTGACTTCTAAGGGTTACTGTGAGGATTAAGTGAGCTGAGATGTGTGAAGTCTGAGGACATTACAAGTTCTCGATAAATGTGCTCTTTTCTTAGCAAGTAACACTGAGTATTTAGGGGGTGGAGGATTATGACTTCAGCAAATTACTTTCATATGGTGGTACAGACACAGAGAGCAAATGTGCCGAATGCATATATATATATTGCATATACACACAGTGTGTGTGTATATATATAGATATGTGTATATATAATATATATGTACATTATATATATATGTGTATATATATACATACAATATACATAATGTATTTTTTTTTCCCTGGATAAATGAATAAATAGTTCTTCTGCCTACCAGGCCTCTTCCTTTTTTTCAGACAGAGATGGGGACAAGGATGGACTTGGCTGAGCATTTTACTGAGATCTTACCAGTGGTGATTTTAAAGCTGGGAAGCCGGTCTTTGGGTAGCTAAGCATGCCGCCATCCAGAGGCATAAGGTTCAGCCACAGGCCCCTTTCTTTCGCCAGACAAGCATACCAGGGATCATTTGAAAGAATGCTTAGGAGGTGAAGGAAAGGAACTGTATAATATTGTGCATAATATTATGAAGAAGGGATTGCATTGCGAGAGAGGAGGTGCTGCCAGTTGAGAACATATTCCTCTCCCTTATCAGAAGCTGAACAGAGCTTGAACATCAGTGGCTTAAGGTCCTGCTATGACCTACAAGCATGTTCTCTCACCAGTTTTTTTTTAATTAGGAAATTTCACTTAATTCCAGACTTCCAGCTTCTTGTAAAAACCAGACAGTCTGGCCTACATTCCTACATGGAAACAATCAGCTAGAGCCAGCAACAGTCACCTCATTCAGTGGGGCCTGCATCCTCCTGCTCAGAGTCCCCACTAATCCTCACCAGTCCAGGCCCCTTCATTAACTTGTGTCACCTGCCCAGCTCCTGGGGGCATTGGCATTTGTGACCATGAGTTTAAACTGTACTGCTTCTGAGAATTAGTGTCTACACGGGGAGACAGATGTGGTGTGTTTGACAGTATTTGATTCAACAGTTACTCCCAGGATAACTGAGAGAATGAAGAGGTGAATTCCAATTGGTGAAGACTGGACTTGGATGGATTCTTTCTGGACTTCACTAAAGAATTTGGAATATCAAAGTTCTCCTTCCTGGACTTGGATTGACCAACAACCCACCCTCTACTTGTCATGTACAGGCCTCTCCTTTATCTCCTACTTCTGGGTGGGGGTGGGATTTCATGTGAAACTAGAGGGGAAGGAGATAGAAATAGAGTAAGATCATTCTTTAGGAGCAGGGTTTTGTTGTTGTTAGGTTCTGTTGAGTCACTTCCGACTCATAGCAACCCTATGTGCAATAGAACGAGACACTGCCCAGTCCAGCGCCATCCTCACAATTGTTATGCTTGAGCCCATTGCTGCACCCACTGTGTCAATCCATCTCATTGAGGGTCTTCCCCTTTTTCACTGACTCTTTACTTTACCAAGCATGCTGTCCTTCTCCAGGGACTGATCCCTCCTGATAACACGTCCAAAGTATGTGAGACATAGTCTCGCCATCCTTGCTTTTAAGGAGCATTTTGTTTGTACTTCTTCCAAGATAGATTTGTTTGTTCTTTTGGCAGTCCATGGTTTATTCAGTACTCTTCACCAACACAACACCACACCTCAAATGCGTCAGTTCTTCTTTGGTCTTCCTTATTCATTGTCCAGCTTTCACACGCATATGATGCGATTGAAAACACCATGGCTTGGGTCAGGCGCACCTTAGTCTTCAAGGTGACGTCTTTGCTTTTTAACACTTTAAAGAGGTCTTTTGCAGCAGATTTGCCCAATGCAATGGGTCATTTGATTAAGGGGTAGCGTTTTTCTAAAAGGTTGGTGGAAGTTTCCCTGGTTAACGCATAAGAAGGAGACTCTTTTTAAAGGAAGCCAAATATAATGGTGGCCGGGGTTGAGGACCAAGGTTAGGAACTGGGTGAAGGATTTGACTCCTTAGATGCTGCAGAAGACACTGGTGATTGTCTATCCAATAGCCATCCTACCCTCTGACAACAGAACCCCAATTTGGTTTAGACAACAATGTGCCCAACCACAGGGAGTAAATCATGATTGGCCTAAGTGAATTATGGCAGCTCCTTTGTTTGTGAATGGTCTAGGCATAGGCAAGGATCCAGTTGTGTCCAATGAGAAGTAAGGAGATGTCTGCTGCAGGATTCTGGGAAGGATTTTCCTTCAAGATAAAAGAGATTCATGTGAGAAGGATGTTCTCTTTGCCATTGTTCCCCTTGCTTCCTGGTTTAGATGCTGTCATATGAAGGAAGAATGGTTGGAGCGCAGAAGGCATCTTGCCACCATAAAGCAACAGGCTTGAAAGCCGACTGCTGAGGAAGGTTGAGGAGAAGGATGAAAAGAGTTTGGGTCTTGATGGTATTGTTGACTGTAGGAATCAATTCTAGGAAAACCTATATCTGCACATACTGTCGAAGTTCTGTCCTGCCTTCCAGTCTCCTGACCTGCCCATTTGACTGCCTTGTCATATCACACCGACTGTCAGTCACAACATGAGGTGGAGGGGATGGGTCCCATGTATTCTTTTGCACCCCCTTCCGCCCACACACATCTGTGTACCTAATCAGTGCTCATCAGCGTCTCCTGGATATCTGACTGATACTGTCTCTGCTTCTCTATGGATTTATTTTTCATCAACCCACAAACATGCTCTGTTGTTGTTGTTGGATGCCGTTGATTCTGACTCATAGCGACCCTATATGTCAGAGTAGAACTGCCCCATAGACTTTCCTAGGCTGTAATCTTTAGGGGAGCAAATAGCCAGGTCTTTTCTCCCATGGTGCCACTGGGTGGGTTCAAACTTCCAACCTTTCGGTTAGCAGCCGAGCTTAACCATTGCACCTACCAAAACCTCCCTTAATAACACATCTTTTCAGCTACTGTTCCATTGCTCTGCTTCCTTTCATAGTCAACCTGCTTGAAAAGCTTGTCTATACTTGTCTAGAGTGGCTTTTTTCAACTTTTTCAACTGTGATCCACAGTAAGAGATACATTTCACACATTTTATAACTATACACAAACACACTCATACACATGCACGTACACACACAGAATCACACATAAATAAAATTCTGAAAGAAATGTTTCATAAAGCATTACTCATGGAATGCACGCTGAGATTTTCTATTCCATTCTATGCTTTGCTATGCTCTCATTTTTTAAAAACTGCACCCAGCAATCACTCTTATCAGAAATAAATGAAAATGTCTTTTTTTGTGCAAACTTGCCAATGATTGATTTTGTCAGACTTTTTAATTTTGCTAATATATTGTGTATAAAATAGCATCTCATTTTTTTAGTTTGTATTTTTTATTACTGGGTCTACATATTTTTACTCTACCACCTTTCTTCCTATTAAAAGTCTTGGTACTGAAAATATTTAAGTAAATTAAAATAAAGTACAGAGGATAATAAAATAAACATCATTGTTACCACTTAGAATTAACAAATGTTAGCACTGTCATATTTCCTTCAGATTAAAAAAATGACAATTATACATATTTTTAGAAAGCCAATTGTCCTGACATGGAGCACCTATTTTCTCTCCATTGATCTGAAATGCTTTTTCCATCAGATATCAAGGTTTCAAATACATTTGGTTCTGTTTCTGGGGCATTTATTCTTCAGTTCACTTCCATCTGGCTTGCAGCCCCATCTTTCAGGTAAAACTGGTCTTGTCAGGACCCCCAATGACTCCTGTCTATCAAATAGTTTATATTCTCTTCCTTATGGATTTTTTTAGAAATATTTAGGGGAGTTGGCACCCCTTTACTTCTTGAAGCATTCTCTCCTCTTTGCTTCCATCACAATAAACTGCTGGTTTTCCTCCTGCCTCTCTGGCTGCCCCGTTTCCATCCCCTTCACTGGTGCCTTCTAGTCTCCCTAGCCCTGGGACAAACTCTCCTCTGCTTCCTGTTCCTCATACTCCTCTCTATTTTTTTTTTTTTTTTAAGTGCACCAATAATACAAGACCCATTCCCAAAGGAGACAGTTGAACAACGCATGACTGAAAGAGAAAACAGGAAATGTGTTTTCGTCACTGCCTACCACCTGCTTTCCCACTGAGTTAACTGTGGACAGTTGAGGATGTGGAGCAGAGAATGCAAGCTGCTCCCCAATATTCACTCTCCATTTTATGGTCTGTAGTTTAGCCACCCAGAAGTAAGGTTGCATTTCCTTTCCTTGCAGCTCTGCACAGTCCTGTGACTGACTTCTGGCTCACGACCACGAAGTGGATTTTGTGTTTGAAACTTGGTGGACATCTTTGCAAAGGAAAGGAACACACCCTTCTCCTCATTTTTCCTTTCTACTAGCTAGAATGCTGCTTGATGGCTGGAGCCAGAGCAGCCACTTCGGCCCACAAAGCAGAAGCTGCATATTAAAGAAAGCAAAGCCACAGGAAGAGAGGGTCTGAGTCTCTGACGATCTTGGAGCCCCCATTCCACCCCCTTATGTGCACACAGGAGAGAAATACTCATACTTTTGTAAACTGTGGTCATTTGAGGTTTTTCTCTCACAGTCAAAATTTATTGAACTAACTGAGACTATATATCCTTTGGGACCTTTATTAACAAATGTATCTTTTCCTTTTTCATAAATGAATCCATACATTGTTCTGTGACTGGCTTTTTAAGTTTATTTTTTGGTGAAAATATACATATCTAAACATACACCATTTTAACAATTTCTACATGTACGATTCAGTGACATTGATTACATTCTTCAAGTTGTTCAGCTGTTCTCACTATCCTTTTCCAAATTATTCCACCAATGTAACTGACTTTTTTTTTTTTAACCAAACAATACATTCCTCCATCTCCCTCACCTCCCACATTTAATTCATTCCTACAACCTGTTGATTCTGCTTTGACTCCCTCAGCCTCTCTTTATCCACACTGCCACTCCCCTAGTCCAAGCCACCATAATTTCTAACTGATGCCAAGGGATCATTCTGCTTCCACTCTTGCCTACAGATACAACTAGTTTATTCTTCAATCCATTTTTCACATTGCATTCAGGATGAATTTTTTCAAACACAAATCCAATCATGCCAATCCCTGCTTAAAACCCTTTTGTCATTTCCTGTTTCACTTAGAAGGAAAATTTAAGCCCCGTAAGAGGCCGACAAAGCTCTGAGTGATTCACTCTTTGCCCAGCTCTCTGACTCCCTCCTCGGCTAGGCTCTCACTGTCTTTATTCATACTCATTTCTTAGTTCCTTCCAAGCATCAACACCCGCCCACCCCCCCACCATCACCACTACCATACCCTTTGCAGACTCTGAATACGCAGTCTTCAACACCTTTCCCACAACATGTATCCCACCGGCTCTTTCAGAAATCTGGTAAAATACCACCTCTTTAAAGTCCTTCCTTGGCTAACCACACTTTATCTGTCTTTGCGCCCTATTCATTCCCTTATAGCTCTCATCACAATTTGCATTTATGTATGTACTGTATGTATGTGTTCATTCACTTGGTTATTCTCTCCCTCTTCCGCTGGGCTACAAGATCCCTGAGAGTAAGAACCCTGTGTATTTTGGGCGTCACTGTATCCTCAGGAGCAAACAGAGATCTAGACACAGAGAAGGCACTAGATAAATACTTGTTGAATGAATGAGCCCTGACTTAGAGTTAAGAAACTTTGGCTCAAGTACCATCTTTTCTGCTTACCAGCTGTGCCACATTGAGGAAGCTGATCAACCTTTTTGCGCTTATGTAGAACATGGAGATTATAAGGTCTGCCCTAATTATCGCACACGGTTGTAAAGATCAAATGAGATGACGTAAAGTTAAATTCAAAAACGCTAAACAAATGTGAGGGGTTACTGAGGCAAGAAAAACTTGGGAAACGTGAGAACTTAGCTCATCTAGTTGTGTGAGAACCTGCTTTCTTAAATGCATGTAAGTAAAATGGGTCTCGGTAAACTAGCCTATCCAAGGCCTTGTCACTAGTAAGCTGTTACTGTTCACTTGCCCCCACAACTGTAGCTTTAAAATGAGAATTTCCTTGGAACACAAACCTTAGGACTATTTACGTCATTGATCCCAGTAAATGAGTCCTTTTGACTGGAGAATGAAGAGTTTAGCAGCAGCCACTAGTTGAAATGGAAACTTTTTACTCAGAACAGTTGAAACTCAGCTCTCTTGGCCCTTGATCTGCTTTGTTTAGCTTGTTAGTGATTGCTGGGGTGTGGTATTTATAGAAAAGTTTAGTAAAGTGTAGTGGATGGCCTGTCCTTTCATGTTGGGATGCCTATGTGGTGTAAATAATCCTCTTTTAATCACAGTCTAAACATGGCCCTAAAACAAGATGTTTGTGCCAAAAGGAATTCCAGGAGGTATTACCCTGATTGCAGGGGGCTGGGGGGTAATGGATGAGTGGGCTAAATAATAGAATCATCAGCCCACTGAGCTTGGGCAGAGTGGGGGGTAGGTACACTTTTGTTGCTTTGGATTACCAAAGAATGAATTGGAACTTCGCTTTTTCTTTAAAAAGTGCTTTATTCTGATAGTCTTTTGCCATTTAAGATATAAAGGACGGGTCACGTTTTCTCTTGAGCAACGTCTATGCAAACACATTTGGCTTTTTTTAAATAAACTTTTTGTTTTGGAATAATTTTCAATTTATGAAAAAGTTACAGAGATAGTATAAAGAGTCCTTGTATACTCATCACCCGCTTTCCCTAACAATAATGTCTCACATTAGTTTGGTACATTTGTTACAATTAACGAACCAAGATTGATATATTATTATTAGTTAAGATCATACTTGATTCAGAATTCCTTACTTTTAAAAAAAATTTTATTGTGCTTTAGGTGAAAGTTTACAGCTCAAGTTAATTTCTCATTCAAAAATTTATACGCATATTGTTTTGTGACATTGGTTGCAATTCCCACAATGTGACAGCACACTCCCCCTTTCAACCCCAGGTTCCCTGTGTCCATTCATCCAGTTCCTATCCTTTCCTACCTTTTCATCTTGCTTTTGGACAGGAACTGCCCCTTTGGTCTCCTATACTTGATTGAACTAAGAAGCACATTCTCAAGTGTGGTATTGTTTGTTTTATAGGCCTGTCTAGTCTTTGTCTGAAAAGTGGGCTTCGGGAGATTTCCTTACTTTTTCCCTAATGTCCTAATGTCTTTTTCCTGTTCCAGGATTCCATGTAGGATGACACGTTGTATTTAGATGTGGTTTTTACATCAGCATTAAAAAGTAATTTTTTTAAATTTTTAAAGTAATACCATCAACTTTAAGTTATGTTTTTCTCTTTGGAAAGTATGAATTTGCAGACTTACGTATGTCTTTGCCAGGTAAACCAATTAATACTGTCTCTCAAGATTCACATTGTGCAACTCCGGCTAAAGCCATTTCTTTCTTTCTTTTTTAAATTGTGCTTCAGGTAAAAGTTTACAGCTCAAGTTAGTTTTGCATACAAAAATTTATACACACACTGTTATGTGACTCTAGTTTCTATCCCTATAATGACAGCACACTCCTCCTTTCCACCTCAGATTTCCCGTGTTCATTTAACCAGCTCCTATCCCTTTCTGCCTTCTCATCTCACCTCCGGACAGGAGCTGCCCATTTAGTCTCGTGTATCCACCTGAACTAAAAAGCACACTCTTCATGAGTATCATTTTATGTCCCATAGTCCAGTCTAATCTTTATCTGAAGAGTTGGCTTCAGGAATTGTTTTAGTTCTGGGTTAACAGAAAGTCCAGGGGCCATGACTTCTGGGGTTCCTCCGGTCTCAGTCAGGCCATTAAGTCTGGTGTTTTTACTAGAATTTGAGTTTTGCACCCCACTTTTCTCCTGCTCCGTCAGGGACTCTCTGTTGTGTTCCCTGTCAGGGCGGTCATTGGTGGTAGCCGGGCACCGTCTAATTCTTCTAGTCTCAGGCTGATGAAGTCTCTGGTTTATGTGGCCCTTTTTGTCTCTTGAACTAGTATTTTTCTTGTGTCTTTGGTGTTCTTCATTCTCCTTTGCTCCAGGTGGGTTGGGACCAGTTGGTGCATCTTAGATATCCACCTGCTAGCTTTTAAGACCCCAGATGCCACTCACCAAAGTAGGATGCAGAACATTTTCTTAATAAACTGTGTTATGCCAGTTGGCCTAGATGTCCCCTGAAACCATGGTCCCCAGACCCCTGCCCCTGCTACACTGCCCCTCGAAGTGATTGGTTGTGTTTAGGAAACTTCTTAGCTTTTGGTTTAGTCCAGTTGTGCTGATTTCCCCTGTATTGTGTGTTGTCCTTCCCTTCACCTAAGATAATCCTTGTCTACTATCTAGTTAGTGAATTCCCTTCTCTCTCCCTCCCCACCCTTGTAACCATCAAATAATGTTCTCTTCTGTGTTTAAACCTTTCCTTGAGTTCTTATAATAGTGGTTTCATATGATATTTGTCCTTTTGCAAATAATTTCACTCAGCATAAAGCCTTCCGGATTCATCCATGTTATAAGATGTTTTGCAGATTCATCATTGTTCCTTATCATTGTGCAGTATTCCATCGTGTGAATATACGTTATTTGTTTATCCATTCATCCATTGATGGGCACCTAGGTTGTTTCTATCTTTTTGCTATTGTGAACAGTGCTGCAATGAACATGGGTGTGCATATATCTATTCATGTGATGGCTCTTATTTTTCTAGGATATATTCCAAGGA
>NW_004443942.1:12201256-12217332 GCF_000243295.1 Trichechus manatus latirostris
TCCAAAGTGGTTGTACCATTTTACATTCCCACCAACAGTGTATAAGTGTTCCAGTCTCTCCACAACCTCTCCAACATTTATTATTCTGTGTTTTTTGGATTAATGCTAGCCTTGTTGGGGTGCCGTGGTATCTCATTGTAGTTTTGATTTGCATTTCTCTAATGGCTAATGATCGTGAGCATTTCTTCAAGTGTCTGTTAGCCGCCTGAATGTCTTCTTTGGTGAAGTGCGTGTTCATATCCTTTGCCCATTTTTTAATTGAGTTATTTGTCTTTTTGTTGTTGAGGTTTTGCGGTATCTTGTAGATTTTAGAGATTAGACGCTGATCGGATTTGTCGTAGCCAAAAATTTTTTCCCAGTCTGTAGGTTGTCTTTTTACTCTTTTGGTGAAGTCTTTGGATGAGCATAAGTGTTTGGTTTTTAGGAGCTCCCAGTTATCTAGTTTCTCTTCTGGTGTTTGTGCATTGCTACTTATGGTTGTATTGTGTTTATGCCATGTATTAGGGCTCCTAGCATTGTCCCTATTTTTTCTTCCATGATCTTTATCATTCTAGATTTTATATTTAGGTCTTTGATACATTTTGAGTTAGCTTTTGTATGTGGTGTGAGGTATGGGTCTTGTCTCTTTTTTTTTGCAGATGGATATCCAGTTATGCCAACACCATTTGTTAAAGAGACTGTCTTTTCCCCATTTAACAGACTTGGGGCCTTTGTCAAATATCAGCTGCTCATAGATGGATGAATTTATGTCTGGATTCTCAGTTCTGTTCCATTGGTCTATGTATCTGTTGTTGTACCACTACCAGGCTGTTTTGACTACTGTGGCAGTATAATAGGTTCTAAAATCAGGTAGTGTGAGGCCTCCCACTTTGTTCTTCTTCTTCAGTAATGTAAAGCCATTTCTTAAAGGAAGGAGAGAAAATGTCTTCCAAAAGGCCCTTTGTTGAGGCTGGCGTTGGCGGTGGAGTGGGGAGAGGAGTGAAGATTTTAGGTCCTAGAGTACTTCCAAGGAGCCCAGGGCTTCAAACCATTTTTTGTACAGGTTTGAATCCCTACTAAGAATTGGCATTTCTAACAAGTTCCCAGGTGATGCTAATGCTGCTACTTAGGAACCAGTTCTGAGAACCACTAGTAGAACAGTGGTTCTCAAATTTTATTATACATGAAAATCACCTGGGGATCTTGTTAAACTATAGACTCTAGTTCAGTATATCTGGGGTGGAAATGCAAATTCTTCAGAAGGGGTTCGAACCTGAATGAACCAGTTCGAAGCCCTGGTGGAGAGAGAATGTTTAAATCTTACCTCTGCTTCTGGGTAATATGGGGAAAGTTACTCATCTTTAGTTTCAAATTCTGTCCTGTGCAGCTGTTAATACTTCTATGCAGGGCTATAACAAAGGTTAGATACAAAGTAAAGAAAACCTTTAGCATTTTGCCTAGCACATTATGACTCGTGGCATAGTGGTTAAGAGCTCAGCTGCTAACCAAAAGGTTGGCAGTTTGAGTCCACCAGCCACTCCTTGGAAATCTTACGGGGCAGTTCTACTCTGTCCTATAGTGTTGCTATGAGTTGGAATCAACATGATGGCAACGGGTTTGGTTTTGGTTTAAGTGGACATTGTTGTTATTCTTTTGTATTTAATGAAGGGAAAGAGAAGTGTTTTGGAAATATATTGCTTATAAGCTGCTTCTTTCAACTTGTTGCCCCTGAGTGAAAACATCTCCTACAACCTCACTGTCCACAAACACATTCTGACAACAATTCCTCCCTCTGCTGTTTCTTGTATGTCTTTCTTGAAACAATATAGCATATTGTTTTCTCTCCCTGTTATTTTTGTTTTAGGTACTCTTGAGTCCCCATATGACAAAGTAGAACTACCCCATAGGGTTTTCATGGCTGTAATCTTTACAGAAGCAGATCACCAGATCTTTCTCCCCTGGAGCCTCTGGGTGGGTTTGAACCACTAACCTTTCCATTAGCAGCTGAGCGCTTAACCATTGTGCCACAAGGGCTCCTTTTTTCTTTCCCTACTCCTCCCACCCCCAATCATAAAATCCTTCAAGACTTTGGGCAAAGTTTCTCCACAAAAGCTTCCTTGTTGTTCTCAGCACTTGGGGAAGGGTATGGGTTTTGGACCAGGGATAACAAGGAAGGTGTCTGAGTCTGTTTCCTCACTTATAAAATGGGGTTAAAAGTAGTCGTTGTATTGACTTAAAAAGATAATATGTATAAAGTGCTAATCACAGCACCTAGCACATAGTACATTCCTCCAAGAAAAAAGAAAAGAAAAAGGATGAAAGCTTTTATTTTAGATAGTTGCTATGAGAATGGACAAAAAAGCAGAAAGTCTATTAGAGATACAGGGACGAGACTTAGAGGTTGATTGGTCGCATGATGTGGATGAGAGAGAGGGAGGGGTCAGGACTGACGGGAAAGTCCATAACTTATGAACAAGAAAGATGAAGGCATTCATGTAATTAGGGGCAAGAGCTGTTCTTTGTTTTGTTTGACTAGAGTATTGGAACTAGAAGGCATGGAACTCCGTCTTGGGTATGTGGAATTTAACAAGTTTTAGAGACACCCAAGGGAAGACATCCAAAGACTGTTGACTGTCTGAATCTGGAGCTAAGGAGAAAGATCTTTGAGTGCCAGATTGAGGATCACCATCATACAAAAGTTAATTGAAACCAGAGAGGAGAGAAGGACTCTAACTGCTTAGTTCATAGAATGGGAAGAAAAGAGAGCTAAGGACAGAGCCTTGAGGAACATCAACATTTAAGGGAACTACAGCAGAAGAGGAATCCAAGGATGAGACTCAAACAGCTCCAAGAGGCTGAGGCAGGTGGGCAGTAGCTAAACGTGAACAGTACGAGGAAATAGTTTTTTCTCTGGTAGGGTCGTGGGGTGATAAAGTTGAGCATGCTTAAATGCTGATGGGAAGGTTTCACTGAGAAGGATGGGCCTGAATGTGGGTAAAGAATGAAGGGAAAACCGGAATGGACAACAGAGAAAGGAATGAAATGAAGACAAATGGAAAACATGTGTGTGGTTGCAGCTAAGCGTTGAAGTGGGGTGGTAGGACTAGGCCTGATAGTTTTCTCCCCTGCTCTTCTCAGTGAAGTAGTTGATATGTTTAACTGGCTCTCAAAATGTGGTCTGGGAACACCTGGGAATCCCCAACATCCTTCAAGGGTCACAAGGTCAAAATCATTTTCATAATTATACTAAGACGTAATTTGTTTTCTTTTCCTCTCATTTTATCATGAGTGTATAGTGGAGTTTTCCAGAGGCTACATGATGGCTGCAACAATGGGCTCAAGCATAGCAATGATTGTGAGGGTGGCGCGGAACACGTCTGTGTTTCATTCTGTTGTACATAGGGTCGCTATGAGTCGGAACTGACTCGACGGCACCTAACAACAACAGCACATGATGATGTCCGCTTCTAACAGCTAATGAAATGTATACTTGTATATTCTTGTGTTTTCTAGAAATTTCTAAAGTAGTATATTTAGGATGTATCTTTGTGCGTTTTTAGGGATTAATTCTGTTTATTCTCAGTACTTCTACTATGCTCTTACTTGCTCTCTTTGGTTATAACTATTATAGTACCTGTAACCTCACTATTATCCAGTAAATTATTACTTTGAAATCCCAAAGTTTTCCTTGAGTCTACACAGAAACAAAACAAGAAGTCAGTACACTTTGTTATCTTCTGAATAATATTTTTAAATACCTTTGAAAATGTTCTACATTTCAAAAATTTACCTTTAGAATTGAGTAATATTTTATTCTAAAAAAAGAATAAAAGAAAATTTATTCATAATATATTTTTCTTATATTTAAGGGTAGATTATTGACTTCAAATGGGGAGATAGAAGACACGCTTTCTCAATCCACAGCTGCACTGTCTCCTTCTACAGGTATTGAACAAGATGAAAGCAACATATCAGAAAGTTCCCTGATTCATGAAAGGGAGGAGTATACTCTTCCAAAAAACTGGATGAAACTGTAAATAAGAAAGAAAATATGTCAAAAGCTATCTTTCCCTCAGCTTTATTGATGTTAATAATTTAGCTTATTGTCTCCCACAACAGAATTTTCTTTAATAGCGTTATGGTTCCAGTTGAGTTGTAGCATGATTTTGAGATCGATCACTCGGAGTTTAAAAAAAGAAAATTGAAAATTTTGAACATTGACATGATGCACTCTTTAAAAACTGAAAATTATTGCTACGACTTTACAGACTAGAAAGGAAGAAGCCACTAAAGCATCTTAGAGCCCTCAATTAACTGAGAGCCTAATAAGCCAAATGTGACTGTGCTGAATCCCTCAAAGCAAAGAGAGTTCCCTGGGGGAGAACAGGGAGTTCCCTTTTCTAAAGGAAGGCATTGACTTGAGTTGAATGTTGACACAGTGCTAGGTACTTCCATATGTATCGAGGAGGAAATATAGGTGGGTCTTGCAATTATCTGAATAACAACATTTTTTTTTTTTTACTTTCCACGATCATGTATAAACAACAATGAAAACGGATCACCAACTTCAGGAACACTCCAGAAGGGGAAAATATTAGAATCTTAGGATAGAGGAGCCTTGTGTGATTTGAAACAGAGAATTAATCTGGAAGAGAATACATCCATACTTCAAATATAACATAAGCTACAGAATTTAAGCCTGACAATTTTTTTTTCTCAGCAGTTGGGATGTAGTTTAGGTCAGCAAAGAAACATGAGTCTGTATGGCTGATGCTGAAAAGACCAATCTCTCAAAAGGCACAAAAGCCCTCACCAAAGTCCCAACCAGGTTAAATTACTGATTAAATCAATCATTCCTTCTTTAAAGAACTTTCATTTCATCTGGGGACTCCACAGTCTGTATCTGAGCTATGGCTGCCTATAGATGACATTCTTGGTAAAATCAGATCAGACACAAAAGACAATGAGTCAAGATCAATTTTGAGGCTTTCTTGGGGACCAGGAAATATGTCTTCAGGGAAGGAAAGGAAAGCCACTGCACACTTGAGATACTTAGACTGACTTCCATCAGTTTCTTTTAATCCATCATTTCATTCCTTAGAGAAGCGGAGAAGGATGATTGCAGACTCAACCTTTTGGTACCACTTTATGGGAGCTACTTTCCACGTAACACAGCAAATACAACTATTTTATGATACAGAACATCAGGAAAGACACTGACTGAAGAGTCAGAGATGGGTTCTAGTTCCAGCTACTAACTAGCTGGGTGGCTTTGGACAAGTGCCTTCCCCTCTTGGACCTCAGTTTACCTTCTGTAAAATCCAGCACTCAGGCTAGAATAGCTCTTATTCCTTTCGACTCTAACATTCTGTGAATTAATGACATCTACCATTGTATGCATTCTACTTTTTATTTGGCATTTATTCATTTGATACATATATACATATATAAAAATCTGTACATGGTAAAAATACAAAATAAGTATTTATAAGTTATGCAATTAAACAGCTACCTTTTTAAAGTTTAAAAACCATTGCATAAAAACAAAAAGAAAAAGAAAGGTATCTAGTCAATTCTTTATAGTCATCCACAATAACCTTGGTATAAAATATCCATACAACACATGTGTACAAAATAGTGTACAGTTCATAAAAAGCTGTGCAAAGACAGCAGAATTCAGTAAAAAAACCAAAGAGGCTTGTGGGTCTCTCTCTGTCCACATCACACCCAGTGCTAAGAAGCTTTGACGCTCAGAGACACCTCTCAGGAAATATTAAAAGGGCATAGAGTGCTTGGTGCATATACTATGGATGCAGAAATTATAAAGGAAAAGCATTAAAATACAAAAACAGAAACAGACTGACTCTTCCCCCCATTTAGAGAACTCACTTTTCTGCCATGAAAGAATTTGGAATATGACAAAAGACTCAATACTTATTTTGTGCCTTAGACCAGAAGGCACGGATGCACGTTTTTTCTTATTTAAAAAAATTGAACTTTCTAAGGGAACTGCTATGGTCATCCTGGGGGTTACCCATCTGGAGTGGGGTATGAGGCCCATGCTGGAAACCTTACCTAAGGTAGGGAGGTGGAGGGACCTAGAAGTCAGGGGCCTTGGAGTTACATGCATGGTATTTGGACTCCTAACTCCCTTTTCTGTCAAAGTGGTTCATAAACTAAAACAACCCAAACCAGTTGCCATAGAGTCGATCTGGCCACCCTCTATGTTGCAGAATAGAACTGCTCCATAGGGTTTTCAAGGCTGTGACCTTTAGAAGCAAATAGCTTGGATTTTCTTCTGAGGTGGTTCAGTTGTAAGTACTAGTCCAGCGCTCAACCGTTGGCACCACCGGTTCATAACTAAGCCGTTAATAATGTAAGCCACGTTCTTAGGGCCCAGATCCCGAGCTCTTGGGATTGGAGATCCATCGCCCACCCCACCCCCACCGTGTTTAAACTAGTTTGCAATAAACAAGATAGAAAGGAGTCCATGTGGGAAAGTTAAGGCCTGGCCCAAGATCTAAATTAAATTTGTATTGGTAGGGCCGTTGGGAGGTGGTGTGTGGGGAGGCGGTGTCTTTTTGGGGCAGTGGAAGGGGCAGTGGCGCCCTTGACACGGTGGTAGTTCCACAGTGGGAAGCGGCAGCATCTGGGCCGCGGGGACAAAGTGAACACGCAGACTGTACCCCGCCTCTTCAATTTCAAAGCACTTAGAAACAGTACCCAGGGCTGGGGAGGGGCTTCTAGGAAACCGTGATTTCCTCCTCCTCCTCGCCCTCCTCGTCCTCCTCGGAGTCGGAGAAGTCCGAAGGTTTGCCAGGACTGCTCGAGTGCGCTGGCGACGCGGGCAGTGGCCCTGCCAGCCGCGGGTCGCGCAGGTGCCGAGGGTCAGGAGACGCGCGATAGGCCAGGCGGTGGCGGGGGCTGCCCGGGCCCTCGTCGTCCTCCTCGTCGTCCCCGGGGCCCTTCTGGCCTACGTCACTGAGGTCCGGGTGCGGATTGAGCTTGGTGGGAAGAGTCTGCTCGCGACAGCCCCCGCTGGACAGCAGTTCGCGCTCCTTGGAGTTCCGCCATTTCATGCGTCGGTTCTGGAACCAGATTTTCACCTGGGGGAGGGGGCGGGAGAGAGCCGGGGAGAGCAAAAGTGAGCGCAGGGGCTTCAGGTAGGGCCGCGGGAGGGCGTGTGGGGGTGAGGAGGATGCTCTTCCTTCCTTGTCTTGCCCGCTACCCAGCCCCTGAAGTGAGTTCCGATGGATCGCAGCGCAACCCCCCACCCACCTCTGCTCGTCGCTTCTATTGCACCAGATGGCCGGGGGTGGGGGTGGGAGGATGCGCACAGGTGAGATGTGGGGGCCTGTCCTGAGGAGCCTTGAGGAAGCTGGCTTGTTCACTTACAGCCTCTCTTGGCCTCAGTTTCCCTGTCTGTACAATGGGACCTAAGCGGTTTCAGAGAACCCTCCCAGCTGTCAAGTGAGCAAGGGAGGGGGTGAAGCGTGGGCGGAAGCTGTGCAGAGACTGCCCTCACCTGCGAGTCCTTCAGCCCCAACTTGGCCGCCAGCTTCTTGCGGTCGGGCTTGCTGATGTACTTCTGTTTCTGGAACATCTTCTCCAGCGCCTTGCGCTGCACGTCGGAGAACACTGCGCGGCGCAGCATGCCCCGGCGAGGTTTGCCGCGGGCGGCCAGCGGCCAGGAGAAGGTGCCCGGCATGGGCACGACGCTGGAGGACGCTGCCGTGGTAGAAGGGGGAGGGCAGCGACTGAGTAGGCGCTGTCCTGCCCCGCCCGGTGGTGCCCGCCCCTCCATCGCGGCCCCCCACGTTTTTTCTCTCGGATCCCTTCATCTCTTTGAAGCTCTCCTTTTTCTCGCCCTGGAGAATAGGCCCCAAACCTACAAACCTACCAGAGCGAAAGGCGCTTTCCGCCCAAATAACTTTCCCTTTCAACCCCGCAAACTCGGATTAGATAAAACCACGGAAACAGAGAAAACAGCCCCCACAACAGCCAGTTTCATTTTTCCATTCAAGGGTCTCAGGGAAACAAACCCGCGCAGATCAGCTAAGAGAGCGGTAGAATAAATAAACTGCAAAAGTAAAAATAAAATATCCGGCTGAGGCCACTGGGTTTCCCCCCTAAGTTTTTGTCACCTCCGTAGCTTTTACATTCTTTAGATGAAAAATTATTCTTTTACAGATTTGATAGAGAGGGGAAAATCCGCTTTGGATTTTTTTTTTTTTAACAAATCAGTATTCTTTTTTTTTTTTTTAAATCTTTCCTCCCCTCCCACTCAAAACGTAAAGAATTCGGCCCGAATACATGAAAAGTGGCAGCTAATTAGCACATTGACCGCTTCCCAATGGGTATTGGCATGATAAAAAGGGGGAGAGTTTCGCTTTAAGGGAGGGAAAAAAAAAATCCAAAAGAGACAGAGACTCTAATGAAGCGTGAATGGTAATTGTGTAGTAATGAACTAACAGAAAAAGACTGAGGACAAGCAGCGAAAGCCATATATTACTGGGACAAAAGAGATTTACACTTTCAAACTAAACACAACTGCAGGCCAAGACCATTGGAAGAATACTGATTTGCGAGGCTTCTCTTCCTCCAATCGTTTTCATTAAATGGACATGAAAAGCTATTTATAAAGCTCGGGTTGTTTTTGTTAGAGCATTGAGATGAGGGAGAAAGGGAGCAAATTCCATTAGCAGCAGCAGCGTGAAAGTTTGGGGAGGGGAGCTTTTGGTGAATTCTCTCTCCCCGTTTTAAAAATCAATTGCTTGTTTCTTTTGCTGATATGTGGGAGTGCTGTCGTGGTTTTACCCATCCCCCACTGCCCATGCCCAGTCTCTCTTCTTTTTATAGGGGTTCTTCTGTCTCCTTCCTTCTGAGTGCTGGCCAGTTGCAAAGTTTCTGAGCCATAGTTTGAATCACCACTGGAATTCCAGGATGCAAACCTTGTGGAAGGTGTTTCAGGTGTTTCCCCTTCAGACTGGGACCCAAAGCTTCCTCTTCAACTGCTTCTTATTTTCCAAGCTCTACGTTCTTTAAACTAAGATTGGCCAGGGAGGAGGGAGGGGCAGGTATGGGGGGGCTTTGAGAAATCAGGTTGGAAATAGAAGGTTGAGGTTGAGGGAGGATCTAGCCCCCTCCCACTGAGCGACCCCAAGCACCCCACACAAGAGGGCACCCCATGTGGTCTTGTGAAAAGCCCGAAGCCCTGAATGAGTCTTAAAGAGAAATTAGCCCCGGCTGGTAGGTGTCTCTCGGCGGCGTGGAGGGCCGAGGGCCGGCCTGTGTGTGGCTGCCCGGAGGAGCTGACCAATTGGTCATGGTGCTGAAACCTTTGTGGGGAATCGTGGCCAAGTGCACTGACTCTGTGGGAAAACGGCGGCGTGAAGCGATGCCAACAGCTCCTCGCCGGGAAGGGAACCGCCTCAAATTGGGACCATGACAATTCCTGCTAATTTGTAGAGCAGGGAATTGGTGCAAAGTGTCAAGCAGTCACTGCTTGTGCTAAATAGGGCATCAAATTGGCGCGACGGATTCGTGAATGTTGTAGCCTCGCAACCTCTGAACCAGAGCGTAACCCCGAGGGGGTGGACGGAGAAATATGGCTTCGGCGCAGGGAGCGTCGGGTTGGGGTTGGGGCTGGGGCGCCGCCCAGCCTCGCACAAGAAAGGGAGACGAGACCTACCTGGGAAATAAGAAGATCTAATGAAAGGCTGGAAGGAACCTTCAAAGTAGGGAAAGGCGAAGGTCTTGGGAGGGACGCTCTGCAGCAAGGCGGGGGACGTTTCTGGGAGAAACAGAAGGAGGGAGGGGGATAGACAGGGAATTTGATTACGTAATTGATTATTGTACAACAGATTGAACACATGACATGATTAACCCTTTGGCTGGTCTCAAAGTCATCATCTTCAGTGTACTGATAGTTAAATACATCTTTTCCTAGCATTGGCTCATGTGTTGAAATCTTCCCCGCTTGCTCGCAGCGCCTTCTCTCATCCTCCTCCCCAGCCTTATCCCAGGCAATAATGAGATAGGTAGGACTGGGCCAGGGAAGAAAAGAGTTGCACGTCCACAATTCTAGTTAATTCAATAAATATATCGTCTTGGTTTTTTACAAAAACTGGCTCCTGGAAGCCCGGGGACAGAAACGCAGCAGTCCAGGGGCGTGCGCTAGTCGTTGCCGCGCTGGGGGAAATGTGCTGCTCTCTCCGACTCCGCCTGTTCAAGTTCATTCTGAGAGTGAAGCGAGCCTGGAGGCTTATCTTCCCCATAATCGGTTGGACCTTAGGCTCACATTGCCCCACTTGGGGCCTCGGAATTCGTGCGCGCGCTGATGCGTGCGTGCTTGCCTGCTCTGTACAGGAAACTGAGGCCAGAAGGACCCAGCACATGCCCCACACTTGGACAGGACCTCAGCGTCCTGCCATCACTTACCCGTTCTGGGCGCCGAGGAGAGGATGGCGTTCACCCCAAACTTCAGAAACGTGGGCTCACTGGCTGGGGAGACCGCGCTCAGCGGGGAACCGCCCCGCCGGCTGCCTCGGCCAGGGGAGCCCAGGTCCGAGGCCCCCGTGTCAGTGAGGGTCGCGGGGGCCCCTTGCCTGGACGGTGACATGCTGACCGTGGGCACGCTGCGGGGCAGGTAGGCGGGGGGTCGGCTGATGCGGATCAGATCCTCCACTAGGAAGCTGGAGTGGCCGGAAAATGCCGACTGCAAGGACTGGGGCAGCGTCAAGGTGGGTGTAGGGCGCAGGAGGCTGGGGTACCCGCCGGGGGGCGCGAGGAGGCCGGGGAACATCATGGTAGGCACGGAGCAGGTGGAATAAGCCTTCTTCCAGCGGCCCGAGGGTAAAAGCCTCGCTTCCCGCCCCTCCTGCCCCCTCAGTGCCCTCTCTTTGGGGCTTGGCAAACGTCTCCAAGTACTATCCCACTTGGGCGTCTGCGAGTCCTCCGTGGTCTTCCCTTCGAGGCGATGGTTTTATAGTGGCCCGCCCGCTAAAGCGCTTTGAAAAGTGACAGCTCTCACAATGAAGTTCAACAAAGTTCTCCACTCGAGCTTCATTCGCCGGGGGCGCTGGGCGCTCTGATTGGAGCAGGGGTGCAATTTATGATTGGATTAGTCTTCATAAGCATGGCCCGCACAATGGGCAGGCAACAAAGGCCGGCTCACATCAATTCTGTATATCGACCGCCTCTTTGCAATACAGTGCGCCCCTAAAGCTCTCGCCGGGGGTTTTTGTTCGGAAGCAACACCCAGGCTAATTAAATGCCTATTTAGAAGTTTCAGATGACATCTTGCCTCATAGAAAAGGAATTATTTAAAGAACGCACTAAATTTATTTGCAGCTCCCCTGCTGAGCCTGGAAAATAAATCAATAAATATTCATAGAAATTTATCTCCAGGCTATCAGTAAAATAACCCTCCCCTCCTTTGGGGGAGGACAATAGAAAATTTCAAGTCAGTGAACATGAAAATAAACTCCCTCTTCGGTCTCTAGCCCTATCCTTTACTCCAGCTGAGACAGAAAGCAGATGTGAGGAGTGAGTTAAATCCATGCGAATAGGGGAGGGGTGCCATTCTAACAACTCAGGGAGATTTGGAAATGGATGCTTTAGGGCTATTGGATGTGTGTCTGCAGGGTTAGGGGGAAGTTTGGATTTGAGTTATTTTATTTCGAGAAACTTGTTGAATTTGAGAGGGTTGGTTGAAACCTGAAGAGTAAAAACGAGTCTCCCGCAAACTCCCAGCAAGCTGCAAAAGGTTTCCAGCGACGTTTCTCTAGGAGTCTCTGCAAGGAGCGCTCTGTAGCTCGCCTGGGTGAGCAGCAGAGGGGAGGATAGCGCTGCGGCTAGGCGAGAGGATACCACTCGCAGTGGCCTTACCCCTGCCGGAGGCTGCCACAGGGAAGGCGACCCCAACGCTGTTTGAGTGCCACGCTGGCCCTTTTCCAACTTCAAGGAGCCCTCGGCAGTTTGCGTTCTAATCCACAACATTTTAAACCATGGCAGCGAAGTTCGGTAGTCGTCCAGAAAAGGTCCTGCCCATTGCGGAGTGCCTAGCTTGGCCAAGGTTTTGCACTCCTTAATTAACTGCAACGTACAAACGCGTGAAAGCAGACCAAAGAACGCAGTTCCCAAGAATGTTAGTCCACACGAGGAAAGCCTCTTCTTAATTTGGGGCCTCAAAGAAATCTTCCTAGAGACAGTCCTTTCGCCTTCCTCTGGGCTGGGGCTGGGGTAGGGCTGAGTCTCGAATCCCCGTTTCACCACTCGGCGAGATAACAGATGTGTTAAATGTCCCATTCATTTCTGTAGTGTGGCTGAACCTCGCCAAAGAGAAGTGTGCAGCCCCGCCAGGCCGTCCTGATCCTATTAACCATGAACTAACTGTCACCTTCAGCTGGTTTTCCTTTTTGCTTTTTAACACAAAGCTTTCTCAAAAATCTTATTAACCAGCTTTATTTCTCTCGATGGTTTTGTTCAGGGCGTTTTGTGTTGATGATCTCCATGTCGCTGCTTTAACCATTCAGTAAAAGCGCATCTGCGATTTATATCACATTAAACCAGAAACGAAGCCCGCTAAAGCTCTCCCTTGATTCAAATTAAAAAGTTGTTTAGGCCGGGGCTCTGGAGGCCGGAATTAATGCTTGAAGATGACGCAAGGGCGGAGTTTCTGAGCCCAAGGCTGCTTATGGAGGAGTACTGGGCGGCAGGCAGGAGAAACCCGAGCTGGAAAAAAACAACTTTTAAATAAGTCTATTTAAATATGCATTGTCCGAGTTAATTGGAGGCCCTTGTAAAAGAAAAAGGGACATCTGTCGAAGAACTTAAAAAGTTCCCTCCTTTTGAAGTTTTGCAATAAAACAGGGGAGAAAACTGAACTATTTGAACACCTGTGCTTTAACCTTGCCACAAGACAAGGTTTTCCATGGCGGTATGCAGCCCTCCGCCCCGCTCCCACCTCTCCCCCGCCCCCCGTTGCCAAACTATTTTCTGGACGAAGGAGGATCAGCTCTGGTTTTTGCATTCTCTCCTCCCCCCCGCCCCCCAACTCCCAATTCCTTTTCCCGTCTGAAAGCTAGGAGAAGTTGCCAGGACCCGGAAGGAGACGCTGACCACTACAGGTATTCGTTTCCCTATCTAGGAAGCGCCTTCTCAGTCTTCAGAAGGACTTGGAATAGAGCCTATGTTTGCAGAAAACAACCTAGGTTTCGTTTTGGGGGGCGGCAAGGATGCAAGGCCAGCCTGGAACCTTTCCGGCTCCTCACTTCCCTAGGCCTCCTGCCCTGCTGGGGTATTTCCCTGAGTGTCATTTTTATAGTTATTACCCTGCCCTGGTGGCGTAGTGGTTAAGAGCTACGGCTGCTAACCACAAGGTCGGCAGTTCCAATCCACCAGGAGCTCCTTGGAAACGGTATGGGGCACTTTTACTTTGTCCTGTAGGGTCGCTATGAGTCGGAATCGACTCGATGGCAACGGGTTTGATTTTTTAAAATTTCATCCTGCTCATTGACTCGTTCCACGCTCCCTCCTCCCATCCCCACCTTGCCAACACACACCGGCCATTCTGCCAGACTACAGACTGTTGCTAACTTCTCCGCTCTTAAAAGAGGGGCCTGACATCTTTGGGAAGGTGGGTCAACCCCTTGCTGCGATCCACGTGGACCCCGCTTCCTGCGGTCGGTCTCCTCAGCCTCCTAAAGAATTCCTAAGGCGCCAAAAAGGGAGGGGGCGAAGGCTGGTCGCTCCTGAAAAGGCCAAATAAATCCTCAGGAAGCAAGAAATCGGACGAAAGGATCTTACTTTAAATGATCTCTTTGAACGTGTCTTTTCAAACTCCGCGATAGCCTAAGGGGCTGCGCGGCTCGGCGGCAGCGGCTAAAACCTGTGACTAATGCCGTTTGACCTGAGCCCATGGGGTTTTGTGCATCCTGCCATTCATTGTAATGTCGTTATCTTCACGTTTACTTCGGAGGGGTTTCTCGCGTTCTTTATCCCGGGTTTGGGGTTTCTGTCTTATCTCTCTTTCAGGGGAAAAGAAGACCGGAGAGAAAAAGAAAGAGCATGGGAAGCTCAGGTTTGGAGTTAAGGGCCTCGCCTGAGCCACGGCTGGACTGGGGGCTCCAGGGCCGACGAGGCCAAAGCTGCCCAAGCCTTCCTGGGCAGCAGGAAGCGCTTTTGGAGCACTCTTTTGGGGTCTTCTTTTCTTCCGGACCGGGAGAAAGTGGGAGCGCCCCAGCCCCACGCGCCACGCCTTCTCCACCATTCACTGGTCTCCATTTTAGGCCGAGCCTGGAGCTCCGGAAGGAGGTCTGCGGGTGCAGTAGTTAAAGCGATCGGCTGCTAACCCAAAGGTCGGCGGTTCGCAACCATCAGTGGCTCAGCGGGAGAAAGATGTGGCAATCTGCCTTCGTAGAGATTTACAGCCTTGGAAACCCTATGGGGTCGCTGTGAGTCGGAACAGACTCCACGGCAGTGAGGGGGTTGAAGCACCCGGGTGAACTCAGGCCGGAGAGTGAGGCGAAGGGCGTTGCAAAGTAGAGTGTGGCGGTCGAAAGACGGCCAGCGTCCAGCTGGGGAAGGTTGGGCCCCCAACGCCGCTTTTTGCAGGCGTCTGACCCCCAGGCCTCAGAGCTCCCGGTTGTAGCCGTCTGCAGAGTGAGTGCACACTTTGCAAGTTTGGCGGGAAGCCGGGCGGCGCCGGGAAGCCCGGCGGCGGCTGGAAGTAGGGCCCGCCGCCTGGCTTCTCCCGTCCCCGGATGGGCGGGGAAAAGGAGACGTTGCGGCGAGGCTCAGGCTGAAGGGGCTCTCCTGCCGCTCTCGCCCCTCTCCGCAAGCCGCTCTATTAAGACACCTCTAAGGGGTTCACCTTCAGAATAGGCCACTAGGAGCAACGGCCGCCCCAGCCCTTTCCAGCGTCTCCCCCCCGCCCACTCCCCATTCCTTTCACACTCACTCCCCTCTTTTTTCCTTGAAAATCCTTCTATTGTGCCAATCAAGCAGATGGTTTGCAGGAAATATAGCTTGGCCTCGCTGACCGAAACTAATTTTAACTAGCTTTCCAAGCCTGAAACGTTTGTTTTGCTCTTACAAAATAGCCCCCAAAACAGCTGGCAAGGGTGAATTAAACCCATTAAAGACACATTTATAAGAAATTATATTCACATAGATTGCTTGAACCCCCTTGTGCCGCCTAAGAAGGGAGATGAGCGCATTTAAATGAAAATGTCCCCGAACGCTCCCCTCCTTAACGTAGCCTGAAAGTCTCAAAACATTTTACTAAATAGATTAACTTGACTATTGTCTTGCATCACATTTATCAGCTTCATTAAGTGAATAGCTGAACAAATATATTACGCATGCATGAAAAGCTCTTTTTCGAGGAGCCTCATTGTATCCTCAGCCCTGACAGGTGGTTAACTGTGTGTCGTGTTTTTTTGTGTTTTCTTCTTTTTTTTTTTTAACCCGAAGAAAGAGGATCTCGGGTAGAGCGGCGCGCAGTACCGGCTGAGCCAGAGTTTACTTTTACTCGCTTCTTCGGCGCTCCAGTCCCAGCGCCAGCGGCATTAACACCGTGAAGGGTGAGGGGAAGGAGATCTGTGCCGGTTCAAAATAATCCAAATTAAATTTGGGGAGCCGGGCCTTGAGTGCTTTTTTTCTCCCCCCTCCTCCTTGTCGCTGAAGTTAATTTTATATTGCTTATTTTCAAAGCGGATGTTTCCCTCCCTCTCTCCTAAAAAATAAACTGCTTTTATTTCTCATTTTGTAACCGGCTCTCCGCAAACCAAGGAGTTAGATATCCTTTGAATTCACATTTGGCTCCATTTCACTTTACTGTATTGTTTGTCTTTAGGGAAAGTCCTTTTCTCCTGGGCCTTGGTGGCCTTGTGTGTAAAACGAGGAGTTGCTCTAAAGAGCTCTCTAAGGGCCCTTTCAGATCTGATCTTCTAAACTTTAGAAAAGGAGCCCCGCGCGGTAACGTTTGAGCATTTGGCTGCTTGGAAAGGTTGGCAGTTCAAACCCCTTCAGCTGCTCCGCGGGAGAAAGACCTGCCGATCGGCTTACGTAAAAAGTGTTGTTGTTAAGTGCCG
>NW_004443942.1:12218118-12219395 GCF_000243295.1 Trichechus manatus latirostris
CCATCCCGGTGTTGTTCCCTTCCCTGCCCCCCAGGCTGGAACTATTGATTTCCTGTCCTGGATTCTTTCTGGTTAAAGATGCTTGGACGAACGTGAAGTTGGTTGACTGGCGCGCGGGGGTGGGGGAAAGGGTTCTTCTCTGGGCCTGAAAGGGCCGCTTTTCAGGAGGGTAGGAAAAGGGCGAATATGTGAAGTCTATTCAGCCTTCTATTTCCAGTCCCCAGTGACTCAGAGATGGGGAGCAGATGCCTCTTGGAGAGGCTGGTTTTGTGTCCGGGTGGAGGCGGGCGCTGGGTGGTGGGTGGGAACATTTGGGGGGGGGGGACTAGGGAATTGGGGCAGATCCTGGAGAGATGAATGCGCCCCTCCCCCTCCACACACACTGACAGAACCACCGACTCTGCGAGACCGTTTGCCTTGTTTACATTGAACGGGTATTCACGGTTTGCACCTCTCTTCCAAGCTATCTCCAGTGGTTGTTTTAATACTAAACTTCACTCTTGTGCAACATTCAGAGCCCGCAGAAGAAAAGGATGTTTGCCTATGGACTGAAACTCTCTAGATCAGAATCTTGCTTCACCTCTTCCTTTTTTCCCCCCTCTTTTTTGTGTTAAAAAAGAAAAACCAGATAGTGTGTTTAAAACATAGGAGGAGGAGCTATTTGTAGCTTCAGGGCCAACAGGTTGGAGAAGAAGCCTGGGGGTGGGGTGGGGAGCTACCGGACATCCTTCTCTCTGTTGTTGTTACTGTTAGATGCCATCGAGTCTGTTCCGACTCCTAGGGGCTTTATGTACATCAGAACAAAACACTGCCCTGTCCTGCGCCATGCTCACGTTCATTGTTTTGCTCGAGCCCATTGTTGCAGACACTGTGTCAATCCGTCTCTTTGAGGGTCTTCCTATTTTTCGCTGACCACTACTTTACCAAGCATGATGTCCTTCTCCTGGGACTGATCCCTTCTGATAACATGTCCAAAGTATGTGAGATGTAGTCTCGCCATCCTTGCTTCTAAGTAGCATTCTGGTTGTACTTCTTCCAAGACAGATTTGTTCCTTCTTTTGGCAGTCCATGGTATATTCAGTATTCTTTGCCAACACAACAATTCAAAGGCATCAATTCTTCTTCGGTCTTCTTTATTCATTGTCCAGCTTTCACATGCATATGTTGTGATTGAAAACACCATGGCTTGGGTCAGGCATGCCTTAGTCTTCAAGGTAACTTCTTTGCTTTTCAACACTTCGAAGAGGTCTTTTGTAGCAGATTTGCCCAATGCAATG
>NW_004443942.1:12221134-12225815 GCF_000243295.1 Trichechus manatus latirostris
GTCATAGCTTCCAGCATCACAGCAACACACAAGCCCCCACAGTAGGACAAACTGACAGACATGTGGGGGTCCTTCTCTCTAAACATCCAAAATTCTTGGGCTCATTTTGTCTCTGTTTGAAATATGGAGATTTGCCCTTTTAGGGTAAAGAGATTCTTCCCCCCAATCCAGACACTAATGAGAGGACTAAAGGTAGGGCTACTTGTTCTTCCTAATGTAATGAAAATTACTTTTAAAATATATTTTTCTTCTAACAGGTAGGGAGTCTTGATTTGGCCAAAGAAGTGACCTGTCAGAGAGAGGCCATTATGACCCAGGAGCCAATGCCTGAGAGGGAAGTATTCTGAAGTGTGTGGGCTTTTAGGTTGCTGGAGGGTTGTTTGCAGGCCCTGAGCTGGTGGTCCAGGAGGTTAATGGAGGAAAGAGAGAAAAGGAGAAATCCTCCCACCCCCAGAATTTCAGCTGCTCTTAGTTCACTTAGTCAGTGTAGGGAAGGGAAAGAGGTAGGCATAAGAGGAATGTCACATTCCTCTTATTTTGGGAAGGGATGGGGAAATAGTCTTACCTTCCAAAAACCAAACCCAGCCCGCTGCGGTTGAGTTGACTCTGACTCATGGCAACCCCAAGTGTTACAGAGTAGAACCGCTGCATAGGATTTTCTTGGCTGTAATATTTACAGAAACAGATCTCCAGGCCTTTCTTCTGTGGCACTGCTGGGTGGGTTTGAACTGCCAGCAGTCAAGCACAAACTGCTTGCCGTACTAAGGGAGTATTACATATACTGCATAAAGGCCTCAAGATCAAATGCGAGCTGCTGACCACAATTACTTGCTCTCTGCAGGAGGAAAAACAAGACATTCCCCTGTCTCTCAGCTTACCTTCCATTCTCTTCACGTGTGCTGAGTTAAATCCCCTCCTGCCTTCTTGGGGACCAGTTATTTATTCTCTGCTTGTCCCTTTAGTGAGTCCCTGGGTGGTGCAAACATGCTCAACTGCCAACTGAAAGGCTGGAGGTTGGAGTCCACCCAGAGGTGCCTCAGAAGAAGGGTCCGGTGATCTACTTCCACAAATTGGCCATTTAAAACCCTATGGAGCACAGTTCTACTCTGACATACATGGGTCACCATGAGTTGGAGATGACTTGAAGGCAACTGAATTTTTGCGCCTGCAAATCTACTTCCTACCTCTTCTCCATTCTGCTTTTGTCCTGGGAGACTGATTTCTTTGGAATCCATTGACCCTAGGATCCTTTGTTGTCTGGATTCTAGTTGGATTTACTCACCAGCTGGAGCTCAGGAAAAAAGTTCCCTTCTTGTTTTGTTGCATTTAGGGGGTGCCTGCAACTGCAGCAACCAAGATCTCTGGACTCTGGCAATATCACCCTGTCAATCTCCTGTCCTTTCAGGCCTAGGGATGTAATGGGACATAATGGCTTCCCACTGTTGCTAGTCTTTGGATGCCTCAATATCCCTTGTTTATTCCATTAACCCTTCTGTGGGTTCTGTAAGTAGTCTCTTCATTTGAAACATCTGCTGCTAGCAGTCTGCCTGCTACTGGGAACTGATTATCCATTATTCTGTCTTCTATAAATTATTTCCTTCACCACAAGTTCTTTCAAATTGTGATTATTTTCAGAAGCCTTATATCCCTCTATAACCACCTCTTCTCACAGATGTCCCCTAACTCTTATGAGGCCTTATACTACAAATGGAGGCCTGTAGCCTACTCTACTTCATCCCACATCCTGAAGGGCCATTCGTGTGCACAAAAGTGTGGACACCTGTCTGCATGTCCAAAATCCACCACACCCCTCATAAACAGCCTTCCCTGAGCCACACCTCAGGTTTGAGGATGGGCATGCCAGTGGCATGGTCTACTCTTGGGAGGAGAGACCTGGGGAAGAGGCTCATGCAGGCTTTGAAAACAGGCTTGGTGCCATTTGGGCAAAAAAAAAAAGCCAGGGTCTAAAAGGGGGTGTATAGGCTCTAGGTGAGCACATCCCCTTGATCTGTAGAATCTTGCCTTGTGGGGAGGGTGGAGCTGGAGGAGAGAAGACTGGGGACCTATAAATTTCAAGTGCCGGCAAGATCCTGGTTTGTCCAGGACTAAGAGTACTTCTTCTTTCACAACCAAACTTATTGAAAGTGACTTCTACACTTACTTTCTCCAATTCTTGCTGTCTCCATGACCTTTCTCAACCTGCTGCCATCCCATGCCACTGAAATGGCTTTTGTCAGTGTCTAGTATTTTTATTTGCTAAATCTGGCAGCTCTACCTATTGGAATCATTTAAGTGTTTGTTTCCTGCAGTAAACCTTGAGCTTCTTGAAGGTAGGCATCATGTCCCTGATGCCGTCCCTGTTGGCATAGTCAATGGACTTTTCTTGTCTTATTTGGCCTGCCTGCAGCATTGAGCTCTGTGGACTTCTCCCTCCTTTTGGCTTCATGGTTTTCTTTTCCCCGCTCAGACGGCTCCTTCTTGCTCTCTTCATGACTCCCCTTTTTCTGTTTATCTCTTGAACTGTAATGCTATTCAGGATTCTGACTTTGGCTTTTCTCCCAGATAGTTATTGAAATTCTACTTATTATTTATTTTATCCCTGTTAAGTTACTTGTACTTGCCCAAGTATGCCCGGCTCTTTCAAACTCCAGTGTCTTTGTGTACACTGATGGTTCTGCCTCCAGCAGCCTTCTGTACTCTCTCCACCTGGCTAGCTTCTTTTGTTATGTGTGTGTGTTTTCTCTGCTTTATTTTTTATTGTACTTTAGATGAAGGTTTACAGAGCAAATAAGTTTCTCATTAAACAATTAATATACATATGTTTTGTGACATTGGTTGCCAACTCCATGACATATCAACACTCTCCCCTTCTTGACCTTGGGTTACTAGCTTTCCTGTCTCCTCCTGCCTTCTCATCCTTGCCCTTGGGCTGGTGTGCCCATTTAGTCTCATTCTGTTTTATAGGCCTATCTAATCTTCGGCTGAAGGGTGAACCTCAGGAGTAACTTCATCACTGAGCTAAAGGGTGTCTGGGGGCCATGCTCTTGGGGTTTCTCCCATCTCTTTCTGCCCAGTAAGTCTGGTCTTTTTTTGTGAGTTAGAATTTTGTTTTACACTTTTCTCCAGCTCTGTCAGGGACCCTCTATTGTGATCCCTGTCAGAGCAGTTGGTGGTGGTAGCCGGACACCATCAGGTTGTGCTGGACTCAGTCTGGTGGAGGCCGTGGTGGTTGTGGTCCATTAGTCCTTTGGACTAATCTTTCCCTTGTGTCTTTGGTTTTCTTCTTTCTCCCTTGCTCCAGATGGGGTAAGACCAGTGTAGTATCTTAGATGGCCACTCACAAGCTTTTAAGTCCCCAGATGCTACTCACCAAAGTAGAATGTAGAATATTTTATTTATAAACTATGTTATGCCAGTTGAGCTAGATGTTCCCTGAGACCATGGTCCCCAGAGCCCTCAGCCGGGTAATTTGGTCCCTCAGGAAATTTGGATGTGTCTGTGGAGCTTCCATGACCTTGCCTTAGACAAGTTGTGCTGGCTTCCCCAGTATTGTGTTCCACTTGGCTAACTTAGAAAGACTCAACTTAAGCCTCCCCTCCTCTAGGATCCTTCTCTGGTATGTACTGTGAGTTGCACATCCCTTGGGTGTTCTTCTTGTAGTACCTACCCTCACCATTATCATTGTATTTATTACCCTATACTTACAGTTGCCAGAAAAAATATGGAGTACACCCACTCCTCACTTACAGACCAGGTTGTTATGCGAAAATCAGCATTATGTGAAAATGGAGGATGACCACCTCAGATCACAAAACAAAGGATGACTAAATCATTACATAACTGCCAAAGTACAGCATTATATACATTACATAACTGTCAAACTACTGAGAATCACGGCCCAGTCAAGTTGACATATAAACTTAACCATCACAGACAGCATTACTCTTGCCTCGCACCTCAGCCTTTGTTACTGCCAGACTTATGTCCTTACTGTTCAAAATAATCAGATAGTGGATTTTTTACTATCATCATAAAGGCAAAATGTCAGATAATGAGATAGTGGATAAGTGAGGAGTAGGTGTACTTGGTTAAGTTTAAATTTTAGATAGGCAACAATTTTTTTAGTGTAAGTATGTTCCAGATAAGAAGTCCTGGTGGCGCAGTGGTTAAAGCACTCAGCTGCTAACCAAAAGGTTAAATCTCTGTAACAAACAAACCCACCAGCTGCTCCATAGGAAAAAGACGTGACAGTCCGCTTCCGTAAAGGTTTACAGCTTTGGACATCCTATGGGGCAGTTCTACTCTGTCCTATAGGGTCGCTATGAGTCAGAATTGACTCGACAGCAGTGGGTGGGATGTCTCAAATATTGCATGGGAAATACTTACACTAAAAAATTATTGGAACATACTTACACTAAAAAATTATTGCTTATCTGAAATTTACTTTTAACTGGGAATCCTGTATTTTTATTTGCTAAATCTGGCAACTCTACCTATTGGAATAATTTAACTGTTTGCTTCCCACAGTAGACTATGAACTTTTTGAGAGTAGGCATCATTTCCTTTGACTCTGGGCCCTAATGCCTGGCAGATTCATTCACTCAGAGAATGTGTGCAGAGTGATAAATTCAAGTTCTGTTTTTCTGGGCATGTTCTCCTGCCTCATCTATAAGGAATTTTC
>NW_004443942.1:12226935-12228073 GCF_000243295.1 Trichechus manatus latirostris
CTGACCGTCTGCCCTGTGGTCTTCAACCTCCAGCATCAGCCATGAAAATAACAGCCTTACAGAGACTGCTTTCAGAGATGGCTCGCACAACTGGGTAAGTTTAAAATCTCTGTAACAAATGTATGTGTGTGTGCGTGTATAAAATATAGCTCCTAGTGGTTCTGCTTCTCGGATTGAACCCTGACGGATACAAGGTCTAAGGATACACAGCTAGTAAATTAGGCTTGGAACTCAAGCAGTCGGACTCCAGGATCTATGCTCGTAACCATTATTCTCTACTGACTCAGAGGCATCCTCTGAAGAAAGTCTTGGGATTTTGAAGGGTGATGAGACTAGTCTGTAAAAAAATAATAATAATAAAATAAATCCTAAGTATGGAGCTCCTCTTCTTCTTCCTTGAAGTACTGCATAGTTTTTAAAGAGGTCTTTATACTCATAGGTCAAACTGACACCCAGAGGTCATTTAGTAACTGATAAGTTTTGGTTTATAAAAGTCAAGAGTTCTTCCTCTATTACTACTGGTAATGGTAACCAAACCAAACCCATCGCTGTCACGCCTATTCTGACTTATAGCAACCCTATAGGACAGAATAGAACTGCCCCATAGGCTTTCCGAGGCAGTAATCTTTACAGGAGCCGACTGTCACACCTTTTTCCTGAGGAGCAGCTGGTGGGTTTGAACCACTGACACTTCACCTTAGCACTTAAAAAACTCCAGGTACTGTTCTAAGTACTTTACATGTATCAACTCATTTAATCTTCACAGCAATCCTAAAAAGTAGAAGCAGCATTTCCAATACCTACAATATACACCACAGTAGGTATCAGATTCTTAAATAGTGAAATTTGTGAGGTCAAGGGACCCAGAGTTGAGGAAATTTTGGTTTCCTGTTCTGACAAAAAACCAAAATCAAACCCATTGCTGTCGAGTCGGTTCCGACCCATAGCTCTGACAAAGGGACATAGACATGTGTCATGGTTTGCATTATGTCCCCCCCAAAATGTGTGTATCAATTTGGCTGGGCCATGATTCCCAGAATTGTGTGGTTGGCCTCCATTTTGTGATTGTAATTTTATGTTAAAGAGGATTAGGGTGGGATTGTAACACCACTCTTACCCAGGTCACATCCCTGATCCA
>NW_004443942.1:12230491-12232620 GCF_000243295.1 Trichechus manatus latirostris
CAGAGAGGGTTAGGAGCTGGTTGAATGGACATGGGGAATCAGGGGTGGAAAGGAGGAGTGTGCTGTCACAGTATGGGGAGAGCAATTAGGGTCACATAACAATGTATGTATAAATTTTTGTAATGGGAAACTAACTTGAAATGTAAACTTCATTTAAGCTACAATAATAAACAAACAAAAAAAACTAATAATGTCTTCCAAGGCTCTGGAGGCAAAAATGGTAGATTCATACCCTAATTTGGCATCTCTGGTGTGAGAACCATGAGCACTGGGGAGAAATTTTGCTGGAAGTAGGTTTGCCGTTAACTAACAGGGTTCAGGAGATTGATTCTAGGGGCACTTTTCTTAGGGATGAACAACAGTTGCAGCAGTAATGATAGCTTCCATTTAGTGAGTACTGTGATAGTGCTCGGAGCCCTGGTGGCACAGTAGTTAAAAGCTTGGCTGCAGACCCAAAGGTCAGAAGTTCAAATCCACCAGCCACTCCTTGTAAACCCTATGGAGCAGTTCTGCTCTGTCCTATAGTGTCACTATGAGTTGGAATTGACTCAGCACGTATGGGCGATAGTGCATTACATGTATTATTTCCTTGTTTCCTCATAACAAGTCTTCATTTTACAAACAAAGAATCTGAAGCTCAAAAAGTGTAAACTAATTTGCAAAGGGTCAGGTAGCTAATTTAGTTACAGAAAGATTCAGATCAAGGGGGCCTGACTCCAAAGTCCATGTTCTTACCCAAGGCAGGCCCCATGTTCAGAGCAATTTTGGTGCTGGGCAAAGCAGGTGATCTGGGAAGGGACCGAAGAGCAAGAAGACAAAGACAATGGGTCAATTATGGGAGCCTGGGGGGCAAGGGATCAATTAGGGTAGACTGGAAGCCTTTGTCACCAGAAGGCAACAACAATGCGGGTGACTCAAGGCTGATGAATTAAGCCTTAGATGTTTCCTGTTAAGGGGCAGCACTGAGTAGGGCTGACTTTGCAGGAGAAGATTCCTGTGGCCCTAAACTGTAGGTAAAGGAAGGATGAGGAATGCAGGGGATTTTAACCACCTGAACACTACTAAGAGCCTGCCACTGCAGACACACCATCTAGCAATCAGTAGATACTGAGTGAGTGTCTGTTGAATCAATGGAGAACCACCAAGCCAAGGGAAGAGGGTAGAGGGGTTACACTTATTTTTGAGAAAAAAATAGGTATAAAACAACCTCCCTCAATAGCTACTAAACCTGCACTTGGTAGACACTACATAGCTAATTCTAGACGTTTGGGAATTTAGATTACTAAATCTAAATCTAAACTTCATCTCATGTACTTTGGACATGTTATCAGGAGGGACCAGTCCCTGGAGAAGGACATCATGCTTGGTGAAGTAGACGGTGAATGAAAAACAGGAAGACCCTCGATGAGAGGGATTGACACGGTGGCTGCAACAATGGGCTCAGAGATAGGACTGATTGTGAAGACGGCCCAGGACTGGGCAGTATTTCCTTCTGCTGTACATAGGGTTGCTATGAGTTGGAATCAATTCCATGGCACCTGACAACCACAACAACAGATTAGCAAATTTTAGACTGGGGGAAGAGTATGAAAGGAAAAGAACTTGTCCCTTTTAATGAAAATTAATTACCAAAATTTAAATGCACTCACTCAATGCCTCTTCTACTTTTAAATAGAAGTCTGCTATACATGAAAACAGAGATGTCCTCTGGAATAACAGAAAACAAATTGCTTCAAAAAAAAAAAAAAAGAATGCCCTTTGGCAAAAATAATAATTTTCACTGTAGGTAGCCGAGTGAGCATTCATGCAGTTCGATTCTTACTACCTAGTTAGCTTCTTCTTATTTTTAAAAAGTGAGTCACTTCTTTAATATACAGAGTTAGAATATGTTTTAGAGCATTTCTCAAATTCCGAGCCTTTAGAGGAATTGTGGTTACGGAGGGTATTCTTGCCTTCCTGGATTCAGGAAAAACATTATTTACCGGGTTGTCATGAGTCAGAATGGACCGGATGCCAACCAACAACAACCCTCTAAAAAGGGGCTACAGAAATATTTAAACTAGTTTACCACAAAGCTAACAAACATACCAGCACCCCAATTTATCCTTGCATGTAACTTCCGACCCTTT
>NW_004443942.1:12234057-12235095 GCF_000243295.1 Trichechus manatus latirostris
AGGCTCGGTTCTGATTTACTCAGGTTCACTGGGTGTATTCTGAAAAGAATTTCAGGCCTATTTGCCATTCCATAAAGAAATAAAGTAATTGGGTTTATAAAACTCATGCTCTTCATGACTTATTTTGACTCAATGTGCTTACTCAATAAGTACCTGCTAAGCAGGCTGTTTTTGCTGGTATAGGATGTGCCAATGGAATCATAGTCTTATTATTTTAAGAAACCACATTATAAAAACAAAATGGAAGAAAGGGACTTAGGGCTCAAGACTTCCAGATTTTCAATATCAAAATTATTTTTCCTTCAGAAATTTCAATAATAGAAATTGTAAATATAGCTATAAACACTACTTAGCAAATCCAGCTTTCATTACTTCCAGGTTTGGCCTAAGAAAGACCTTTGTTTTCATAGTACCATAGCACTATCTTCAGTACTTCTTACTCATTCTTATTGCCTTTATTCCTTCATCACCCATTGTTGTGAAAAACAAAGCACCAAAGCCATTCAAATGAAGCTGCCATGTTGCTTCAAAATACTTTCATTTCTACAAGTTCCAGATGGAAATACATTAAAAACAATAGCAGAGCAAATCCTATTTTCTAATTGATTGCATGGTTAATTCCAAATTGATTGCATGGTTAATTCCAAATTCTGTCATGAAAACTTCCTGCTGTAAGAGAAATGCCTGCGGTAGGTATTCCACAAATGTTCATTTCACTTCCCCTTCACTTCAACACATCAGGATGAACTGCTCCTGTTGCTTAGCAGTATCAAGAAACAAGAGCCTAATACAGGAGTGAGGGAAAAGGCTTTTCTATGGAATTAAGCTGCTTTGGGGGTGCTCACCCAGCCTAGGACCCCCTTACTGTATGATTTGTAAACCCCCAACCCTATAACAAGGGTAAGCCTCCAATGGCTTTTTAATTAATTAATTTCTTTCTTTTTTGGTTGTAATGCTAATTTTGTAGGAGTTCCTTGGCAGCACAAATGGTTAGGAGCTTCACTACAAATAGAAAGGTTAGTGGTTCAAACCTACTCA
>NW_004443942.1:12236203-12238175 GCF_000243295.1 Trichechus manatus latirostris
TCCAGCTTAAGACCTGCAGAGATTTTTCCATTGTCTGAACTCTTCCTGGGGACCTGAAGTGTCATGCCTCATCTGGCCCCTGCCCATCTTACCAGCTTCATCTTAGCTCATCCCCTGGGTGTTCACTGAGCTCCAGCAGCCTGAGCATTTTCGTTCCTCCAACTAGCCAAACTGTCTGTGCTTCAGGGCCTATGCAAAGGTTATTCTCAGTCCTGGCTAATGTCTACCCATCCTTGAGATACTCTGTAAGCTTTACTCTCCAAATATATCCACAAATCTTACTCTTTGTTTTTCATGTAGGTGGTGTTTGCTTCTTCTCACCACCTCCACTGTTACATGCTTGTCCTCACTCCCATCATCTCTCACCTGTATTACTACAATAGTGTCTTTGCTTCTAATCTATGCACAACAGTCCATTCACAATACAGAAGCCAGAGAGTCCCTTTAAAAAGGCAAGTCAGATCATGTCATGCTGTTGTTTGGTGCCACCAAGTCCATTCCATCTCATAGCAACCCCATGTGACAGAGTAGAACTGCTCCATAGGGTTTCCTAGGCTGTGATCTTTACAGGAGCAGATCACCAGGTCTTTTCTCCCACAGAGTCACTGGTGACTTTGAACCACTGACCTTTCCATTAGCAGCTGGATGCTTAACCATGTGCCACCAGGGCTCCTTGATCTTGTCGTACTCCTGCTCAAAACCCTCCAAAGCATCTCATCTCAGAATACAAGCCAGAGTCCTCATAAAGGCCCACAAGCCCCTCCATGATCTTGCCCCACGTCCCCACTGCCCCATTCCCTCTCATCCTCATCTCCTATTATTCTTCCCCCTCTCGCTCTGCTCCAGACACTCTGGCCTCTGGAAGCTCTTTGAACTTGGCAGGGATATTCCCACCCTAGGGCATCTCCCAGTTTCTGGTGACTCTCAGCTTTCCTTTGCTTCCTTGGCTTGTTGTCAGTCTCTGCCTCCATCTTCACATTGCCTTTCCCTCTTCTGTCTGTTCTCCTCTGTCTCCTATAAGGACACTTGTCATTGGATTTAGGGTCCACCTGGGTAATCCAGGATGATATCATCTCAAGATCCTTAGTTACATCTGTAAAGATGCTTTTTCCAAATAAGGTCACATTCACAGGCTTCAGGAATGTGATGTGGATATCTTTCAGAGAGGGTAATTTTTGACCTACCGCAGGGAGGGAGCAAAGTTGAGAGAGACAAGTTTCTAGAACTGGGCTGTGAAGTCAGAAGGAGGCTTGCTGTAGGGCTGGCTGAAGGTTAAACTGATGGTCTTTTATATTTCTCCAATCCAAGGCTGGGATTTGTTGCAAAGAACGAAGGACATTAACACCTGGTACTGCCAGGTACTATGCTAAATGCTTCATCGCCAGATTCCTTTAATCCTACCTATACCCTATGAAGAAGCTATGCATTAGTTCCCCTTAACTTTGTAATTTGAAATTTTTCAAACTTTCAGAAAAGTTGAAAGGAAAGTACAACAAACACCTAAGCTTGCTGAATCATTTTGCCACGTTTGCTCTCTGTATGTACGTGCATGTGTATACATATAGGTGGGGAGGGGGGCTAAACCACATGTGAGTAAGTTACACATATCATGACTTTTTTTGAGAGTATTATTTTTTATTAATTTTCTTGTGCTTTAGGTGAAAGTTTACAGCTCAAGTTAGTTTCTCATTCAAAAATTTATATACATATTGTTTTGTGACATTGGTTGCAGTTCCCACAATGTGACAGCACTCTCCTCCTTTCCACCCTGGGTTCCCTGTGTCCATTTGTCTAGTTTTCCTGTCCCTTCCTGCCTTCTCGTCTTGACTTTGGGCAAAAGTTGCCCATTCGGTCTAATATATTTGATGGAACTAAGAAGCATGTTTCTCATGTGTGTTATTGTTTGTTTTATAGCCTGTCTAATCTTTGCCTGAAAAGTGGGCCTCAGGAATGGTTTCAGTTCTGAGTCAGC
>NW_004443942.1:12238536-12241266 GCF_000243295.1 Trichechus manatus latirostris
AATATTTGAATACAAGTCTGATCAACTCCCAAAATTGTGCTATTTCTACACCACCATTTATTTATCTGTTCATTCATTCAGCAGTTTTGGGGGTGACCTACTGAGGATACATTGGTTGACTCTCACAGAACTTACATTTTAGAGGGGGCAACCATTCTTTATCACAAAGCCCTGAAATTCTCTTGGTCATTTATGTTTACTTCTCTATTCCAGGGTGTTGTGATAAAGAATGGCCGATGGGTGGTGTAGAGCCTGGGAGACTAAAAGAAAAATACCACTTGACTCCTGTCTTAAAGGAGATACAATGGGGTAGGAATTTTAGAAACAAGAGGTGAGGATTCCACCTTTTCTCAGAAAGCTTCAGAAGGAGGTGCTTTACCAAAAGAAGGGTAAACCAAGAAAGAGGAAGACATAAGGTCCTAGAAATTAGGTGCCAAACCCAGGAGAGAAACAAAGGACAGTCCAGGGACAGCTGCTGTGCAGGGTAAGAAAGTGAAGAGAGGAGCAGGGAAGGCTCCAGGGGAAAAACAAAGAACTAACAGGTCACCTGATGTACTTGACCATGTGGAAAACAGGATAATAGTTAGAGGTGTTTTATAATTCTGATGGAGAATTTTGGAAGAACTAACGGCACCTACATAGAAAGCTAAGTAGATAATAAAAAAAGAGGCAATTATTGGCTTCAGGAAAAAAAAAAATGTTACACAATAAAGGAAATGTAACCAGAGTATAATATTGTCTCAACAATGAACAATAATTCCATACTTGTAATAAAGTAAACATTTATTATAGGAGAATGGGTGGAGAACATTGAGCAAGAGGGATAAATCCTCATCTTCCATTAGTGAAAGTCAATAGATAATATTTTAAATGGATAAATCAATAAATAGGACAATAAGCAAACTATTTAGAAATATGGAGGTAAATACCAGAAGAAACTGTAAACATATTTGAAAGTAGTTACTCCTGGGGAGTAGGATAGGGAGAGAGGAGAGGTTGGTAGGTATATTAGTTTCCTAGAGCTGCCATAAAAGATTACCACAAACTGGGTGGATTAAAACAATAGAAGTTTAGTCTTTCACAGTTCTGGAAGTTAGAAGTCCAAAATGGAGTTGTCAGTAGGATTGGTTCCCTCTGGGGGTTTTCAGGAAGGATCTGTTCCATGCCTCTCTCCTAGCTTCTGGTAGTTGCCAGCAATCCTTGGCATTCCTTGGCTTGCAGAAGTTATCACTCCTAGTTTTGCTCAAGCTTCACATGGCATTCTCCTGTGTGTCTCTGTCTGTTTCCAAATTTCCCTTTTCTTATAAGGACACTAGTCATTGGATTAAGACTCACCCTAATTCGGTGTGACCTTAACTTGAGTCTGCAAAGATCTTATTTCCAAATAAGGTCACATTCACAGGTACCAGACTAGGACTTGAATACGTCTTTGAGGGGGGACATAATTCTACCACTACAGTAGAGGACTGATATTTTTTATTATAATCCTTGCAGTACTATTGGACATTTTAAATTATGTTCATGTATTACTTTGATATAAACAAAAATTAACCAAAATTGTTAAAGGAAGAGAGAAAGAAGCAAGAGAGAGGAGGGAGGGATGAAGGAAAGTAGGTGGGGGAGGGGACCTGACTGAATTGAATACCCTTGACTATGTTAGTCTGGCCTGGAGGAAGGGAGGATGGAAGGATTACAATGAACAAAGATATAAGAAAAATGGCCTCAGAGGAAGATAAGGACAAGAAAGAGAATTTGGTCATTCACAAACTGGATAATCAGACCTTATATTATATGAATTAGATGTTCTGGAGAAGGCTGTACACCAACCAAAAACAGGAATCAATAGTCTTTAATGTTGAAACCAGATTACCCGGAGTTGCTCAGGATTTCAAAGTACCTCTTATCACATGTGCTTTTAAGGTTGCACTGTTCTTCAGAAATTCTCATCCTGAGCATATTTATGCTTTTTTCCTCATTCTTAACTTTTATAACAATTTTATTGAGTGATAAGTAAGTAGAACTAAGTATAAATGAGCTCCCAAATTGACTGTGCTTCAGCTTTTGAAGAGTTAGTATTTATTCATTCAAAATTTTTCCAAATGCCTCTTATTTTCAAGAACTTTCTAGAGTCTACAGGTAAAAATATAAATAAGACATCAACTTTGCTCTTGAGAAGTTTGCAGGTAATAACATTTATAATGATCCTGTATTTTTCTAGTTTCTATTTGGCTTACAAAAGCAATCTATTTTACAAAAAAAATCGATAATTCTAGTCAGCACAATTTGACCAAGGCAAGGTCATGGAAGCTTCATAGATATATCCAAACTCCCAGAGGGACCAAATTACTAGGCTGAGGACTGGGGACCATGGTCTCAAGGGACAGCTAGCTCACTTGGCATAACATAGTTTATTAAGAAAGTGTTCTACCATCCTACTTGGGTGAGTAGCATCTGGGGTCTTAAAAGTCATGAGCAGCCATCTAAGATACTCTACTGGTCTCACCCCTTTGCGAGCAAAGGAGAATGAAGAAAATCAAAGACACAAGGGAAAGATAAGTCCAAAGGACCAATGGACCACAATTACCACAGCCTCCGCCAGACTGAGTCCAGCACAACTAGATGGTGCTGGGCTACCACCACCACTTCTCTGACAAGGATTAGAATAGAGGGTCCTAGACAGAGCTGGAGAAAAATGTAGAACAAAATTCTAACTCACAAAAAAAGACCAGA
>NW_004443942.1:12241722-12246538 GCF_000243295.1 Trichechus manatus latirostris
AACGTTACAAAACAATTTGTGTATACATTTTTGAATGAGAAATTAATTTGCACTATAAACTTTCACCTAAAGCACAATAAAATTTTAAAAAATTATAATTCAGAATGAACGCTAATAGAGGCCCACATTTTTATTTCATTAAAAGTATTGCATGCATTTTCTAGACATTTCCCTGTAAGTAAGAAGCCACGGTGGCACAGTGGTTAAAGCGCTCAGCTGCTAACTGAAAGGTTGGCATTTTGAATCCACCGGCCACTCCATGGGAGAAAGATGTGGCAGTCTGCTTCTATAAAGAGTACAGCCTTGGAAACCCTATGGGGCAATTCTTCTCTAGCCTATAGGGTCACTATGAGTCAGAATTGACTCGACAGCAATGGTTTTTTTTCCCTAAAAGTACACATTTAATTTCCAATTAGTATTTCCTGAGCCAGTTTGGTTATAAATACTCTTGAGTTTTATTCAAGGTGGAAGATTGCTTGTTAATTTTTAGCTTTTATTTGTCTACTCACAGTTATTCTGAACTGCTGATTTTCATTATACCTGTGATATGAAAACGGTGATTTCCTTAAATAAAGTCTTAAATTTTTTTCCTTTCACTTTTTAACCTGTTATAGATCTTATGTAGATTAAAGGAACCATTTCACATAATCACTCCTGTGAATATTTGCCTCACGTGTGATAGATAATAATAAATATTTGATTGAATAAATTTAAGATTGGTGACTCTTCTTATTTGGGGCCCTAATAAGACATAATGGGATCTGCAGTTTCAAGTTGATCTATTAGAACATAAGAAGAATTTGAACACAATCTGATGAGAAATACGGTATTCTGTGTCTTAGCCTCAACTCAGCACCAACTCTCTTAGCGGTTGTTTGAATTTTTTACTTCTGAATTTTTTGCCCAATGGTGAGTTTTAGAGGAGACTTCCCTGGAATCCTGTCTCTGTTTTCCTTGCTGTTATCTTCACTGATTGAATCAGATCTAGAGAACCCCAAACTGGCATTTTTTGAAGTTAAAGACTTTTGGCTCCATGCAAGCATGGGATCTCAAGTGAGAATAAGACCATTACTAAGACAGTTATGGGGCTAAAAAGAGAAAAGAGAAGGAAAAATGGGGGCACAGAAGGTAAACATTCATTATTAGTTAGAATATATCAAGTTTCGTATTCATAAATATGTAATTGAGCCAACCTGATATACCCCTAGTCCTCTAAAATTTTCCTATTTCCATAGAATTCTAATAAATTTAGAAATTTTAGCATTGGATTACGTCCATTTAATGAAGTTGGACTGAATTGCATGGAAACAGGATTAGTCTAACTTATCTACTGTGGTTGATAATGCCATATAATTAAATACAGTATGGGAAATGTGGGAGCCCTGGTGGCGAAGTGATTAAGAACTTGGCTGCTAACCAAAAGGGTCAGCAGTTTAAATCCACCAGCCGCTCCTTGGAAACCCTATGGGGCAGTTCTACTCTGTCCTATAGGGTCACTATGAGTTGGCACCGACTTGACAGTAACTTTTTTTTTTTTTAATGGAAAATGTGGTTCATATTAATCTGGGACAATAAAATGGAACAAATGCCACCACTCTAGTCTAGGCCAGCATCATCTCTCACTTGTTACAGCTTCCACCTGCTTTCTCCCCATCCTCTCTGGCCCAGATCTACCCCTTCCTCATTCTTCAGTAATCAGAGGGAACTTTTATTTCTTTTTTTAAATTGTGCTTTAAGTGAAAGTTTAAAGCTCAAGTTAGTTCCTCATACAGAAATTTTTGGACACATCGTTATGTGACCCTAGTTGCTATCCCTTTAATGTCAGCACACCACTCCTTTCCACCCTGGATTTCCCGTGTCCTCCATTCAACCAGCTCCTGTCCCTTTCTGCCTTCTTATCTCACCTCTGGACAGGAGCTGCACCTTTACTTTCATGAATCAGCTTGAACTAAGAAGCACTCTCTTCACGAGTATCATTTTATGTCCTATAGTCCAGTCTAATCTTTGTCTGAAGAGTTGGCTTCGGGAATGGTTTTAGTTCGGGGGCCATGTCTTCTGAGGTTCCTCAGAGGGAACTTTTAAAAGTGCAGACCTGCTCTTGTCACTCTTCTGTTTAAAAACCCTCAATGGCTTCCCATTAACCTTAAGATATTCCAGCCTACTCCTGTCTCAGTGGCTCTTCTGATGATTTCTGAGTTAAAAATCACTTCACCAAGTTCTATCCCAGATGAGATATCTGTAGCTGAGGTTATAATCCTTATAAGTAAATCTAAATGCGAGGTGTAGGTCACCCGTAATACCTGTTTAAGATAAAAACACAGACATGATCTTGTTTCTAGAACAATGACGGAGTTACTATGAAACCCAGGAGAGAATTGCTGAGGTGGATGGGGAACAGGTGGTTCGTCTTCTTTCTTTCTTTCTTTTTTTTTTTTTTTTTAACTCTTGTGCTTTACCAGGCCCTGGTGAACAATTTCTAATTCTTGTCATTTGAGTTGGATTTTTTGGCTATGAATAAACTCATATGCAGGAGACTTATGGAGAGGATCATGATTTTACCATTCTATTGCTAACTTGACATCACAATATAACTGAACTAAAAATTGTGAATGACACTGTGAATTAGAATACTTTTTATATAGTGCCCATTTTCAAGGAACGATTAGTTCCCTAGTGTCTGAATGCTCCATCAATGTGCTTTTGGCTAAAAAGAGAGATAAACATTTTACTTCCAAGCTGCTAATAGAGTAAATACCTGCCAGCAGAGAAACCAGACTGCTTTGTTGCAAAAGCCTAAAGAGAACTCTTCAGGAAGCAGTTCTAGGCACTGAGCAAAGAGCCAGAGGGCTACTAGCAAGCGTGCTCTGTACTAAACACTTTATTATCTGCAAAGATTCTTTTCTGACTATACTTCTAAACACTGAGAAAACATTGTGTAGCAGCACTTAAGTGGAAGGCCTGAGATAGCGACATCATTCATATGATGTTTTCTACTTAATACAACTGTTTCCTATGCATGGAGTAGCAGATTGTGTTTTCCAAAGTATATACATGTATATACATACATGAACCGACTCGATACACATTACAACAACATATACATACATATACCAAACCAAACCCTTTGCTGTCAAGTTGGTTCTGACTCATAGTGACTCTATAGGACAGAGCAGAAATGGCCCATAGTGTTGCCAAGGCTGTAATCTTTAAGGGAGCAGGTTGCCATATGTTTCTCCCAAACAGCGACTAGGGGGTTCGAACCACTGACTATAGGTTAGCAGCTGAGTGCTTTAACCACTGTGCCCCTCCAAGGCTCGCTCTCTCTCTCTCTCTCTATGTATAGGTATGTGTCCCTCCCACATCCTCTTCTTACAATGCCACTGATATACTTCCCACTCAGAGGTAGAGTTCTATGTTCCCTCCCCTTGAATCCGGGTGGGGCGTGTGACTACTCTGAACAAAAGAAAACGGCAGAGTTTCTGGAGCCATGGATGGTGGATGAACCCCTGAAACTACTGGTCTGAGATACCCTTTAAACCTTAAACCAAAAATATCCACTGACGTCTTCTTAAAACCAAACAATAATCTAGCTTAACTAGTAAAGAATGTCTGCCTTCAGCATTATGCTCTTTTAAGATCCGTCTATATGGGATTAAATTGACAACAACAACTTAAAAGATAAGAAACTTAGGGGGTAATGAGTTTATGTTAATGGGGGAGGAACAATTCAGAAAAAGTGAGAATGGCTGCACAAGTCAAAGAATGTAATCAATGTCACTAAATTGTACATGTAGAAACTATTGAATTGGTATGTTCTGCTGTGTATATTCTCAACCACAGCAAAAATAAATTATTTAAAAAAAGAGAAAGAAAATGGCAGAAGTGATGCTATGTGACATCTGAGCTAGGTGATAAAAATGATACAGCTTTGGCCTGATGCTCTGTCTACCTCAGGGCACTTGCCCTTTAACCTGCCACCAAGTTGTGAGGAAGCTCTGAGATACTCAGCCAATACCTAGCATCCACTGTCAGACATGGGAGTGAGTCAGTCTTTCAAGACTCCAGCCCCCAGCCTTTCAGCAGCCCCCGATGATGCCAACTGGAGCAGAGATGTGCTGTCCCACAGAGCCCTGGCCAGACTGCAGATTTGTGAACAAGATAAATATTGTTGTTATTTTAAGCCTCTAAATTTTAGGGTAATTTTTCTGCAGCAATAGATAACCAGAACACATGGTCACCTCAGACCCTGCCAAACTATTCAGTAAGCAGGGTGGGTATTACCATTCATTCCCATTTACAGATGGTGAAACTGAGCTCAAAAAGGCTAAGGGACTTAGGCTATTATGGCTAAGTGGTGGAGCCAAGTAGCAAACCCAAGAATGTCTGTTTCTAAAACTCTTGCTCTTTCTGCCATGCCATAGCTGCGTCTGTCTCTCTGTTCAATGATGGTTGGATTAACAGCTGGGGAAGCAACAAGGAAATCCTTCCCATAAATCAAAACTCATTGCTGTTGAGTCAATTCCAACTCATAGCAACCCAGTAGGACAGAGGAGAACTGCCCCATAGGGTTTCCAAGGAGCACCTGCTGGATTCGAACTGCCAACCTTTTGGTTAGCAGCCGAGCTCTTAACCACTATGTCACCAGGGCTCCATAAATAAGGCTACCCCTAAACTGTCTGCATTGCTCTTAAGAAGTCCCCTACTTGACCGTGGTCTTGGGGAACATCTAGCTCAATTGGCATAACATAGTTTATAAAGAAAATGTTCTACATTCTACCTTGGTGAGTAGTGTCTGGGGTCTTAAAAGCCTGTGAGC
>NW_004443942.1:12247228-12249246 GCF_000243295.1 Trichechus manatus latirostris
TTTTTTTTTTTTTTTTTTTTAATGTAGAGGAGTTTCCTGATCCTATGGTTGATTATTCCCATGTCCTAAAATAGCTTCAGGACCTGGGCTGCACCTGGTTCTCATCAGGGGTTTTGTGTTCCTGTTGATCGCACGTCTCTCCTCCAGATTATTCTGCATCTGAAGTTTGGATTCATTTCATTCTGCACTGATGGGGGAGTCTGAGCTCTGTGCTTCTTCAAAACAAGCCCTGCTGGGTCTGTCGGCTATATGACTCCAGAGGAAATGATCTTCTGCGACATAGCTATAGAAAGTCGAGCGGCAGAATTAAATTAGCCTACCGTTTCCACAAAGGGATATGCTCAGAATTGCCAACAATATTTATGTGGGCATTGTGCTCCCAGATACACTTGGATGGCAGTGAATTGTCAGTTACTGTGACAAAGTGACTGAAGAAATCAATCTGCCAAGTATGAATAGCTCTCAATGGGCCTCAAGGTTCTCAGGTTAAGGGACCCGCAAAGTTGACAGAGGTTGGGCCTCATATCGATATGACCTCCATTGGAGAGCATATAAATTAGCTGAAATGTAGGTAAAGAGGTCTGTGCCCCCCCAGAGCAGGGCATTTTCCAATATTCACATGGAAATGAAAGACCGTTTTAGAAGGCATGGAAGTCCAGCCATGTTAATGACAATGCTCCGAGGTTCTGGCCTTTTCTCCAGAAGAAACTTGAAGCCCTTTCTAAAACACATACCTGACCAATCCAGAGAGGAGGGATGGATTTCACCTTTACATATGGCTCTTCCTTCCTCCTCATTCGTACTCTACAGAGCTAAGACAGATTGGATTGCACAAAACGTAATGCACTGTATATAAATAAAATAAGTATGAATACGTATTTGTGTATGTATGTGTATATATATATATTACATGTATATATAAACCAAACTAAACTCATTGCCATCTAGTCAATTCCAACTCATAGTGACCCTATAGGTCAGAGTAGAACTGCCCCATAGGATTTCCAAGGAGTGCCTGGTGGATTCGAACTGCTGACCTTTTGGTTAGTAGCCGAACTCTTAATCACTATGCCACCAGGGTTTCCAATATATATATACACACATATGTTTCCTTCTCAAAGCAATGGTTTCAGATTCCCCTTCACTGGAATCTAGACCATACCTGAGGGGTTTCCATTTCAAAAGGAGTGATTTTTAAATATAAGCTTTTTATAAGTTTATCCTAGGTAAGTTCCCATTGCCAATAAAAAGAGAGATAAAACCATTCATTCAGAATATGCTGGCTTTGGGAGCAAGATTTGGGAGGAACAAAAGTTGAAAGCCATAGGATGTTTAAATCCATTTCTATATTCGTTACTGATTTATGCTGTGATTTTTGGGGTGATGCATAAATGCTATATGTGTAACCAGTCAAACTGATTCAGACTCATGGTGACCTCATTTGTGTCAGAGTAGAACTGTACTCTATAGGGTTTTCAATGGCTGACTTTTCAGAAGTAGATCGCCAGGACTTTTTTCCAGGTGCCTTTGGGCAGATTTGAACAGCCAAGATTTCGGTTAGAAACCAAAGGTTTAACTGTTTGTACCACCCAGAAGCTCGTTGCTTTACATATAAGCAACCCATAAAATCAAGTTTTGGGGATATTTTATATTCTTTACTCTAAAGGCAAAGGGTTATTGAAGTAACTGCGATCGGAAAAATAGAATTTTTTTTCCCCAAAAAATCCAAAATTTCAGTTTTGGTTCTCTTTCTTACCAACTAGGTCTCCTTTGTGAGCACTTTGAATGCTGTCTGAACATCCTTAAAATGAACTAAGAGAAAATGCTAAAACAATACTAGGATTTTATCTCAATGCAAACATGCTAATGTGTGAACTGGAAGGAGAACGGCAGGAGGAGTCAGAAAGCCTGGACAAGTACTGAGGATAACTATGTACTAGCTGAGGAACCTGGGTTGATCCTCAGTTCCATCACCTGCTAATTGGGGATAGTAACAACTACATCACAGCTAATGACAT
>NW_004443942.1:12256713-12261117 GCF_000243295.1 Trichechus manatus latirostris
TACCATAACATGACAAAATGACGGACAGAAGATGGACCTGGATAAGCATGATCAACAGATGTTTCCTTACACTGTCATCCTCAACCCCTTATTTCTCCTTGCTCTAAGACATGTGAAGTGTATCTTTCCAGGCACTCCATCCCTAACTCTAAAATCTAGGACTCTCTAGGAATGACCCTTCACTGCAGCGCCTGCAGTATCCTCTCTGGGGCTTCGTTAACCCAATTGTAATGACAAACGCCCCTCTGATCAGCAAAGTTACAGTGATGGGTGCTACATACAAGTTTTTCCCTTCTACTCCTTCATTTTCAAACATTTTTCCTGCTGTTACACTTCAATAATCCCCTCTTGCTCTCTATTTGAACTCAATCTGTAGAATTAGCTTCTCTTAGGCATCAAGCTCTCTTGTCCATGAGTGTGTTTCTCCTTTTCTCTACAGTTCTGGGGCAAAGTAAATAAATCAGTCTTTTTGGGGAAGTAATTATCTGATAACTGGTTGCAGCTTTGTGGTAATATTTGGTCTTTTAGTTTCTCATGTCCTTCTAAAAAATAAAATCAAAAGAAACCTTCTTTCATTGTACTTGACATGAGCGATTTTGAACAACTTCAGAAATAAATACCAATGTCCTATGAACTGTGTGCCGTCAAGTCTACATTAACTTATAGTGAACCTACAGGACAGAGCAGAACTGCCCTCTAGGATTTCCTAGGCTGTAACCTTTACTCTTTATGGGAGCAGATGGCCAGGTCTTTTCTCTGGTTGAGCTGCTGGTGGGTTCCAACTGTCAACCTTTCGGTTAGCCACCAAACTCTTAAACCATTGCGCCACCAGGGCTCCTGTGTGCTATATGAGGTGGAATGATTTTGAACCCACTCCATGTGATGCATAATGTTTATAGTTTTTATGAATATGAACGATGTCCTTCAGGAAATAATTATAAGAGAGCCAGATCTTTGCAATGAAACAAAGTGAGAAAAAGTTGATGGCATTGAACCCTAGAAGTCTGCCAAGCAGGAAGCCAGGGTGGGAGATACGTCGTTTAGAAAAGGGTTTGACTCTTTTTGAACCTTTATATCCTCTAATCCTTAGAACAGGTTTGTTCTCTTGTTCAAATTCACTAAAGATCCAAAACAGCTGGGTAAAATCTGGAATAATATAGGGTTACTGTTAACATGTTTAAATTGAGATCAAAATCTTAATCTTCCTTTTTTTTTTTTCTTTCTCTTTTCTTTTCTGGCCTTTTCTGTTTATTTGCTTCAAAGGGTTCCAGGGGCAGTGATGTGAATTATTCTGCATGTGCTTGATAGATTTTAGGCTTTATAAGAGGCAAGATGCCTGCTGACTTTGTGAGCATGAAAAGCCGGCTCTGCCCAGGGTTTTCAGATTCGGTTAGTCTAAAAGTAGTGACTCATGCAAGTCATTATTTCTACAAAGGCAAAAGACTTGTCTAATTGGATGAGGTGGGTAACATGGAGGTGCTTTATACCAGGTAGTCTCTTTGCTTTAAGAAAAACAGAGCAATTATTGTTCAGGTGAGAAATATTATTCCAGTTTGTAAGCAGGGTTCACAAACTGGTTTTCAAGTTGTTGAGTTTTGAAATGTTAGAAGACAAAAGCTCGGATATTGCCATATCCCACAACTTTGTTCCTCTTCTATCTTGGCTTAACTGAAATTTATAAGCCATTGCAACCTATTTTCCCCACCTCTTCTCCCCCAGCTTCTCTTTATCTAAAACTTCTGGAGAATGCATCAAAATCAGATTAAAACTTTTTCTCAGGGAGTTATTAACTTATATAAAAGGTATCTCATAATTCTGCTAAAATGTAGGATATTTTCATTGGATTATCTTATTTTCTCTTCGCAAAGATGTAAATCTGACACATTTACTTAGTGGAAGGATTAAAAATACTTATGTATCTTTTGAGTGACTTTCTTCTCTAATCAAGAGATAGCTTTAGGTCATTAAACATCTTATTTTTTTGCTAGTGAGCAAATATTTCAAGTGTCTTTAAAAATACTTGATTTAAAACTCTGTGACATGTTTATAATTGATTTCTGATTTTTTAAAAATGATGTTTGGACCCATTCCCCTTTTTTTCTTCTTTTAAAGAAGAAATGCGACCCAACTCCCTTAGTTTGTATTTGGTCCAGAGAATTGTTAGTTTATTATGAATGTAACTATACTTGTGTATAAGAAAGCTATGCCTGGTTCTAAAGAAATCTGGTTTAAGAAAAATCACACATGCTTATTCCCAGTAGAAAAGTCTTCTTCATCTTACAGAATAATTTATAAAAGCGTTCCCTTAAATGTAGCAATCTTTGCGCATTTGAATAAAAATAATTTTGTATAAAAGAATTAATATGCCAAGCATATTTTCCAAAAGTGTGTACTTATTAGTGTCTTAAATTTTACTGGACTAGCCTAATCATCCAGGTAACTATGACTTTTAAAAAAAATATATACTTTTTACTTGAACTATCCAAAAGCTGAAAAATAATGTTATTTATAGAGCCTTAGAACAGAGAATGGGCCTTAGAGACACTTGAATCAAGCAATGTGCAGATTAGGTATTTTTATGTTGAAATTGCAGTTAGGTTGTAGATACAAAAAAGTTGATCAGCATTATCTTCATTTTTATTGTTAATTTACACTTGCTCTTAGTTTGAAAGGGGTGTGGTGTAAGAAGTTGGCTAAAATTTTCCGGACTAACAATTATCCAACGAGCATTTTCTACAACCTTTTAGTCCACAAGTGACAAATGAAAAGGAAGGAATTTTAAAGTCTTCCTATGTGCTCTTTATTTTAAAAAGTGCAGGCCATTCAACAAGGATATATCTAATAAGTTTAAATGCTATCTGGCCTTTGTTATCACTTTTAAAACAAACAAAGAAGCATGCAGTCCACCCCCCCTTCCCATCGTTGCTCCTACAAACCTCTCACCATAGACCTCAAAGGGAATTTGAGACATCTTTTAAAACTATTCCTCGGCCTCTCATACTCCTATAGACTACACACACCCCAAGTCAGGCACACCGAAAACAACTGGTTAGAGAAGCAAAATGAAAGCTTTTTACAAACAGATGTAAAAAAAGAAAATAAATCAAAGATAATTTTGCCAGGGTCAGTGGTAATGTATCTGCCGGACTGTCCCTAAGCCTAAATAAAAATCATGTTCAGAAATGGTGAAAAGGCTAACGAAGCAGACGGGTCAAATAAGAAGGGACAAAAAATGGACGCAACGGGCGAGTGCATCGTTTTATAGACGTTAAGGAGGAACCAGCAGGCGCACAGCTCGGGCAGAAAGCGTCTCGGCGCTCCTTTAGGACCTTTTGAACTCTGGCCGCTCGACAAAAACACCGTTTTGAAAAGGTGGCATTCACTGGGCTGTCAGAATTAAGCAACACCAAATTAAGGCGCTAATAAAACCGTGTTGATCTCAGAACTGCCCCTCTGGTTTTAATCCTGACGCTTTGAATTAATACCAACCGCTATTTTCAAACACTTAGGGCGGCTCTTTGGAGGAAATGAAGAAGAAAGGAACTCATATTTACTAAACAAACATTTATATTTTCATGCTAGAAGAGCTGGGGAGTTGCCTTTCTTGCTTCGAGCGCCCAAATGAAAAAACCAAACCAGTTGCCAGCCAATGAATTCCAGCTCATGACCTCATGTATGTCAGAATAGAACTGGCTCCCTAGGGTTTTCAATGACTGATTTTTTCCGAAAGCAGATTCCCAGGCCTTTCTTCTGAGGTGCCTCTGGGTGAACTGAACCTCCAGCCTTTCAGTTAGCAGGCATGTGGGTAAGCCCATGCGCCATGTGGGGACTCCCCCGGAGCACCCAAAAAAACAAAAAACAGAACTTGCCGTCCATTCGATTCCGACTCATAGAGACCCTACAGGACAGAGTAGAACTGCCCCATAGGGTTTCCAGTGAGCGGCTGGTGGATTCAAACTGCCATCCTTTTGGGTAGCAGCTGAGCTCTTACCCAGTAGTGTTTAATTTACATGCGAAGGGACTAACTGTGAAGGCAGGCAAAGCCTGAAACATGGCTCTGCCCCTCCTCCAAGTCCTCTGGGATCATCAGGTCTGGGAGGGAGAGGCGCTTTCCACCCAAAGGTGTTTTGCAGAGGGCAGGAGCCCCCGCTCATAAATGTCTGTGCACACAGGTAGGTGCAATGGGGAACAGAACCAAAGGATAGTCGACGGAGCTGGAGTCTGTTCCTAGCAATCACTCAGTGTATTAGGAAGACTCTTTCAGCTGATAGACAGAAGTTCTTCCCAAAGGGTAGCTTGGAGACAGCTGACCTTGGAGTGGGGTTTGTGTTGCAGTTGTTCTCTTTTCTTTTTTTGAGGGCGGCTTGAAAACAAAGGTCCTATTTGGGCCTCCTGATGTGCGAG
>NW_004443942.1:12261463-12262313 GCF_000243295.1 Trichechus manatus latirostris
GAAATTGTTAAAAGGAAGCCCTTTTCTCTTTAAGCTGAATGTGGTGAGGAGATTAAAACTTTCATTTGAGATTTTGCCGTATTCATGGTGGTAGGCCTGTGAATAGGGCTGAGTGAAAGCCCCCAGCGCGGGTGTGTGCCCTTTTATCTCCGGCACATCTTCGGGCACTTGAAAGAGGGGAGAGAGGGGAACGTGGGATTTTGACAGCTCATATTGGCCTCTGAACTCTTGATGGGGATTTTCTAATTAACCCCAAGTACCCATCATGTGGCCAACACGGAATGATTTCTGTCAAAGAGGGCAAAAAGTTTCCCATTTTGATCAAATGATGGGGAGGGTTTTTAACAGCCAGGGTAATGAAATTTCGGGTGAGTTTCTGAGCACAGAACTTGAAAAGCTAGATGGAACAGGTTGACTTGAGAGAGGTTACCAGGGCCTAAGTGAGTACCATCCGAGCATCACCAGCATTGGAAACACTTCGGGAAAGTAAATGCAGTTCCTGAAGCTCAGAGAAAATGATTTCCCATGCTTTTGGAACCACTGGAGAGTTTTAAGAGGGAGTGAGGTGGTGGGAGTAAATTTTAGGATCCAGTGAAAGTTTTAAAAGGACACCCTTGCTGCTATGTGGGGAAGGAGTTAGAGAAGCACTAGAAGTGCAGAAGATGGAAGGTCAGTTATGAATCTTGTGCAATAGACCAGACAAGAGATGATGGTGGCTTAAGCCAGTTGGAAGCAGCGGAGGTGGAAAGAGGTGGGCGGAAGGGACAATTTTGAAAGTAATAGCAACTGGACTGGCTGAAGGATTAGATTTAGAAGATGAATTTAGAAAGAGGAAATCAGGATGACTACC
>NW_004443942.1:12262847-12267126 GCF_000243295.1 Trichechus manatus latirostris
GCCACCAGGGCTCCTTACCAAGCATTTGGTAGGATAAAATATATTAAACATATATAGAAAAACCTTCAAATAAAACCTCTTTGAAAAATTTAATGAGGAACTTGAGCTTGCTTCAATGAACACAGCTGTTTTTTATATCAGGTTTTATGCTTGAAATAATTATACACAATTCCTGATTAAGACTATTTAATGATAAGCTCCTCAAATTCCTGAAAACTGCAATCAGTGGAAACTTTTGTTCACACAAGGAGACAAACTTTAAAATATTTTTACAACCATTCAAAAAATTTACAAGAGCTGAAATTAAACTTAAGGGCTTTCACTGCTGAAATCTCTTGTAATAATTCAAATAGATCTCAAATCCAATAGAATGCTTTCATTTGTTTATTTGTCATTCAGAAATATTTATTGAGGCTTACTATGTGCCAGGTACTGTTCAGGACATGTACATACCAACTATTTCAAAATAATGATGAGGTTGTAATTTGCAGAATCTGCTTGGGCTTGCCACCAGCTCACCAGTCACAAACTGACAAGCATATCTGATATATGTGAAGGGGGACGTAGAAGCCACTACCTGGAGCAGTACCTCACTTCGTGGCCTCCAGCTCCTGTGTCCACCCATCTGCCACATTTTGACCTTTGCTTAGTACTCCTTGGGGGCCCCTGGGAATCCTCCAGTGGCTCCATGGGTGCTCTGCAGCAGACTGACAACGGAGAGGTCCAGGTGGCAGAACACCTGCCTGGCTTCAATGCATTCAGGTAAATCAGTGAGGGCCAGAAATTGCTCATTTTATTTGCTGCCTTTGGAGATCATGAGACTGCTGGGCACAACATCAGGCAAAGAATTCCTAGGTAGGCTGCATAGGGCCAATGGTAGCAATCCCAGGGCCTCTGGTGGCCCCAGGATCCAACTGGCCACCCTCACACACAGCCTAAAATCTCGTGGTACACCTGGATGCCATGGCCCACTGTGTAAGGTGCTCTAATTCAACCAGTTCTAGTCAGTGAACAGAACTGAGGTGAATGCAGTCATTTTCAAATCTGGCACCCCACTGGGACTTTAAATAATAGTAACGTCAACAAGATAAATTGACACAGTGGCAGCAACAATGGGCTCAAGCATAATAACAATTGTGAGGATGGCACAGGACCAGGCAGTTTTTTGTTCTGTTGTACACCGGGTCGCTATGAGTCAGAACGGACTCGACGGCACCTAACAACAGCAACAACAACGCCTGGATTCTGCTATTGGAAACTCTGATTTATCTGGCCTAGAGTGTAGCCTGGGCATTAGGGCTTTTGAAAAGTTCCACAAGTCAGTCTACGATACAGCTACAGCAAGAAGCACTGGGGTAATAGAGGGACATTTAAAGGAGACAAATTTAATTCTACTTGGGGGAGAAAAGAACGAAAACCTTTGTTTTAGGTCTGCTTAACAAAATGAAAGTATTTAAGCAGAGATTGGAAATAGTGCTGGGACAGATTGGACCAGATCCCCAGTGTCCAGGAGTACCTACTGGCAAACGGAGCATCCGCTCTATCACCCCTCGACATCATCCTTACCTTCACTTCATCTCAAACATTCTGGCCAGGCTACTGGAGCACGCTGGATTGATCTTACTCAGCAGTTTCTGATCCTACCACTCATCCTCTGAGCTACTTTATTCGAGTTCTTCTTAGTGGCCTTCCAAATCCTCCCTGTCCAATGAAGAGGCTGAACTTGATATATTCTATAGTCTGTTCCAGATATCAGATTTCTTCATTTTAATCAAGTAAAAATATAGCTTCCTGATTGTAAGAGGAGATGAGAATTAATTTAGTGACTACAAGGTGTATCAAGTTCCTTTCCAGGAGAAAGGCAGATTTAGCCAACAAGCTATGCTTGCTTCTTCACAAATTGAATTAATGGAAAATGAAAGGGTCACCTGCTAAAGTTGTCCTTTTGGCCCTGACAAAGAAATGCTTTCTCGGAATGGCTGCCTGGGAAAACTTAAATTTGTTGTTCTAGTATCTGTCAGGCTGCTAGATGCTTACCATCCTGTAAGTCAGCACAGAAGAGAGAGGCAATGTTGAGCATTCTAACGATCGCTATACACACCCTAACCAGTGCTGGAAATTGTGGATTCTTAGGGGACAAGGGGATATCAGAGGCTATTTTGCTATTAAACCTTAGAGCCTCACCTGAGATTTGCCTTCCTATATGCTTTGCTCCTCCTTGCCATGGATTTTGGGACTCAGCTTGCTCTTGCGACCTTGAATGATATCCCCCAATTCTTCCATTTGGGATTCTCCCCTTCCTAAGTACAGTTAGAGAGTAGGGTGTAACCTGCTCTGTTGCCCGTTTAATGTCACATCTAAAAGCAAGCCGTGGACATTTTGGCATTGAACGCTTTGATGATTAATAATGTGGGGAAACAGGCAGGAGTGAACAAGACTAGCCAGCTTGGAGATGTTGCAGCGATTTTAAGTCTACAGAATCTTAGAGTCAAAGTCCCTGGCCTATGGTTCCTACTTCTTTCTTAGATGGAAACTAAAAACCCAGTCACACTTCTGTCCTCTGCATTTATAATCTCCAGGATGGACAATGTTAACTTCTCCCTACTCCCTGCCAACCTCGTAGAGCAACTTCTGAGCCCAGCTTTTGATTCTGTCTCTACAATATCATGGGCTTTGGGTAAGCAAAACAAAACAAAAACAAAAAACATGATTTCTAGCGTTGGTTTCTTTTTCTTAAATAGTCTGACCTGTCTGTGATATTCTTGCCCCACTGAAAAACTAGATTTGGAGATCTAGGCCAGAGAGACATAGAATCTTAGAAGGACATTCCTGAAAAGAGCCTGAAAGAATATCTGGTCAAGGCCCTCAATTTACAAACTAGTGGATTGAAGGAGATGCTACTTAAAACCATTTGTAAGAACAGTAGTCAAGAGATTGTGGCCCTTGATTGCAAAATGTTGTTAGAGCCATCAAATATCTTGTAGCTATAAATGCTATGGTTTCCTAAAAATGGCTCTCCGCGATTATGTGCTGACCTGGGTGTGTGCATATCCTCAGGAACGTTCACCAGTTTCCTAAAAAGGAAGGTTCTGGAATTGGACCTTAGTTAGATTGTAGTCTATTTTCTATTGGTGTCTGGTGAGCGTCCCTGTACTCTTCAGGCAGAAGCATACTGCATCATCTTGAATTAAAATCACGTAAGAGAAAAAATGGAATTCCTCTGAAGAAAGGGGAAGGACGGATGATAACTGGGTGAGGAGATGTCAGAACTTCAGAACTGCCCTGTTATGGATTGTACTGTGTCCCCCCAGAATATGTGTTGAAATCCTAACCCCTGAATCTGTATATGATCCTGTTTGGAAATAGGGGTTTGTTACGTTAATGAGGTCATACCAATGTAGGGTGGGTGCTAAACCTAATCATTTCTGAATTATAAAAAGAGCAGAATAGACATAGAAACATACACAGGGAAGAGGAAGACTGATGACAATGGAGACAGATGCATCTACAATACTGCGGCAGCTACTAGAAGCTGAAATAGACGCTACCAGAACTGCACCCTGATTTCAGTCTTGTTTAAGATGGCAGAGAGTTGAGCATCTTTTAGCAATAAGGAAAATCCAGGCAATAGAGACTGAAAATCCGGGAGGAAGAAAAGGGAAACGGATAGGTAAGTTTCCTGAAGAGGCAGAATTGAATGGAACCAAAACACAGGTGAAGAAAGTCAATCAATATAGATGTATATCTAGAAAAAAAAAATTAAACTTGCCTTCGCCTCTAATCCGAAATCTCATTGCTCTCCCCAGAGCTATTATCAAGAGCGTGCTTCCTCCCAGTCCCTTTTCTATGCATTTGCAACCTGTGGATGTGTGTGAATGTTTTTTGTTTGTTTTTAATTAAGTGGCACATGCTATACTCTGTGTATTTTACAACTATTATTTTTCATTCAGGATTTATGAATATCTTTCCATGACAGTTTATACAGATATATAATAGAAGCTCTCTTAACCAATTTTGACTTAACCATTCAGAGAAGCCATTGCTTTCATCTCCTCTCTTAAATATACAGACCATGATCGTGGTATATAGAACGCTCTGGGCTTGCAGACCACTCCATAGCACACCTATGTACTTCCGCCCTCATCAGTTGAGCTGCGTGTTTACGAGGAATCAGTTGTTCGCTCCCAAAGCTGTTTATGCCCGTTGTTCTTGCTATTGTAGTTACATGACTTAATCAAGGGAATTTAAGTGCAAAATGAAAGCGATCTATTGTTTCTAC
>NW_004443942.1:12268273-12270166 GCF_000243295.1 Trichechus manatus latirostris
ATTCAATGCAGAAGCAGATATGAAAATCCAGCTATTATTGATTAAGCCAGACATTAAAAGAGATTTACAAAAGTGCGAAACAAGGCTACTCTTGTCCCTAATTTTTTTGTTTTGGAAAATATAGCTATTTTTACAAAAATACTAATTTATGTGAAGTTATAGTTTTCTAAAAATTGAACTAACAAATATATTTAAAAATTTCCATTTTAATTTCAATTATCACAGTAATAACTGATAGATATAACCCACATAAACAAAATCTCTTTGGTGTTCTCAATAATTGTGAAGAGTGTTAAGGGGTCCTGAGACCAAAAAGGGGACGATACATGTGGGCATCTCAGTGCTGTGTGGTGGGAGTGATCAGACCATGCAGCTGGATCATAGCATCCAGAGGGTAAGGAGTCAGGAGACATGGGATAATCCAGGAGAGGGATCAATGTTGGGAAGGTCCAGCTGGTTTTGTCATTGTTTTCCTATGTCTGCTATAGGGACAAGATCCTAAAAGGCTGTATGTGCCTCACTATGGAGTTGGATCTTTATCGTATGATCACTGGGAAGCCATAAACAGGATTTTAAGTTGAAAAGTGACATACACAGAAAATATCAGGATCCTTAAACCAAGGCAGATGTTAAAGATGTAGTTGGAAATTAGGGTAGTTGCAGAATGAGGAGAGGAAGGATTGCTTCCAGGCCCCTGGCTTAGAAATCAGAAAATTCCAAGGGCAGGCCCATGGTCACATAGCTCGACAGTAGCAGAGCATCTGTAGCAAGTGTTTTGAAGCTCAAGTGCCTTCCACTCTATTATAAAAGTATTTCTCACCTCCTCCCCTTGTCTTCCTCCCTCTCTAAACCTCAACCAACTAAAAGCAAGAGAGAAGTGAGCTGTGTGCCCTGCCTGGAGGGTGCACAACTGGGATTCAAAGAACACTTCTTTGAGCAAAACTGATATCTTGGTAGGTTCCTTGAATCAATTATTATGGTGTTCTTGGCTCTCCCATAGCAGAGCCTGCGGGCTGCTGCTGTGGAATGTTTGGATTGTATATAAAGAGAGCCTAATGAGGCTGGTAAATAGGCTAGAACGGGCAGGGTGGTGGTGTCAGAGGGAGACACGGTCAGCGGGGAGTGGGGTGGGCTGTCCGTCTCCAGTGGCCCAGGCTACAATGGATGTTGTCGGCTTCCATGGCCATCAGGTTGTGGCTGGTTACCACTCTCCCAGCGCATGCTGTAAGAAGAAGGCACAGTCATCTTGATTCTGATGGGTGCTGGAGCCTGTAATAAGCCTAATCAGTCTTGCTGACACTTCTTGTTTCAGCTGTTGCTGTGACAAATTGTTTCTTTGCTGAAGTTCAATCCAAGTATCAGTGTTGTGTGTATTAAAGGGGACGTGGGGTTGGCTAAGGTGGCAGGCTTAATTTCAAGAAGTCCTGCAGTGAGTGGTGGAGGTCATGAGAGAAACTAATTCTCAGTTTATCCAATTTTATTCTTCTCAGTTAATTTTAAATCCAGAATGTGGAAAGTGATTTTTAATCACAGTCTGTGAACATTTCTACCTTATGTTTTGGAAAGTTTTGACTTCAAATGAAAAATGTGAAGTTCCTTTTTTAACTTATTGTATATCATGGTATCTACCACCCCTCTGTCAGTTGGTTGTACTGTGTTGGCTTATGTGTCTCTGTGATGCTTTCAGCATCTCTATGATGCCACCAGTATTTCAAATACCAGCAGGGTCATCCATAGTGGACAGGTTTCAGCAGAGCTTCCAGACTAATACAGACTAAGAAGAAAGTCCTGGCAATCTCCTTCTGAAAATAAGCCAATAAAAACCCTATGGATCATAATAGAATATTGTCGGATATAGTGCTGGAAGGTGATTTCCCTAGGTCAGAAGGCACT
>NW_004443942.1:12271199-12286739 GCF_000243295.1 Trichechus manatus latirostris
CCCTCAGGTAACAAGGAGGTAGAAATCTTTTTCCAAAGCCAGTTTTTGTGATACTTGTAATACTGATGCTTAAAAAGTTTGGACTCTTCCTTCCTTCCAGAATCAAACTAACAGTCATTTACGGGGAGATTTAGACAGCATACATAATAACGGATTTATTTTCTTTTCCATTTCCTAGACCACTCATATGGCTTTGGGATTAAATAAATGCATTTTTTTTCTTTCAAAATTTGAATTGGAAGTCATGATAAAACATACTAAATGTTAAAAGAATTCTGTTGTGTGGGGAAAGCCTTTTTTCTTTGAACTTATTTCTGCCTCTGCTACTTAGAAATTGAGTGACATTGGGCAAGTTACTTAGCCTCTCTGTGCTTCAATATTCTTATATGTAAGATGATAATAGTAATATCTATTTTAAAAGATTGTTTTAGGCTTAAATTAGCTAGTGCATGTAAAGTGCTTAGATCAGTGCTTGCTTCAATAAATGTTAATTTTAGTTGTAATTCTTAATTTGTGTTTTAAAATTATTTATATGTATTTTATTTTAGTATTATATTCTTTTCCATAAAAACTTTCTCAAAATCTTTTATGTGTGTTTGGGCTTCAACAATTTATAAGAGGCTTTACATTTGATTCTAATAGCCCTAAGGGTGTGGACAGAGCAGGGATTATCGTACCTATTTTACTCAATGACTTGCTTGCACTCACATAGGTAGGAGGTAGCAAAACAAGGTCTTAAACCTGGGTCTTTACTCTCCTAGCCCTGTGCTTTTTCCACTGCTCCCTGCCATCTCACACTGTCTTCTACCTTTTACAGATGGAGAAAACAGAAACCAAAGAGGAGCCTTACCATCATCTTAGCAGTGACTCTTCAGCTGAGGTATATACATAGAAACAACTGGGAGAATGTTATCTATGCAGTTACTTGGACCTCATTTCTAAGAAATGCTCTTTCTATAGGCCTACTGGCTCAGCAATCTGTATCTTTAGTAACTACGGCCAAATATTCCAGTGTCATGGGTTAATGGACCAAGCCTTGAAAATGCTGCTTTAAAGAGCTCCTATCTTGCTCTGACTACAAGTATTACCCATTTGGTATTTTCCAGATGCAAACATTTAAGGAAATGGAAAGAGAATATTTTCCATATAGAGAAGTAGCTCAAGCTGGTTCAAACATGATCTTCTGTTTGTCCATTATTATATATGCTGCCTAAGTTTCCCGATAAATGGCTCCTACATTGATTCTGAAAGTTTAACTCTCTTTTATTCACTTAGTCAATGAATACTTACTAAACATTTTGTATCTGTGTGTATGTGTGTGTGTGTGGTAGTACATTTCTCCACACTGGAGATACAGCGGGGAACAAGATGGACAAAGTCCCTGCTCCCTGGGCTTAAATCCCCGCAGGGGAGGGAGGAAATAAGCAAACACACAAATAAAACCTCAGGTGGTAATTAATATTAAGAAAACACTAGAGAGAAAAGAGGCAGAGAGTGATTGGGTGAGGGACACTATTTTATATCAGGCAGTCCAAGGGAGTTAGTCCTCTTTGAGGAGGTGATATATGAGCAGACATCTGAATGGAGTAGGAACACCAGCCACGAGCAAGAGGGAACAGAGCTCAAAGGCCCTGAGGAGAAACATGGTAGGTGTGTTTGAAGAATGTCTTGGAGGCTGTTGAGGCAGACATACGAAGAAAGAGGGGAGAGCTGTAGAAGATGAGACCAGAATAAGATCACTGTAGAAACGATGCCAGAGATTGCGTGATACGAGATAGAATTTTGCAAGGCCAACAACTTCTTCATTGCAAATACCTTTTTCACCAACATAAACGGTGACTATACACATGGACCTCGCCAGGTGGAATACACAGGAATCACATCAACTACATCTGTGGAAAGAGATAATAAAAAGATCAGTATCATCAGTCAGAACAAGGCCAGGGGCCGACTGCGGAACAGACCATCAATTGCTCATATGCAAGTTCAAATTGAGACTGAAGAAAATTAGAACAAGTCCACGAGAGCCAAAGTACAACCTTGAGTATATCTCGCCTGAATTTAAAGACCATCTCAAGAGTAGATTTGACACGTTGAACACTAATGACCGCAAGACCAGACGAGCTGTGCAATGCAACCAAGGACATCATACATGAAGAAAGCAGGAGGTCATTAAAAAGACAGGAAAGAAAGAAAAGACCAAAGTGGATGTTAAAAGTGACTCTGAAACTTGCTCTTGAACGTTGAGTAGCTAAAGTAAAAGGAAGAAATGATGAAGTAAAAGAATTGAATAGATGATTTCAAAGGGCAGCTCGAGAAGACTAAGTAAAGCATTATAATGACATGTGCAAACAGCTGGAGATAGAAAACCAAAAGGTAAGAACACGTTTGGCATTTCTCAAGCTGAAAGAACTGAAGAGAAGATTCAAGCAGCAATAGTGAACGATTCTATGGGAAAACATTAAACGATGCAGGAAGTATCAAAAGAAGATAGAAAGAATACACAGAGTCGTTATACCAAAAAGAATTGGTCAACATTCAACCATTTCAAGACGCAGCATTTCAGTGGTACTGAAGGAAGAAGTCCAAGCTGCGTAGAAGGCATTGGCGAAAAACAAGGCTTCAGGAATTGACAGAGTATCAATTAAGATGTTTCGACAAACGGATGCAGCACTGGAACTAGTCACTCGTCTATGCCAAGAAATTTGGAAGACAGCTACCTGGCCAATCGACTGGAAGAGATCTATATTTATGCCTATTCCCAAGAAAGGTAATCCAACCGAATGTGGAAATTATCAAACAATATCATTAATATCATACTCAAGTAAAATTTTGCTGAAGATCATTCAAAAGCAGCAGCAGCAGTATATGGACAGGGAACTGCCAGACATTCAGACCGGATTCAGGAGAGGACCTGGAACCAGGGATTTCATTGCTGATGTCAGATGGATCCTGGCTGAAAGTAGAGAATACCAGAAAGATGTTTGCCTATGTTTTATTGACTATGCAAAGGCATTCGACTGTGTGGATCATAACAAATTATGGATAACATTGTGAAGAATGAGAATTCCAGAACACTTAATTGTGCTCATGAGGAACCTGTACATAGACCAAGAGGCAGTTGTTTGAAGAGAACAAGTGGATACTTCGTGGTTTAAAGTCAGGAAAGGTGTGTGTCAGGGTTGTATCCCAAAGTTTAAAATATTTGTATCATATATTTTGCCCAATTTTTAAGTAGTTTATGGTAAGAAGCTAGACCAGTATTATCCCTCACTTTTTTAACTTCAAAGGAGATGGGAACTTTTGCTTTGCTACTGTGGTCTATGTGTAAGATGATTATATAATTTATTGTCCAAACCCGGACACTTTTGAGATTAAAAGGGTTGTTGTTAATTACACAGGCACCAAAAGTATAAATTGGAACTCTCTCAAGCAAACTGGGATGTATGGCCACCCCCTCTATGAGAGTCAGATTCTGTTGCAGGTAATGTAGGCCCCTGAAGTTCTGAACATAGGTATAGCAAACATTCTTTTATCTGCCTACTGTGGAAATTAGCTTGATTAGTTGTGGATGTGTAACAGGAATTCTGAGCCAACATATTTATTACAGGAACAAATGTCCACCATGTTCCCTTTGAGTTAATTTTCCAAAGAATCTTGAAAGCTTCCAATAATTTTGTTTTTCCTTGAGGATCCTTTCTTCCTACTGTGTTTCAGAAAACTTGAGTCATAGGAGAGGTTGAAAGTTACAAACTGAGTCAAGTGCCTTTCAAGGCAACATTATGCGAAGTTTATCACAAGCTAAATTCAAGTTTATGCCATGCAACAATACTAAAATGATTTAAAGACAAAAATATTTTAATTGTGGCGTAGTGAAAGAAATGCTTGTTTTAATGTCTAGATCTGGGCTCTGCCAATTATTTGAAGAGAGATCTTAACCAAGTTATTGCACCTGTATCAGCTTCAGATGCTTCATCTGTAAATACCTACCCATCAGTTTCTTGTGAGTTAATTACATAATATTTAAAAACACCTAGGCTTTCAAAATAGTTATTGTTTGTAAATTAACACATACAGTATTGGAAACTATTGATAGCTATTGTAAGTGTCATTTTATTATTATCTACTGTATACGTTATGTTGTTGTTGTGGTGGTTAGGTGACATCGAGTCAGTTCCGACTCATAGTGACCCTACAGGACAGAGTACAACTGCCTCACAGGGTTTCCAAGGAGCAGCTGGTGTATTCGAACTGCTGATCTTTTGGTTAGCAGCTGAACTCTTAACAAGTACACCACCAGGGCTCCGTATAAGTCATAGCTTATATTGATTTAATCAGTAATAATCATAACAAACCAAGGAAACATGAGACTGTAAACTCCCAAGTGAGCAAGGACTAAGTCCATATTATTCATTGTAGTCAGTGCCTAGCACACACTAGGCACACAATAAGTGAGGCAAAATAGGAACTTGTGATTTAACAACAACGTTGCTGACAATAATGTAAATTTTCAGAGCTTTCCATGCTTCCCAGCATTTTCACATGTTGATCTCATTGGATCCTCAGAACAGCTATATGTGATCGGAGGGGCTAGGTATCTTTATTCATTCTCACTTTACAACTGAGGATGAAAGGTGATGGCAGTGACTCTTATTTCTTTCTTTCTGTCAAATATTATTATGATAAAATATATTTCACAAAACATTTGCCACTGTAACCATTCTTAAGTGTACGATTCAGTGACATTAATTACATTCACCATGTTGTGCTACCACCATCACTATCCATTTCCAAAAGTTTTTCACCAACCCAAACAAAAGCTCAGTACCCATTAAGCAATAATTAGCTCTTCTCCCCCCTCCCCAACCCCTGATAACCCTAATAAAATTTTGTCTCTATGCACTTGCCTATTGTAGATATTTCATGTAAGTGAGATTATATACTTGTGTGTCTGGCTTCATGTCGAGGTTTATCCATATTGTGGCATATATCAGGGCTTCATTTCTCTTTATGGCTGAATAATATTCCATTGTATGGTTGTACCACATTTTGTTTATCCATTCATCTATTGATGGGCACTTGGGTGGTTTCCACCTTTTGGCTATTGTGAATAAAGCTGCAGTAAACACTGGTGTACAAATATCTGTTTGCATTCTTGCTTTCAGTTCTTTGGGGTACATACCCCAAAGTGGAATTGCTGGGTCATATGGTAATTATGGAGCCCTGGTGGCCCAGTGGTTAAGCGGTTGGCTGCTAACCAAAAGGTCGGCAGTTCGAAACCACCAGGGGCTCCTTGGAAAACCTATAGGGCAGTTCTGCTCTGTTCTATAGGGTTGTTATGAGTTGGAATTGACTCGAGGGCAGTGGGTTTGGTTGTTTGGTTTTTTATGGTAATTCTATGTTTAACTTTTTGAGGAATCGTCAAACTTTTTTCTACAGTGGGTGCACCTTTTTACATTCCCACCAGCAATGAATGAGGGTTCCAATTCGCCACATCCTCACCAACACTTGTTATCTTCTGTATTTTCTGATAATAGCCATCCTAGTGGGTGTGGAGTGGTTTTTCCTTGTGGTTTTGATTTCCATTTCTCTAGTGACTAATGACATTGAGCTAAACAATGGATCCTCCTTCCTTCCTCCCTCTCACCCTTGGTAACCACTAATAAACTTTGGTCTCTATACATTTGCCTATTTTTGTTATTTCATGTAAGTGAGATCATACAATATTGGTCCTTTTGCGATTGACTTATTTCACTCAGCATAATGTTTTCAAGGTTCTTCTATGTTGTAGCATGTATTAGGATTTCCTTTCTCTTTATGGCTGAGTAGTATTTGATTGTATGTATGTACCACCTTTTATTTATTCATTCATCCATTGATGGACGTTTAGGTTGTTTCCACGTTTTAGCTATTGTGAATAGTGCCGCAATGAACGTGAGCCTGTTTGCCTCACTGCTTTCAAGTCTGTGGGGTATATAGCTAGAAGTGGAAGTGCTGGGTCATATGGTAATCTGTGTTAAACGTTTTGAAGAACCACCAAATTTTTTTCACAGCAGCTGTACTATTTTGCATTTCCATCAGCAATGGATAAAGGTTCCAATTTCTCCACATTTTGCCAACGTTTGTTATTTTCCCATTTTTTATCTTCGCCATCCTAGTGGCTGTGAAGTGGTATCTCATTGTGGTTTTGATTTGCATCATTCTAATGGCTAATGGGGAGTCCTAGTGGTATAGTGGTTAAGAGCTCAGCTTCTCACCAAAATGTTGGCAGTTCAAATCCACCAGCTGCTCCTTGGAAACCCTATGGGGCAGTTCTACTCTGTCCTGTAGGGTTACTATGAGTCGGAACCAACTTGATGGCACCTAACAGCAACAACAATGGCTAACAGAGCCCTGGTGGCACAGTGGTTAAGAGCTCGGCTGCTAACCAAAAAGTTAGCAGTTCGAATACACCAGCTGCTCCTTCGAAACCTTTTTGGGCAATTCTGCTCTGTGCTATAGGGTCACTATGAGTTGGAATCAACTCAACAGCAATGGGTTTGTTTTTCTAGAGGGTTAATGGCTAATGATGTTAGCCATCTTTTAGCCAATAAGCATCTTTTCGTGTGCTTCTTGGCCATTTCTGTATCTTCTTTGGAGAAATGGCCATTTAAGTCCTTTGCCCATTTTTAAATTGGATTGTTTGTCTTTTTGTTGTTGAGTTGTAGGAGTTCTTTATATATTTTGGGTATTAAATCGTTACAGAAATATGGTTCTCAAACATTTTCTCCCATTCTTGACAATGCCTCTCAACTGAGAAACTTAGAAAGGTGCTAAGGAACAGGCATGGGTATGGGAATATGTTGCTATTTCTTTTTTTTTTTTTGACTCCCCCTGGGGGAGGTTGGATTCAGAAGAGAGGCAGGTGAATTCCTTTGGCATTTCCCTGAGAAATACCAACCTCATTAACCCTGGAAGATGAACCTGACTCTCTACGAGACTATGTGATAACTGTTTTCAGCTTGGAGATGGTTGGGGCCATCTTTAAAACACTTGCTTCCCCTGAAAATATTTTTTGTTTCTCATCTACAGATTAAGACAGACAAAAAGTTTTATGGTTAATGGCTTTGGGTACACCAGGGCAGAGGTAGTTGGTTAAGCATCATAATAACAAACTACTATGCATCAAGTATTTACTACAAGCCTGTTGTGCTAAGTATGGGGCTTGCATTATTTAATTCTTTCAGCACCCAATAAGGTGGAGACTATTTTATTCCTAGTTTAAAATGACGAAACTGAGGCTCAGGGTGAGGGGGTGAAAGTGATGAGGTCAAATTCATCATGTAACTATTAAAAGCTGGAGCCAGGCAAAGTCAATCAGGACAATTATTTGTGCAAATCCCAGGAACTTACGCCTTCAGTGTCCTATTTCCCAAGGAGGGCATTGTCTCTGCAGCATGGATGCTTACCCATAAGAGAAACAAGAATAAGAAGGATGCTGAGAGGTGTGTTTCTTACTGGAAAGAAGCGCTGGTTTAGGGTTTAGACGATCACTAATGCTGTGCTGCCATGGGCTCAGTATTTGACCTCTTTGGACATCAATTTCTTAATATGCCAAGTGAGAGGACTGGATTATATGAGCCCTCTAAAAATTATTTTCTACGCTTCAATGTTCTCGCCTTGCAAAATGTATCCTCTGTTTCCCATTGCCCTCGAGTTGATTCTGACTCACAGTGACCCTATAGGACAGAGTAGAACTGCCCCATAGGGTTTTCAAGGCTGTAATCTTTATGGAAGCAGACTGCTACATCTTTCTTCCATGGTGCGGCTGGTGGATTAGAACCTCTGTCCTTTTGGTTAGCAGCCAAGTGCTTAACTCCTGCACAACCAGGACTCCTTTGCAAAATGTCAGATCCTAAAAAATTCTCAAGATTTCTGGATCCTAAAAACTCAAGATTTCCAACCTTGTAACTCTTACTTTACCTGCCACCAGAGGGCTCTGTGCAAGGAAGACGTGCTACATTTTCATTCCCCTATACCCAACACCCTGCTATGATTTTCTGTTACAACTCTAGTTTTCCTCCTATTTAGAAGTATGTCTTTTATGGAATAGACTCTCAATAAATATTCGTTGTTATGGTTAGGAGGAGGCAGATGATGTAGTGGAGGAGGAAGAAGAGACCTGGTTTGTAGGTGCTCACTCCACCACCGAGTGGCTGTGAGGTCTGAGGCAAGCCACACAACCTCTCTAGGCCTCTGCAAATCTGTAAAATGAAGATAATGGGACTATCGGGGAAATGGAATTACATCAGATATTTAAAAGCATCTTGAGAAGTGTAAAATCCTATGTTAATCTGACAAGTTATTGTTACTATTATTGTAAGGAAATACCCTTATGAAAACAAATCAAAAAATGTATGTTACTCACGTGTACATTATCCCCTTTAATGATGTCTCCCCCAAGCCCGAACCCTAATAATACAGTTACTGTCAAAGGCCTCTAGATGTTTCTGCTGGTATGGTGAGGCCTGCTCTCTGTCCCTGATGCTGATGTGGAAACAGTTTCATCTTGCTTAACACACTTTTCCACTACCCATCTGTCATTTGTCATACTGTGACAGCTTTTGTGTTGCTATGATGCTGAAAACTATGTCACTGGTATTTCAGATACCAGCAGGGTCATCCGTGGTAGACAGGTTTCAGTGGAACTTCCAGACTGAAACAGACTAGGAGGAAAGACCTGACAATCTACTCCCGAAAATTAGCCAGCGAAAACTATGGATGACAACAGAATAATATAGTGCTGGAAGACGAGCCCCTTACGGTGGAAGGCACTCACAATGCACAGTGGCTGCAACAACGGACTTGAGCATACCAGTGACTATGAAGATGGTGCAGGACGGGGCAACAGTTTGTTCTGTTGTACATGGGGTTGTCATGAGTTAGAGCAGACTTGATGGCAGCTAACAACGACAACATATTTCGGGGCTGCTCATGAATTGGCCCTCAGTTGTATGTCATGGTTAGGTCTGAGGTGTATTCAAGCTCATGTTGTAATGGGGAATTGCATATACTCTTGGGAGATTGTGCATCTCTGTGGAGCTGTGGGATGTGGTCGCATATCTTCCGCTATTCATTGATAAACTACAAGTATTTTAGTGGCATCTCTTACTGCTTTTCCAGTTAGCAACAAGTGGAGTCTTGGAATAAAAAAATGCTTAACTCATAAATATGGCTTCAATATTTTCTAGCCCAAAAACACAAACCTTTATGTTTTTGCCTTCCTGCAATAAATTCCGCAGAGAACGTGTTATCTTCTGCCTCTACTAGGGCTGCCTCACACACTGTTGTCAGATTAGCCTTCTCCAGCCACATTTAGCACCGTATAATTCCTGGGCTCCAAAGCTTTCAATGGTTTCATATTTGCCGTAGAATTAAGTCAAATGTTTCCAGGTCTCAGGGCTTTGGTGGTTTAGTGGCAGCATTCTCATCCTCCACGCAGGAGACCTGGATTCAATTCCCGGCCAGTGTACCTCACGTGTAGTTACCACCCATCTGTCAGTGGAAGTTTACGTGTTGCCATCATGCTGAACAGGTTTCAGCAGAGCTTCCAAAATAAGAAACACTAAGAAGAAAGAGCTGGTGATTTACTTCCGAAAATCAGCCAAAGAAAACGCTATGATTCGCAACAACCCAATCCCCAACCAATCATGGGGAGGGCTCAGGACCAGGCAGCCTTTTGTTCCATTGTGCATGGATGGGGTTGCCATGAGTTGGAGGCTGACTTGACAGCAGCAACAACCTCTAGTTCCTGTGATCTCATCTCAAAATGCCCTTCCAGCCCACGCTGTTCCTGTGCAGAGGGATTGCACCTTCTAGCCAAACTAAAGTTCTCACTGCCTTCTGTACACACTCCATGCTCTCCCGTCTCTGAGTCTTTACTCTTGTAGTTTTCTCTGCCAGTCCTGCCTTCCCATTCTGGCCTACATATGACCAAGTCCTGTTCATTCTTCAAAGCATAGGTTAAACACCATCGCCTTTATGGAGTGAATTTTTCCACCTCTGAACTCTCACTTAGTACTGTCTACTTTGGGCTTTCGGGAGCTATGACTTTCTTCCTCTTGTGTCTGACTTATCTTTGCAATCCACAATATCAGCACGTAATAAACCAAACCAAACCCATTGCTGTCAAGTCAATTCTGGCTCATAGTGACCTTATAGGACAGGATAGAACTGCCCCATAGGGTTTCCAGGGAGCCGCTCGTGGATTTGAACTGAGACCTTTTGGTTAGCAGCTGAGCTCTTAACCACTGTGCCACCAGGGCTCCGGCACATATTAGTCCACCTATAAATATCTGTTAGGCAACATGGATGAATGGAATTTAATCTAAAGGATCTTTAGAAAGTATTCCACTGGAATGCATATTTATCCAAAATTAAAGGTTCTGTTTTCTTTAGAAATAGTTATTTGTGAACTTTTCTACTGTCCCAGTTCCCTGGAGGACACTTTACTAAGGTCTGTGCCAACTCTTGCTAACTTTTTTGCTTTCCTCCATATTAAATTTACAGCTTATATCAAGCCCGCTTGTTTAAAATTTTTTTTCTGTTCCCACTGTTCTCATGTTCCTTTACAATGTATGCAATTACATGAGCTGCCTTTGAAAGCAAGATTAGATTTTAAATCTTGTGATTAACCTTTCACATTGTGCGATTGCCAGCTCCAAGTTCCTTGCTCAGTTCTCTTGTTTTGCTTTGGACTAATTTCTCTACTTCATCCCTTCTGTGTTGTGTTACTTTGCAGCTAGATTTTTAGTTGTGTAGGCTCCGCTTGGGAGAATTTCTTGCCTTGCTGTATTGCAGGGAATAACTCTTCTGCACAAAACCAAACAAATCTATAACTGTGGAAAATACTCTACATAAATCTGTCAGTAAGAGTATCAAGGCGATTGCCAAAGTTGCAAAGTTCTTGTTATTTTCCTATTTTGAACACAAGAACTTAGAGGGGAAGTTTTTAAAAATTTACTGAAAATATGAATTACATACATTTACACATGGAAACTTTTCCTGAATAGAAAACTACTTAGCTTTAAATCAAAACATTAAAATGGAAGTCTCCAAACCCATAAAATGTTGAATTTTAGGACTCATTTCTTAAGCTTTTTTTATCAAATGTTTTTTATATAGTTTTTTTGAAAAAGGAAACTACTTTGAGCTTAGAAGAACAATTTAATATTTTAGAGTTTAGTAGAAAAGCATTTTGCTGGTCATCCAATAAAAATGGAAGAGGGGTTTATTTTCTGAAAACATACAAAATGCATTTCTTTAGGAAATAACTGATGGCTGGCCTTATAAGTAGATAAGTATTTGATATTTTAAAGCACTTTTTTCTTAAGATAATTATAATTACTTTCAATAATAACTTGATTCTCTGGCAGTTAAAACTAACATGAATAAGCAATCAGTATTTAGACCTATGGAAGAGATTAATTTATAGTAATTGGTTATAGACAACATCCGCGGCATGAAATTAATTCAAGTTCGATCTGAAAACCCTGATAGTGTTAAAATGGATGTTCAGTGTGTTATTGGTTAATGATATTTCATCTGAGGACCTTATCAAGTTGGACACAGCAAAGCTCTTGTCATTATTTTTTACTCTCCTAAAGTGACACTTTAATGAAATGTGTCAGCACACCAGTGTTAGGATACATTTCATTAATGCCCAGCACTTTTGTTCTATGCTTTACATTTGGAAACAGATTTAAGTATTAAGTGCCTCTAATGTCTGCAACCAGGGAATCCTTTCCGAATTTGTAACAGTGACCAGAACAGACCGCATTACACTCTCCAAATGGTGTGGTTTTGCATTTGAATGTCTGAATTATCCTGGTTTCTTAGAGACGGCCACAACACCAACATCTTAAATCCTCAAAATACTGTCCGCTTCATTGAATGCTCGTGATCTAAGCATATGTGTAATTATTCTGTAATTCTCCCCAAAATGTGATTCCTTGGAAATGCATACTAGGTTTACCCCATTGTGAGTCCAATGACTATTTCTTTGTGGCCACTTCTTTAAATACGGTAACAAGCAAGTCTGTGTGTCTGAGTGAACCGCCTTGGTAATGATGATTTCTTCCCAAGCTCTCCTTGGGACACCCATCAGGGGAAATATGTCCTTCATTTGTTTAAGGGAAAGACCATGATCACAAAAAGACCATTGAAGATAGTGTACATAACAACTGGAGTATTTCTTGCCAGAAACGGGCCTAATGTTACTCACAGGAACTTTAGAAACAGTCTTAGATAGTAAGTTAGAATTTGCAAATGTTACCAGAGCCAGCTGTGGTAATCCATGGCTGCATATAGATTTTCGAGAAGAATAGAATGCCGTGCCCCTTAAAACAGCTTTGGATGTAGTCAACCGTGGAAAATTAAAACATACACTTTAAAAACTGACAGCTGGGAAGAAAAGGTGGGGGAGGGGTGAAGTAGAAGGCGGGAGTCAGTACTTTTACCTCAGTTTTTCATTTTAAAGTTTTGAACAGTCTTTGGGAAAATGCATTGGTGGGGACTTTCCCAGGAAACAGCTTTAATGTGCAGTGATTTCAAACTGTAAGTGAGAGCTGGTGCGTGGAAGCCCTTTGCAAATTGTTAATGCACCATTCAAATGTTGCTGGGCTGTTGTTATTACGACCCCTCATTAACTTGAGTATGAGTCGTTTAATTTGGCCTTTTGGTTTAGCAGAGTTCATTGGGTCTGTGGGTATTTACCGGTAAATACAAACGACCGTGGACTGGGGGAAAGAAAAGTCAACTTGCAAGGTCATAGTTAGGCTGTGGATAATTTGATAATCACTCCGTAGCAGGTGTTTGCATTGAGTCATTCTGGGTCTTGGCATAATTTTGCAAATTGCTTGGCTTTTACAGCCCATACCATGCTTACAGCCCAATTTCTAACGGTAGCTTTAAAAATGATTTCAGCGTCACTTGAGTTTGAAGATGAGCTATTTCCCAATCCTTTGCATTTTCTTGTTTGTTCTTGAGGAGTGTATTGTTAGGAGTACAGAATCTGGGAGAAAATATTGTGGCAGAGGAGGAAAGTCAGTTTCACTGATCATTTAAAAGAAGTAGTTTGTTTTAAAATTCGGATGAAAGGAAATATGTCTTAATCTTTTCAAAAATACATAAGCAATAATTGAAGAAATGAAAACGTTGGCAGCTTTTGTGTTCAGAGGAGGGGATAGCAGCTGCTAACGAGAGCTGTCCTCTGTGCTTGCCAGTCCCTCCTGAGTGATTCTCGGGTGTATTTACATTTGTTCTCCACTTGAGTTTAGAAAAGACTAATTTTAAGTTGGGAAGTGATTTTAGAAACTTAAAAGAAATGAAAGAACTAACTTAAAGTACCCAGAATCCACTCTGTTGCTTAGAAATTTGGATTTCTTCCCAAAGACTGATATGCAAAAATAAAGGATATCTGAATTCTTCATAGACTACTTAGCAAAGAAGTACTGTGCTATATCATTTATCTGGGCATTATTTATTTGCCAATTTAAAGAGAAACCAAAATTAAAAAAGGCTTTTGAGTAATAAAAATATAGACTCTTAAGTCTGCTGACCACTCGTCTGTTAGCTGGTCATACTGTGGTAGCTTACATGTTGCTGTGATACTAGAAGTTATGCCATAGGTATTTCAAATACCAGCAGGGTTACTGTGGTGGACAGATTTCAGTGGAGTTTCCAGACTAAGACAGACTAGGAAGAAGGATGTGGCAATCTACTTCTGAAAAAATTGGCCAGTGAAAACCTTGTGGAGTAGTGGAACATTGTCTGACATAGTGCTGGAAGACGAGCCCCTCAGGGTGAAAGGCACTCAGAATATGACTGGGGAAGAGTTGCCTCCTCAAAGTAGAGTTGACCTTAATGACATGGATGGAGTCAAGTTTTCTGGACCTTCATTTGCTGATGTGGCACAACTTAAAATGAGAAGAAACAGCTGCAAACATCCATTAGTAATTAGAACGTGGAATGTACAAAGTACGGATCTAGGAAAATTGGAAGTCATAAAAAATGAAATAGAATGCATAAACATTGATATCCTAGGCATTAGTGAGCTGAAATGGACTGGTATTAGCCATTTTGTGGACAATCATATGGTCTACTATGCCAGGAATGACGAACTGAAGAGAACTGGTGTCACATTCATCGTCAAAAAGAACATTTCAAGATTTATCCTGAATTACAATGGTGTCAGTGACAGGATAATATCCATACGCCTACAAGGAAAACCAGTCAATACGACTATTATTCAAATTTACGCACCAACCACTAAGGCCAAAGATGAAGAAATTGAAGATTTTCACCAATTTCTGAAGCCTGAAGTTGATCAAACATACCATCAAGATACATTGATAATTACCGGCCATTGGAATGCAAAAGTTGGAAACAAAGAAGAAGGATTGGTAGTTGGAAAACATGGCTTTGGTGATAGAAATGACGCCAGGGATTGCATGATAGAATTTTGCAGAACCAACAACTTTTTCATTACCTTTTTCCAACAACTTAAATGGCAATTAACCACGTGGACCTCACTGGATGGAATACACAGGAATCAAATTGACTATAACTGTGGAAAGAGATGTTAGAGAAGCTCTATATCATCAGTCAGAACAAGGCCAGGGGCTGACTGTGGAACAGACCATCAATTGCTCATATGCAAGTTGAAGTTGAAGCTGAAGAAAATTAAAACAAGTCCATGAGAGCCAAAGTATGACCTTGAGTATATCCCATCTGAATTTAGAGACCATCTCAAGAATAGATTTGACACACTGAACACTAATGACCAAAGACCAGACGAACTGTGGAATGACATCAAGGATATCATACATGAAGAAAGCAAGAGGTCATTAAAAAGATAGGAAAGAAACAAAAGGCCAAAATGGATGTTAGAAGGGACTTTGAAACTTGCTCTTGAACGTAGAGTAAAGCAAAAGGAAAACATGATTAAGTAAAAGAGCTGAACGGAAGAGTTCAAAGGGCAGCTCAAGAACACAAAGTAAAATATTACAATGACATGTGCAAAGACCTGGAGTTAGAAAACCAAAATGGAAGAACATACTCGGCATTTTTCAAGCTGAAAGAACTGAAGAAAAAATTCAAGCCTCGAGTTGCAATATTGAAGGATTCTATGTGCAAAAAATTGAATGACGAATGAAGCATCAAAAGAAGATGGAAGGAATACACAGAGTCAATGAACCAAAAAGAACGGATCAACATTCAACCATTTCAGGAGGTAGCATATGATCAAGAACCAGTGGTACTGAAGGAAGAAGTCCAAGCTGCACTGAAGGTACTGGTGAAAAATAAAGCTCCAGGAATTGGTAGAATACAAACTGAGATGTTTTAACAAATCGATGCAACTCTGGAAGTGATCACTCGTCTATACCTAGAAGTTTGGAGGACAGCTACCTATCTGACCTAGTGGAAGAGATCCATATTTGTGCCCATTCCAAAGAAAGTGATCCAACAGGATGCAGAAATTATTAAACAGTATCATTAATA
>NW_004443942.1:12288366-12290893 GCF_000243295.1 Trichechus manatus latirostris
GACAGTGAGGATGGTGCAGGACTGGGCAGTGTTTCATTCCGTTGTGCATGGGGTTGCTATGAGTTGGAACCTACTCAATAACACCTAACAACAAGTCTGTTGACTAACTTTATGATGAAAAGAGGTCCTTACAACTCACTCAGATTTTGTTTACTCTTACGTTACAAATACTTCTAACAAACATGGAAGTCCAGCACATAGCAGATTGGAAGCAGCATAGCAGACATGGAACAAATGCGGAGAGGATCTCGATCATACTGTGAGCAACAAGAACTAATAGCTAGCTGCTTGATTGTGAAGAAGACAGAAAGTCCGTATAAAGCAAACAGAAAACTATGCAAGCTAGCAGCCTGGAGCCATTCAGGGTTTTACAATTTACCAATCCCAGAAGGTTTCACTGTATTACAGCATAGAGCAAAAACTGATACTCATAATTATGATTTTGTGTCATTAAGAAAAGCTTAAGTGTTGTTAAATGTGGCAGGCTTATAAAAAGGTATATTTAGAGTAGTTTCTACTGAGGTTGGCTAAGATTAAGATAAAATCTTTGTGCTTAAAAAGCTGACCTTTAGTTGTTTGGAAAGTTGTACTTATGTGGAGTTTCTTTCTTTCCCTGTAAAGCCAAATGATTAGTGCATGAAAATTCCTCATGCTTCGGGATCTGGCACCACCAAATGTTCTCACTCAAATTTTATAACTATAATTCTTTCTAGATGAGACAGCTGGTGTAGTGAGGGGAAAAAAATACTGAACTAGAAATCAGTAAAGTTTCTTGGTCCCTGCTCGGCCACTGAGAGAGGTCAGGTGATATGAAGAAATCAGTTCCTCACTGGTGCTCAGTCTTCTCATCCATCAAATGGGGTGATTGAATCCATCCAGCTTGACAAACTAAGATTTTTTGAAATAGTAACTGAATAAATTATAGGTGATTCTCTTTTTTTTCCTTTTTGTTTTTTAAAAATAGTTTTATTCTTGTTGTTGTGGAGAATATACAAAGCAGAACAATTTATAGGTGATTCTCTTTGTGCCTGATATGGAGCTGAATGACACAGGCTTCTATCTTGTGGGGATTAGAGGGTCCAACCTCAAAGTATGTCCTCACCAGCGTCCTGTTGAAGTATTTAAAAATGACTCTGAAAGGACTTGAAGCCTTTATACCAAAATGTTAATGACCTTTATCTCTGAATGATGAGAATACAGATTTTTATTTTCTTCTTTGTGCTTTTCTTGAGTTTCAAAACTTTCTAAAAGAAATATGTATTACCTTTGCAATAAGAAAAAAAAATCAATAAAAGTTGTTTTTAAAATAAAGACACAAGAGCGCAAAACCTAAGACTTAAAGGTCTGCCAAAAACCAGGAGAAGTTCAGTCTTAAAGGCAGAACACATTTGAAACAAAGGGTGATAAAGCTGCATCCTGGAAGTGGAATGCCCACTTTGAGACACCTCTCTGCAATGATTATTTCTGTCACATGCAGACCTCTCAGAATCAATGGCAATTTTTCAGACTTAAATTGCTGTTGAGTTGATTCTGACTCATGTCAAACCCATGTGTGTCAGAGTAGATCTGTGCTTCATAGGGTTTTCAATGGTTTTTCAGAAGGAGATCACCAAGCCTTTCTTCCAAGGCACCTGGGTGGACTTAAACCTCCAGCATTTTGATTAGCAGCCAAACGTGTTAACAGTTTGCACCACCAAGGGGCTCCTTTCAGACTTAGGCATCTAACAAACCTGGGGAATATGGCATTAAAAGAGAAGTCCCCAAAGAACTACTTGTAACCCTGAGCTCTTAACTGACCTCTGTCTTCTAGATCGTTATCACAGCAAGATGTCCTCTTTGGCAGAAACAATGTCATTGTGATTTGTCAAATGCTAACTCATAAGGAAGGAACAGTTTTTTAGACTCAGTCTCTGGCCACCTTTCCTAGGACTTCCGGCTTGAACAATTGTTAGGAAATCTCCAGCCTACAAGAAACCTGACTAAAAATATTGGAGAAGTAGGAAATGATCCAGGAGGCTAAGGAAACTGAATGTTTAATGTTCCAGGAAACTGGCTGCCTGGATGCTTTCAGCAACTTGGAGAAAAGTCAATTGTAGCTCAGGAAAATGGGCTTGGCCTGGACAGCCCCAACTTGGCAACAGCTTGTGGGGAGTAAATCCTCTTGCCAAACGTTTTGTGTAATCTGAATAAATTCAGTTTCAAAACTGCCCTTGACCTAAGCCCCTTAATAAGCTTCTGAGGAGGACTAAGGACCTTCAGGGTCAATGCCAATAACAAAAGGTAGGAAAAACCTACCCCTTCTCATATCTGGTTGCCACATTCTATAAGCTGTTAACTCATGGCAGAACACTTTCCCTTTCAATAAAGTTGTCTTTGGACAGCTTCCCTCCCCTTATATTAAAGTTGACAGTCAGTCCTTCCTCTGTGGATGTTCAACATGTTCAGTAGAGGGAACACTGGACAGAATGTTAGGAGACCTGAATTATTGCTGACTTCACTGCTGCAAGCAGTGAGATTTTGGCAAAGC
>NW_004443942.1:12292356-12296589 GCF_000243295.1 Trichechus manatus latirostris
AACTGCTGACCTTTTGGTTAGCAGCCTAACTCTTAACCACTGTGCCACCAGGGATCCAAATAATGGGGTTATGCAAATAAGGTCCACCAAAGGGGATTGGACATCTTGCTAATAATGCAAATAAGATGCATGGAATCCCTGTCGGGGTGGGACCATGCAAATAAGATGTGTAGAACCCTAAAGAGGGGATTGGTCAGTTTTGCCATCCCATTAGGCTTAAAAGACAGCTAATTCTAGAGCAGAGAGGGGACCTCACTACCAAGAAGAAGAGATGGGAGCAGAGCTCATCCTTTGGACCCAGGGCCCCTGTGCTGAGAACCTCCTAGACCTAGGAGACACAGAGAGAGCTGTAACACCAGAGATGGAAAAAGAAATCAAGAAGCAGTGGCAGAGAAATGACAATAGCAGAAAAGGAGACCTGCACGAGATGGCTCATTGGGCTTCCCGGCCCATGGAGCAAGGCAGCTGTAGTGAGTGTGCCAACTCACGGAGTGAGACAGCTGAGCACCTTCGAGCAGGAGGCTTGCTGGCAGAGTAGGGTGCCTCTGAGTACTTACTGGCAGAGCTAAACAGCTTTGTAACACTTGCCTGAGCAGGGCAGGAACCGAGGGACTGAGGGTCAGAGAGAGGCCTGCCTGTGGGCACGGCTGAGAAGAAGTTGTCCTGATCGAAGAACTGTATCCTGAGTCATTCCTGATCCTGAATAGTAACCTGTTACTTCCCTAATAAACTCCATAGTCATTAGTAATGTCTGTGAGTTCTGTGTGGTCATTGCAATGAATTATTGAACTCAGCAAAGAAGTGCTGTCAGAGGGATGGCTTGTGTCAGAATTGGTAAAAAGGTTGGAGAGAGAAGGTTATGTCTGACCTCTACTTCATAGGAATCAGCCCAGAGATGTTGATGCTGATGATTCTCCCCACCTTGTGAAGTTAGAGGAGGTCAGATGCCCCCGCCATGCTATTTTTACACTCTCCCAGGGAGAATTACACTTACAGCATACTCTTTCATTCTGGAATCTCAGACTCTGGCTCAGGCTAAGGAATATGAAACATGAGCAAGTGGATGGAGATGGCGAATTTGAGACAAGGATCCCTTCTGGGATTCTGCCTCATGTCCCCACCACTTGGGGGACCACGACCAGCATCCTTCGATGCTGCCACAGTCCCTGAAGCTCAGAGGCTTTCTTCACCCATGCAGACACCCATCATCCCCAGGCCAGAGTGAGAGCTGCATTTAAGCAGCACAAGATGCCTCCAGCAAGTGACCAAAATAAAGAATCAGACAACACAGAGAAGATGGTTGAAGATTTGCTGGCAGAAAATTTCCCAAATATCATGAAAGACAAAAAGTTGACCATCCAAGATGCTCAATGAACCTCATGTAGAATAGACCCAAAAGAAAGTCACCAACACATATCATAACCACACTTGCCAAAACCAAAGACAAAGAATCCTGAGAGCAGCTAGAAAAAAATGAAAAGTCACTTACAAAGGGGAAACAATAAGATTAAGCTCTGATTACTCATCAGAAACTATGCAGGCAAGAAGGCAATGGGGTGACATATACAAAACCTTGAAAAAAAAAAACTACCAACCTAGAATAGTATATGCTGCAAAACTCTCTCTCAAATACGATGGTAAAATTAGGACATTTCCAGATAAACAGAAATTAAGGGAATTTGTAAAAACCAGTCCAAACTTACAAAAAATATTAAAGGGAGTCCTTCGGTTAGATAACCAACAACATTAGACAACAACTAGAGTCTAGGACACAGGGCATCATCAGCCAGATACCAACCTAGATAAAGAATTTTCAATAATAAAACAAAGCTAAAAGTCTTAAAACAGGGAAACAGAGATGTTAGTCTGTAAATGACAACAATGTCAAAACAATAAAAGGAGAAATAAACAGTGTAGGTACAGAACTTTCAAATGGAGAAGAAGTCAAGGCAATATCAAGTAATAAAAGACTGGTTCAAACTTAGGAAAATAATGGTAAATTTCAAGGTAACCACAAAGAAAATTAATAAACCCCACTAATCAGAAGAAAAACATAGTGTCAGTAAACACAAAATGTATAATAACAAATGAAAGGAACTCAGCACAGGAAAAAAAAAAAAAAAAAAAAAAGGACAATATGACAACAATAAACTCATACCTACTGATAAAAAAAAAGAGTCCCTTCTGGCCCTTAAGAGGCCACCCCCAGCGGTCTTGACTACACAACTTTTGAAAAACAGTCCCTTTCCATGTGGAGTGAATGTGTGAAGTGTTCCTGGGCAATGGCTGTGAATCCACTCTCTTCCAGCACAGAATGAGTACAGCATACTCTCTGCACACAGTTCCAGATGACTTCAGTTGGCCAACCACTTGGTGACTTTTAGAAGGCATCTAAACAAGAGATTGTGTTGCACAGGAGAGGAACTCAAAGCCAGCCAGACTTAGCTTTAAACCTTACCTTTGCTAATTAACTCTGTCATCATGGGCTAGTTGCTCACTTCTTTGAAACTCCACATTCATCTGTAAAATGGGGATCTCATACCTCCTTTAGAGTGTCATAGTGATGAATAGATCATGCAGTACATTTTTAAAAGAAAACACATTTAAAAAATGTACATAAAGTACTTAGAAGCTCAGGACACAGCAAGTTTTATTTAAAGAAATATTTTATGAATCAGGCTGTAGGATAGAAAAGAAAATCAGTGATGATCAAACAAGCATGTCCAAGAGGCATACAGAACCAAATCTAAGTTCCAATCTTGGTTCTGCCACTGACTTGGTATATGACCTTATTTTGCCTCCCTGAGGCTCAGTTTCCCTATCTGTAAAAGAGATATTAGAACACATGACTGTTACGATTCTATTAAGAATTAAAAGTTTCTCTCTGTGTTTCAGTTCATGATTATGTCCAGCAAATTCCATGGTGAATGTCTTGGTTATCTAGTGCTGCTATAACAGAAATACCACAAATGGGTGGCTTTAACAAATAGAAATTTATTTTCTCACAGTTTAGGAGACTAGAAGTCTGAATTCAGGGTGCTGATTCTAGGGGAAGGCTTTCTGTCTCTGTCAGCTCTGGAGGAAGATCCTTACGTCTTTTGAGCTTCTGCTTCTAGACGATCTTCATGTGGCTTGGTATCTCTCTTCCCCCATCTCTGCTTGCTCACTTGATTGTTTAATCTCTTTAATATCTCAAAAGAGAGTGGCTTAAGACACACCCAACTCTAGTACTGTCTCATTAATTTAACAAAGCAAACCCATTCCCAAACGAGATTATAAAACAGGTATAGGGGTATAGATTTACAATACATATTTTAGAGGACAAAATTCAATCCATAACAGTGAACTAGCCAAGGGGAAGCAAGACTAGTCTGATTTCTGTTCCTCAAGCACATCAGGCTCATTCTCACCTCAGAACCTTTACTCTTGCTGTTTCTCCTGCTTGGCCTGCTCCCTGCTTGACCCCCAGATCTTCCTGAGTCAGACTTCTTCAGATCAGTCATTTCCCCACAAATGTCATCTCCTCAGAGTTCTTTCCTGACGACTCAGTTGAAATAGACCCCTCACCTCATACTTAACATTGTCTAAAATTATCTTGTTTTTTTAAATTTGCTTACCTGTTTATTGCCTGCCTCACTCCCTTAGAATATGCCCCATGAAAGAGCACATGGCCCATTTTGTCACCGCTGTATTCGCAGGGCCTGTTCAGTGCCTGACACAGTGTGTGTTCAAAAGTGAACGCATGGAAATATTTGGAAGCCATATATCTGATAAGCGTTTAATACTCAGACTATATGAAGAACTCCTACAACTCAATAACAAAAAGACAAACAATCCAATTTAAAACTGGGCAAAGGACTTGAATAGATATTTCTCCAAAGAAGATGTACAAATGGCCAGTAAGCACATGAAAAGATGCTCAACATCATTAGTCATTAGGGAAACACAATTCAAAACCACAATGAGATACCACTTCTCACCCACTACAATGGCTACTATTAAAAAAAAAAATCAGAAAATAGCAAATGTTGGTAAGAAAGTGGAGAAATTGGAACCCTCAGCCATTGCTGGTGGGAAGTAAAATGGTACAGCCACTGTGGAACACAGTTTGGCGGTTCTTCAAAAAGTTAATATATATATATATATGTAGTTGTTAGGTGCCGTTGTTGAGTTGGTTCTGACTCATAGCCACCCTGTGTACAACAGAACAAAACACTGCCTGGGGCTGCGCCA
>NW_004443942.1:12297555-12308479 GCF_000243295.1 Trichechus manatus latirostris
AGTCCTAAGTAGAATAATAGAAGTGAGCGCAAAGCACCATGCAAGCACACAGGAAGAAGGGATTACTTCTACCTGGGGTCTGGGGTAAAAAAGGGGGCGGCATTTTCACAGGACCATGAGTCAGAATTGACTCAATGGCAGCAGACAGACATGCAAAAGGATGAATAGGTCTTTACTTGGTTGTCAAAGTTGGGAAAGGGGATTGGAGCTGAGAAGACAGTTGAGGCAGAGGGATCTGGGTGGACAAGGGCATGGAGATGTCATGAGCATGGCAAGTTTGGAAAAAGGCAAGAAAGTCAAGGTCTGGAACCTCAGATATGTGCTAGATGGCAGGTATTGACTAGGGATGAAGCTGGAAGGACAGGCTATGGTTATATCGGAAAGGCTTTGGAAGGCACGCTAAGAATTCTGACCTTCATCCACAAGGCAGTAGGGAGCGCTGGTAGGTGCAGGAGTAGAATACTCTGCTGTGGAACTTAGTGTTACAGCCTTCTGAATGCCATCCCTGGTGCTAGGATTGATTTGGTTGCCAAAGGGCCTGCTACCTCAACATTTCTCCCATCAGTCTGCCACAGTCTCAAAAACGTCTTCTAGGATACCTCTTAGACATGAAGGAACGAAGAAAATATAATTCTGCTCTTCAGGATGGCAATGCAATACCTTAGCATCCATTGGCCATGAGCAAAGAGCAGGGTTTCTCAACTTCTGCACTGTTGACATTTGAAGCCAGATAATTCTTTGTTATAGAAGACTTTTCCTGTACTTTGTAGTATGTTTAGCACCTCCCTGGCCTCTAACCAGTAGATGCCAGTAGCACCCCGATCCCCAGTTGTGACAACCCAAAATGTCTTCAGACATTGCCAGACGGACCCTGGGGGTAAAGTTATCCCCAGTCATATGGTCTGGAAGCATCAGCGCAAGACTGGTAACTCCTGATTACTGGAATGGAAAGAGAGTGAAGACTGGTAACTTCTGCTTCAGTTCCTTGACGGGTTGAGTGTGATTTCTCTCACAGTTCACATTCCTCTGGTTAAGGTTCACACTTTCCTTGGCTCTCTGGTCACCCTTGACTCTCAACTTTCTTTTAATTCTAGGTTTTTTATTGAGGATGAATCATTTTTAGGTACCTGAATGTTACAATTGGTAGGGAAACTGATGTCCCTTACCCGGAACCATGAAACATGAGCTAATGCGTATGCTTTTCTGTGGGCTATTCTGCATAGATTACAAACCTGCTGCAGGGTTAGGAGGGAACTCTGGCTGCAGACATGAACTGTTGGACTGGCACAGTGCTTTTACATGTTAAATTATACACCCTTAGGTGAACCGTGTAGTCTCCAATTTACTACGGCACCACCAGAGTGGTGTACCTGACTGTTCAGACTGTCTTGTACCTGACTAGTTCACACATCTGTATTACCTGCCTGGCCACTGTAAGCCACTGCAGTTCATGACGTATGCTTTAGATATAGAAGTGCCCATCTAAATGGAATATTTTAACCCCAGTTTATTTACAGATAGAAAATGGTGGTGTTGAAGGTGGAAGATGATCCAGCTCTGTGGGCAATTTTACTAATGTTTCTACTGTGGGGTCCAGCATCATGGACTCCACTACACTTTCTCCTCACTTATTGACTATCTTTTTATCCGACATTTCGTATTTATGACGATAGTAAAAAATCTACTATCCGACTAATTTGCACATTAACGACATATGTCTGGTTGTAACGAACGCAGAGGCACAAGGCAAGAGTAACACTGGCTGTGATGATTAAGGTTATGAGTCTAGTTGGCTTGGCTGTGATACTCAGTGGTTTGACAGTTATGTAATGATATAATTTGGCAGTTATATAATGATGTAATTTGGCAGTTACATAATGATATAGTCATCCTCCATTTTGTGATCCGATGTAGTTATCCTCCATTTTCGCATAATGTTGATTTCACATAGCAACCTGGCATTTGGAAATTAACCATGTCAATAAGTGAGGAGAGGGTGTATATTTTATTTATGTTCTCTCTTAGGTAGAGAATTATGGCTAGATAGAAAGTGTTCTCCTTCTCCTCACCTTAGCTCCTGCCATTTACATTCAAGGCTGTACTCCTGAATTTCAGGGATCGAGTAAGCGTAATGAAATAGGCCCAGGTGCTACCTTATGATTTTGTTGACCTTGTGCTATTTGAAGATTCCTCAAATTTTTTTCTTGGGTATCTCACCTGCTAACAATGGATTGCTGTGAATTAAACTTTGTTTTTTCTTTGGGCAAATATAGTACTCACCAGCTTGGGGCTTAATTTGACAAAAGTTGTTCCGTAAATAAAAACTAAACCAGAATACTTCCTGTTTCCCAGTAAAGAGGCATAGTCTGTGCAGAATATTATCAAACTGAAATATTGCTATGAACTTCTTATTACCTCAGTAGCAATTCTTGTGGGATTTACTTATCTGTCACATCTTCAGAAAAATTTTTCTCTTTAACTTCTCTGGCATTTTATCTGTAACATTCTAAGGACCCTTTCACATTGCTGCCTTTCTTTGTAGAATGAACAATTTCTTTCTCTATACTGTACGCTCCTTAAATCCTACAACCATGGTATATGTGTCTGTACCTCCACTATGTCCTACAGAATGCAAAGATGCCCAGAAGATACTCAATATGTTGTTATTGGATGAATGAAGACATGATGTGGAATTTAGGAGGGGAAGACGTGATACGGTTTTTTAAAAACAATAAAAATTTAAAAGAAAACTTAGAAAGCACAGAGACAAATAGAAAACAGAAGTCACCTTTAGTCCTACCACTGACAAGCAAGCACTGTGAATACTTTAGTATATCTTTTTTTATATCTTTTTTTTTTATATCTTTTTTTTACGAGTATAATTTTTCCATAAAACATCAATCAAACTTAAATGCAGGTTTGCATCTTGCTTTATTTTTACTCTTTGCTTCATAGTATGAACATCTTCTAAGCCATTAAATATTTCTCTAAAATACCATTTTGAATGGTTACATAGTATGTCAGTGATGGCTGAATAAAGATTTACTCAAGGACATTTAAGGAGCCCTGGTGGCGCAGTGATTAAAGCCTTCAGCTGCTAACTGAACGGTTGGCAGTTCAAACCCACAAGCAGCTTTGTGGGAGAAAAAATCTGGCTATCTGCTTCCATAAAGATTATAGCCTTGGAAACCCTATGGGGCCTTCTATTCTGACCTATAGGTCACTATGAGTCAGAATTGACTCATTGGCAATGGGGTTTTTTCATGGACATTTAGACTGGTTTTAATATAGAATATTACAAACAATGCTTTGATGGACACCCCTATATAAGATATCTGATACTTGTTTTGATACATTCTTAAGAGTAAAATTATTATGCTAAAAGTTATGAATTTTTTAAAGCTTTGATATACCTACTGCAATTCCCTTCAATTTTTCTTTACAGGTGTCCAAGACAGTAATTTACTGAACAGTACTTTATTCACAAGTGGGCCAACATTTGAGCATAATAATTATAATAATAATGGTACCTGTACAAGGTCCAGTTTAGAAAGTGCTTGACATTCACTTATCTCCTTTTGCACTCAGGACAATACGTAAGGCCAGCAAAAAACAGTTACCACTGAGTCTACTCCAACTCATGGCAATCCCATGTCAGAGTAGAACTGTGTTCCATGGGGTTTCCAATGGCTGATTTTTCAGAAGTAGGTCATCAGGACTTGCTTCTGAGGCACCTCTGGGTGAACTCAAACCTCCAACCCTTTGGTTAGGAGCTGAGCACATTAACCATTTGCACAACCCAGGGACTCCAAAGCAGACACTATTTTTATCTTGCAGTTTAGGAGTGTTAGATGACTTGTTCAAAGTCACACAGTTCATCAGAAATCATTTATGTCCTTTCCGTCACACCAAGAGGGCTAAATGAAGAGGAGGTGGGGGAATGGAGGGACAAATGCAATGAAAAAAAAAAAAAGCCAAACCATTAAAGATTGGAAATATAACCTCAAAGAAGAGAGTGGATACATTTTATGAGTAGATCAATACAAACACTATTGGAACTTGGGGTGTAAATTTAAATTCTAGGAAAATTGCACAAAGCGTGGTCCCTTAAGCTCCTATTCCTCAGAAATACTTTCCTAAAATACCCTGATAAGCTTGTATTTCTGTGGGCCCCATTTGTGTGTGGTTGAGATGATGTGCAAGACTGGAGGTGATTTTATCAGAGGAAAGGATGTATAGCAGTTGCTGCTGAGTTGATTCTAATTCATGGTGACTCCGTAAGTGTCAGAATAGACTTGTGCTCCATAGGATTTTCAATGGCTGCTTTTTTGGATGTAGATCTCAAGGTCTTTCTTCTGAGGTGCCTCTGGGTGGACTTAACCTCCAACCTTTCGGTTAGCAGCTGAGCACATTGACTGTTTGCACCACCCAGGGCCTCCAAAGGACATATAGGAGTTGTTTCAAACACTCAGAGAATATCAGAGGTAGAAGGGATTTCAGAGGACTTTTCCAACTCCCTCATCCCAATTAAATCTCAGAGAGGAGAAGTAACTCATTCAAGGTCACACAGATTCAGTGTCAGGGTTCAGGATAGACCAGAGAAATATACAGTGTGGAAACGACAGAGTATAGCGAAGGAACCAGGTCAAAATAAAGCAAAACAATTATTTTTAACTTTCGGACCGACGGAAATCTTAATTAATTTAGCATAATGTGAGGATTGCTACTGTGTTACATCCAAATGCAATTTCAATTTACACAGAAGGCAAAGAAATATCCACGAAAATCTCTCAAATAAGCTTTCCTGTTTTCTTTACATATATTTAGCTAAGTAATTTGATGAGATCATTTGAATCATATAAATAAACAGGCCGAATGATGCAGCAGGAGACATTTTGGTAAAGTATAAATAAACCAAACCAGAGGTTTCTGAACCTGGTTGGTTCTCAAAATCACTTGGGGCACCTTTTGAAAATACAGATCTCCAGGTCCCCGCCCCAGAGATTGTGATTCAGTCTATCTCATGAACTAAACCACTTACTTCCAAACTTACTAAAAGAGTAGCAAGTATTTTCAATTTTAACTGAATCCTTCCAAATAAAAGCGTGAATTCTTAAGAAGTCTTAAGACACTGAGCACAATGTTTTTTTTTGTTGTTGTTTTTTGTTTGTTTGTTTTTTTATGTCAAAGTCAAATAACCACATCTGCTTAAGAATTAATTTTGGAAGGTAAACTTCTAAATGTCTGTTTAAGAAGACCCCATACCTAGAAATGTCTCAAAATATTAAGATGGGGAGGCAGTGATGATCAGTAAATGAGTTTTCTGTTGTGTAAATGTTTATACAGATGTTGTAAGTCAGACTTTAAAAACAAAAAACAAACCTTAGGCTGCTGACAGCAGACAACTTTGCATATGTGTGTTAACAGGAGAATGTGCTCTGTTTCAAATGAATGGGGAAGCGGCCTAAATGACTTTCAGATTAGCTGGAACAGATGGAAGGGTCACAGTTGAACAACTTGACAAACCAGCATAAAGGCAACGTTGAAGTGGAGTTCATTGCCTCTGACAGATACTGTCAATCAACACAGGCACTCTCAGTTAACCAACAGCCTGGCCCTTTAAAGATTTTAAAAATAATTTTTTAAAACGTATTTTGAGGAAAGAACTGGAGTGTATCTGGTCTATTTTAGGAATAAACTCCATCCCAAACTTACTAACATTTTAGAAATCAAACAATAGATTGCAGACATTTTGGAAATTAATATGACATACACTTCACGTTAGAGGTTTTCAATAATAAATCATTTGGTAAAAATTTAAGCCACATTATGGATTGTGGAGATCCTATCATCATACTAACTAGAACACCGTATAGAATACTAGAATGAAGGCAATCCAAGTTTCTATTTAAAAAAACACGAAACAAAAAACTATCCAACTTGAATTTTGGCCAACTGTTATTAGAAAGACATGTCCAAGCAAGTATTAAAGTGTACCATATTTATATTGTTCTTTCCCTGGCTCTCACTTTGTAATTTGATATGCATTAAATTTTTGTATGTGGCCCAAATAGTAAAAAAAAAAATCCTCTTCCACTGTGAGCTCAAGATGAGAGTTAAGATGCAGCTTTGCCTACTTCTAGCCACTAGAGTACCCTTGAGGAGTGTGAAGACCCTTCCAGACCATCAACCTCAGGTGGGCTGTCTACAGAAGGCCACCTGCCTCAGTACAGCTGATTAATCCAAATTGGCCTGCTAGTTCCTATGTGCCTCTACGCAGGTTGCTAGAAGATTGGACTTCTGTTAAGTTCAGAAAGGAGACTGCTATTTGCACTTCTATATCCAGGCCTCTAACCTTGATCATTGGTTGACTATGGAACTTAATCACTTAGTCTGAGAGTGCCCATGGGCAGTGGAGATACTAATTATTAGAAGCATAGGGAATCTCGGACAGCAAGTGTCATGACTAAGTTGTTAACCTTATAGTCAGATTTTCTTCCTTAAGGCTAGCATGCATTTGAAATAGTAGCTTGAAAAACAGGCCAATTCTTGAGATATCTTGCTGATTGTATCTCTATGCTGTGGTGATGTTTTATGTCCAAGGCCGTTTTCACAGGGCCATGAACTGAAGTCCAAAATGCAGTCCCCTAATTCTGTGCTTGCCCAGGTCATGGATCTTTCTCCCCCCAACCCATGCCCCATCTTTAAAAACCTACCTCACTCACAGTCTAGAAGAGGAAGACCAAAGGACCGCAATACTTCAGCCTGGTCACAGCTGCTTAGACCCATGTGGACACCCCACTGAAGCTTAGCCAATCAGAGTCTCCCCCAGGACTTTGGAATTTAGGCACAGAGACTGAAACAGTCCATTGGAACTATAGGACAAATAGGGTGGACAATATGGCTGTGCAAAGCCTTGTCCAAGTGGGATTTTGGGAGAATAGAAACTAAAAGCTTGGCAGAGGAAGCTCATCTACAAAGAGGAGAGTGGATTAGACCTAAACAAAGGAGCCAAAATGAGAGAACCACACGGCTCCCAGGAAAGGGAAAAAAGTAGACATTTTTTTTCTCTTGCTGTACATTCTGCAATTGGTTAATGGGACATTCCCCTTTCTCTTTACACTAAACTCACTTTCACTTAAATTAATTTGAGAGGGGTTTTGTTCTTTATAAGCAAAGATCCTGACTTAGACACCATGGGATTTCCAGTTACTTTTTTAATTTAAAACATTTATTGAGCACCTACTATATGGCTGGCATTGTGCCAGACTTTGGGGGTCAATAACGAATGAAAGCAGCATGGGGCATGTTCCTGTGGAGTGTACAGTTCATGTCAGCATCTCACATTTTCCCCTTACTACATCTCACCACCTCCTCCATGCCACATAGGAGATTTCTGCTGAGGAACATAAAGAAGTAAACCAAAGTTTTCCTCAGTACCCTCCCATCCTCTCTTCCCTTTCCCATCCATTTCTTTGGCAATCTGCCTTCTTGGTGCCAAAATGCACTCATTAAGAATAACTTTATGAAGGTAGCTTCCCTCCTTATTGTTCATTTCCTGCTTTCTCACATTAAAACTTCTTTCTCCATGTCCAATTCTCATAGGTCCTTGCTAGGGAATAGAAGTCAGTGATTCACTGGAGCTGTGTATGAATGAATGACTATGGTTTAGTGTGGTATTTGTGTCATTTATATATTTATAAGGAAAATAAAAGCCCCCAAACATAGTGATTTAAAACAATGCTTATTTATTTTGTTCATGAATCTGCAATTAGGGCAAGGGTACCAACTGATACGGAAGAAAATAATAAAGACAAAAACACTGAATTAGAGAAGAGAGAGACGAAATTTACACATAAATCTAAGTAGTAGTTCTTTGGCAAAATCAATTAAAGAGACGTTGTTAGTTGCCGTTGAGTAGGCTCCGACTCATGCAGAACCCATGTACAACACAATGAAACGTTAGTAGCTGATGGCGTCAACCTTTGCACCACTCAGGAACCCTTCCCCCTTGCCCTGGCAATCACTAATGTACATTCTAACTCTATAGATTTGCCTATTCTGGGCATTTCATATAACTGAAATCATACAATATGTGAGCTTTATGTCTGACTTATTTTACTTAACATAATGTTTTCAAGGTACATCCATGTTGTAGCATATATCAATATTTCATTCCTTTTTATGGCTGAATAGTATTCCATTGTATGGATATACCACATTTTGTTTATCTATTCATCAGCTGATGGACATTTAAGTTATTTCTACTTTTTGGCTATTGTAAATACTGCTGTTATGAACATTCATGTACAAGTTTTTGTTTGAATAAATATTTTTAAAGAAAATTTGATGATATAGAAAAATCATAAAATACATGTAAAATGAGAAAAGACATTCAAAACTATCATTATGTTATGATTCAATTTTATATTCTAATATATAAAGACTAAATAAATAGAAGAATCTCTAAAATTTTCACCCTTATTGTCACTGAGTGACAGAACTATGATGATTTTTATTTTATGTATTTTTTTTTACATTTTCCAAAAATGTCTACAATTAACATACATTGTTTTATAACAGGGAAAAGTAACTTATTAAAAAATAGCACATTGGAAGTGAGGAAATAGAATTAATGAGTGTCATCTGTTTTTTGGGGGGACTGTGACTGAGATAGGAGGTGGATAACAATGTGATACTAACAGAGAATACAGAATTGCAGAATTTTTTAAAAAGATGGGTGATTGGAGCATATTTATAATCTGTGCAGAAGAAGTCAGCAAAGAGTGAAAGGTTAACAATATAGGAGAGAAAGGAAGGGGCAAGGTCCTTTTCTTAGAGAAATCAGGAGAAGAATAAATCAAGGATACATATTAAATGACTGACCTTAAAACAGGACGAAGTATACATCTTGCTCTTAGTTTAGAGAGGTCTTTGGTGAGAGTGGAGGCAAATGGAGATGAGGTGTAGGTGTATGGAGAGAAGTTTTAGGGAATTCATATCTAATAGACTAGTATTCTTAGTGAAATAAGTTAAGTCAAATGTTGGAATGAGTAGGATGGAATTTGAATTTCAAACTTGAGGAAGAATAATAAAAGCTTGGATTGTGCAAAGTAAGTAACAAGGCACATCCAGATATCTGCAATACTCAATCTGCTTTTTATTGCCTTTATTGCATTCTAATTCATGCTCATGTTTTACTCACCTAAGAAATCCTTTCTTTAAGCATATTCTGTTTCCTTTTTTATTGCCTATTTGATCCTGTTTTATAAATGTAATAGCTTCTAGAGCTTACTGACGATCAATACAAATTGAAGATTTTGTAGTTTTCCTTTGTTTCTTAGAGATGCATTTCTTCTCTTTCCTAAGGTTGGCCATTCTTTTGAATTGCTGAATCTGTTTCTGTATCCAGGGAATTATCTTTTTGCTTATCTTTACAGTGAAAGTATCATGGATTGAATTGTGTCCCCCAACAATATCTGTCAACTTGGCTAGGTCATGATTCCCAGTATTGTATGACTGTGTGCCATTTTGTAATCTGATGTGATTTCCTTATGTGTTACAAACTATCACTATGATATAATAAAATGGATTAGCGGCAATTATGAGGTCTACAAGATTAGGTAGTGTCTTAAGCCAATCTCTTTTGAGATGTAAAAGAGAGAAGTGAGCAGAGAGACATGGGAACCTCATACCACCAAGAAAGCAGTGCCAGGGGCAGAGAGCGTTCTTTGGACCTGAGGTTCCTGCGCAGAGAAGCTCCCAGACCAAGGGAAGATTGACGACACAGACCTTCCTCTAGAGAAAGTGTTCCCTTGGAGCTGATGCCCTGATGCCTACCGGACTGTGAGACAATAAACTTCTCTTTGTTAAAGCCATCCACTTGTGGTATTTCTGTTATAGCAGCACTAAATGACTAGACAGAAATTCTTTATTTTTCCAGTATTGACAGCTGTCTTAGTTATCTAGTGCTGCTATAACAGAAGTACCATAAATGGATGGCTTTAACAAACAAAAGTATATTCTCTGACAGTCTAGCAGGCTAGAAGTCCAAATTCAGGGTGTCAGCTCCAGGGGAAGGCTTTTTCTCTTTGTCAGCTCTGGAGGAAGGTCCTTGTCATCAATATTCTCCTGGACTAGGAGCTTCTCAGCACAGGAACCCCGAGTCTAAAGGATGTGCTCTATTCCTGGCTTCACTTTCTTGGTAATATGAGGTCCCCATGTCTCTCTGCTCACTTCTCTCTTTTATATCTCAAGAGATTGATTTAAGATACAGCCTAATCTTGTAGATTGAGTCCTACCTCATTAACATAACTGCCTCTAATCCTGCCTCACTAACATCATAGAGGCAGGATTTACAACACATAGGAAAATCACATCAGATGATAAAATGGTGGACAATCACACAATACTGGGAATCATGACCTAGCCAAGTTGACACACATTTTTGGGAGACACAATTCAACCCATAACAAGGGCTCTGTGATCATTTATGTGTAACCTTTATGCAAGTCTTTAAACTAATATGAAAACAAAGTGCATGCTTCAATTTATTATAGTTTTACTTTTTGAATCAGTTAGAATTAATTTTGGCTATATTAGAAATAAAAATAACAATTTTTTAAGTGATATAGAAATGTGTTTCTTTCTCATGTAAAAATCCACAAATAAGGCTGTCTTCTCCACCAAGTCCTCAGGACTCAAGATCCTTCTAGCTTTCTGCTTTGTCATCGTAAGGGCGTGGTCTTCATTTCCATGGTAGAAGACAGAGTTCCAGCCATCACATACACCTTCTGAGTAGCAGAATAAGGGAAAGGCAGAAGAGACAAAGGAAGGTGTCTCAGTCATCTTGCGCTGCTCTAACAGGAATACCACAAGTGGATGGATTTAGCAAAGAGAAGTTTATTCTCTCACAGTCCAGTAG
>NW_004443942.1:12308692-12343645 GCF_000243295.1 Trichechus manatus latirostris
ACTGATCTTGTCAACCTCATCAGTATAACCTCATCACAGTGATAGAATTTATAACACATGAGGAGATCACTTATAATCTCATCATAGTGGTAGAGTTTACAACACATAAAGAAATCACATCAGATAACACAATCATACAATACTGGGAATCATGACCTAGCCAAGGTGCTACACACATTTTTGGGGGGACACAATTCAATCCAATACAGAAGGCTTCTGGAAGCTGTCACATGATACTTCCACTTACATCCCATTGGCCAGAACTCAGTCACATGTTTGAATCCTACTTGCAAGCAAGGCTTGGAAATGCACTTTTTATTCTTGGCAGCATGTGCCCATGTAAACATTTCATTACTTAGGAAGAGGAGGAGAATGGGTATGATGGGCAATCAGCAGTCTCTGTCACTCTCTCACTGTTTAGAGATTCTTTCATCTCCTGGGATAGAAGGAAATAGTACTAGAGGCGTCAAGGCAGGGATATTTACTTTCATATCTGAGTTGCTTCTTCCTTAGGTTGGGTATGGTTGTCTGAATTAACCTAATACCCATTCTATTTTCTAAGTTGAAGCACTGTTCTTGCTGGGAACCAGCTTTAACAGTTCCTAGTGTTTTGGCAGACTATCCATCCATGTCAGGTATGGTCTGTTGAAACAGGATCCCTATTCCTTTTGGATTATAGCACTTTGCCCTTCCAGAGGCTTTATTTCGGAAGCTTGAAATTTCTCCTTAAACTGATTTCCCTGAAAAATGCTGCAAACTAGAGATTGTTATCTGGGTCCCACTGGAGTTTATTCCATTTACAACTCAGGCAGTCTTTTTTCCCAGATGGCATATTGGTAGTAGCCTCCAGCAATACGGTGCTGCCTGTGCTATAATCTACAGGAATTCCTTGAAATTGTTGACATGTGAGTGGCACCATTTCCTAGCTTTCAGTGGAAGGTGGGTCTTTCTCCTCCATAATAGTTGATTATCTTTGATAATTTTATTAGAAATTTTGTTGAGGGAGGGGACATTAAGCAAAAGGCTTATTATTGTTTTCTTTAATCAGAATGCATTCCTGATCTTTCTTACAGCATCATAGATTGTAACTTGGCATACCTCCTCCACAAGTAGGCTGTACCCAAAGTTGTGATTTTAATATGCACACATTTTTTTAAAATGATTGTAATCATCTTGTTCATGAACTTCCAAAAGAGACAAATATCAGTAGGTTTAAGGAGATTTGAGCTCCTAGGATCAGAAACTCACTCAACTAACGTTAAGAAAAGGGGAAATTTTATAAGTATGCACACTAACTGGACCAGGAACTAGAAAGCCAAGAGTATCTCAGGCACCTGCCCTCTCAGTCCCTCCCACAGGGCCCATGTGGTTTCTCATCCTGATGCTGCTGTTTTCTGCAAGTCTGCTCCACCTTCCTAGCTCCTATCAACTGGCTTCCTCCTAATTTCAGTGGGCCCTTGACCCAAAGCGGACACCCCAGTCCCAGGTCTGTCTCAAGATATTTATGCTCACTTCTAGAGCTAACTGTCTTGTTTTTTTCAAATTCCCAAGAGAAGAATCTGATTGGCTCAGCTCAACTTTGCAAGCAGGCTTTTAAAGCATAAATCACAGGTCACTGGACAGACTGCTCTCAAGTCTGAGCCCGCTGCAGTTTGTGTGAATTGAGTCTTGGAGAGCAGTGTAAGAAGAAGCATGGGGTACAGAGCGTGGCTGGTTAGAGCAACAGGGACTACATCTCTCTCTGGGTTTGTCTGGGCTTGGCTCCAATCTAGGGTGTGTCTAGGACTTCTGCATGTTGACTCTCTTTAGCCAACAAGAATATATGCCAAACTCCTTAACCAAGCTTCACACTCTTAGATGTGCCCACTTTTCTGACCATGCCCCCCACTCTCACCTTTTTTGCCAGTCTTATTGGACTATTTACTTTACCCCAAACCCCCTATAAATATTCTTACCTTCAGGTCTTTGCTCGTGCTATGCCTACCGTACCGTCCCCAACTCCTGCCATTCCTCAAAGGCCAATTGAAGTTGCTCTTTCTTAATACCACTAATAGCTACTGTTTGTTGAGTATCTGCTATGTGCCTGGCATTCTCCTAGGTACTTTATATATATATAATTTTATTTAATTTCTCTATTTATCTTTCAATATAAGTATCATTACTCCATCCTACAGGTTGGAAAGTAGAGGCTTGGGGAAGTTAAATTACTTACCCAAATTTATATGGGGCTAAATGTCAAATTGGAATTCTATACAGAATCTTTCTAACTTCAAAGTTTATACTTTTTCTATGTCACCATACTTAGTTGTGAAGAATTCTGTGATGACTTGAAACCACAGTTATCTTGTTCTACTCTGAATAATATTTGATATCTATTCTGAAAAGCTGATTTGACATTTAATAGTTATTACTTATAATACTGATTGTCTTTTGGAGTATGAAACTTCCCTCCCCAACTAGATTCTAAGCCAATGGTTCTCAGTGGAGGTGGTACTGCCCACTAGGAGACATTTTAGAAATTTGTATTGTGGGAAGTGGTCATCACATTGATTGGGGGTACTATTGGCATTCACTGGGCAGGGCCAACACAAAGGACAATCTCAAGCAATGAAAAATTATCCCATATCCCACAGAATTTTCAGATATCCCATCAGACATCCAGGGTTAAAATCTTGTTTGTACTGTGTGAAATAATTCAGGCACAAAAGGACAAGTATTGTATGATTCCACTTGTATGAAATATCTAGAATAGACAAGTGTATAGAGAACAAAGTTTATTAGTGGTTACCAAGAGCAGGTGGGAAAGAGGGAGAAAGAGAGACTGATTGTTCAGGGGACACAGAGATCCTGTTAAGGGTGATAGAAAAATTTGGAAATGGATAATGATGAAGGTTGAACAACATGATAAACATAATTAATGTCACTGAATTGTACATGTGCAGATTGTTGAAATGATAAATGTTTTGTTACATATACACTTATCACAATTAAAAAAAAAAAAAAAAGCTTGTTTATAATTACCCAAGGCTCAAACCTAACTCTGTTACCCAGGGACTCCTGTTATACATATAGACACCAAATAATATTTGCATAATTTTAATATATAGTGAACTTTTCAGGAATGTTGTCATTATTTAAAAAAAAATTAAAAAGACAACTATGCTTTGTTTAGTTTGGCTTTTAGTCAAGAGTTTTTCCCTAATTTCAGATTTTTTACATCCACCAATGGCAACACTGCTTGTGGTATTTGAGTCACCAGTAAGATACAGCTAAGGAGCCCTGGTGGTATGTCTGTTAAGTGCTCGGCTGCTAACCAAAAGGTTGGTGATTCAAACCAACCCAGCCACTCTGTGGAAGAAAGACCTGGTGATCTGCTTCTATAAAGATTACAGTCAAGAAAACCCTATGGGGCAATTCTACTCTGTAACACATGGGGTCACTATGAGTCAGAATCAACTCAACGGCATCCAGCAGTAAGAAGATACACTTACGCCAGTCTGCTTTTATAGCTATTGCATTCATAATGATGGTTTATATAGATGCAAATGTCTGACCTCTCATAAGGACTAGAATAGTCTTCAAACATTTACATATTGAAATATATGATGTTTTATTATAAATTACTTTAATTTCTCCTTTATATTACTGATAGGGTATCTTAGTCATCTAGTGCTCCTATAACAGAAACACCACAAGCGGATGGCTTTGACAAGAGAAATTTATTCTCTCACAGTCTAGGAGGCTAGAAATCCAAATTCAGGGTGTCAGCTCCAGGGGAAGGCTTTGTCTCTCTGTTGGCTCTGGAGGAAGGTCCTTATCATCAATCTTCCCCTGGTCAAGGAGCATCTCAGTGCAGGGACCCCTGGTCCAAACGACACATTATGCTCCTGGTGCTCCTTTCTTGGTGGTATGAGGTCCCCATGTCTCTCTGCTCACTTCTCTCTTTTATATCTCAAGAGATTGACTTAAAATAAAACCTAATCTTGTAGATTGAGTCCTACCTCATTAACATAACTGCCTCTAATCCTGCCTCATTAACATCATAGAGGCAGGATTTACAACACATAGGAAAATCACATCAGATGATAAAATGGTGGACAATCCCACAATACTAGGAATCATGGCCTAGCCAAGTTGACATACATTTTTTGGGAACACAATTCAATCCATGACATAGAGTATCACATTATCTTTTATGAAATCACATATATAGGTAAATTATATCGAGTATGATATTATTTATAGATAATTTCAATATAGTAAAGAAGATGTTAAACACTATGGCCTTGAGGAAAGAGGGCTGAGAAGCAGGGCTCTGAACCCTGGGAGAACAAGGATCAAGTCCCACACTGATTTGACTTCCCAAACTCCTGGTGGAGCTCCATGCATCTTGGCAAGAGATAAGCATTTGTTCAATCTAACCAACAGCAGGAAAGCAGCTCCAAACAAATCCATTAACAGTTAAGGCTGTGGATGAGGAAAGTCCTTTCTCTCAGAGTTCATTCCTGTTTGCAAATTGGAAGGACATATGCTGAATCCCTGGTTTCTGAACATGCCCTGTGATCTTGCATTTCTGTGCCTCGACTTTTCCACCCCCTGGAACTTCTCTTCCTCCCCCTGGCCGGTCTCAGCAAGGACAAATCCCCATTATCTTTGTCTTAGTTTTCTAGTGCTGCTGTAACAAAAATACCATAGGTGGGTGGCTTTAAAGAACAGAAATTTATTTTCTTATAGTTTAGGAGGCTAGAAGTCTGAATTCAGGGTACCGGTTTTAGGGGAAGCCTTTCTCTCTGTCAGCTCTGGGGAAAGATCCTTGTGCCTTTCTGTGGCCCCCACTACTCTTTGGTTCCTTGGAGATCTTCACCTGGCATCTGTCTTCCCGTTTATGTGCTTGCTCTGTGTCTAATCTGCTCTTTTTATAATTTGGAGGAGATTAGGTTTAGGACACACTCTACGCTGAAATGACCTTATTAACATAACAAAGAAAACATTATTCTCAAATGGGATTACATCTACAGGTATAAGGGTTGGGATTCCAACACTTATTTTGGAGGAACACAGTTCAATCCATAACATCCTTTAAGATGCAATTTAAGAAGATTTCCTGGTCTTATTGATGTCCTATTCAAATTGATGCATTTGAATTAAGTTGTTAGTGAAAAATATTGAATATAACATGGACTGCCAGAAGAAGGAACAAATCCGTGTTGGAATAAGTACAGCCAGAATGCTCCTTAGAAGCAAGGATGGCGAGACTTCGTCTCACATACTTTGGACTTGTTATCAGGAGGCACCAGTCCCTGGAGAAGGACATCATGCTTGGTAAAGTAGAGGGTCAATGAAAAAGAGGAAAGTGCTCAATGGTATGGATTGACACAGTGGCCACAACAATGGGCTCAAACATAGCAAGGACTGTGAGAATGGTGCAGGACCAGGCAGTGTTTTGTTCTATTGTACGCAGGGTCGCCATAAGTCAGAACTGACTTGATGGCACCTAACAACAACATTCTCTCTCTCCCGCATTCCTCAAAATGAAACTGATCTTTCTCCTGGACTCCCAGTATTTTATCTGTACCTCTTTTGTGGCACACTGGATTTAAAAAAAAAACAAAAACAAAAAACTATGTCTTTGTGTTCTTTATATATACTTTCATTATTCCTCCCAGAGAATGAGTTCTTTGCCATGGGAATCTGTTCCTGACTTATCTCTATATCCCACATACCTAGCATGAGGCTGGACACAGAATAATTGCTTAGTAAATAGCTGTTGAATAAATAAATGCATTACTGAAAGCAGTCCTGCTTTATAAAGCTGGGAGGAAAGATGTTTCAGAGGAATGGATACTTCATGGTGGTTAAGAATTGGGACAGGATTTGTTTTAAACAGCTTTCCTAGTGCTCTGCCTCAGGGAGTTTTGTATTAATCCTAAAAAGAAGACAACTAGAATAGTGCACAAATGCATTCATTTTTGTTAAAAGAAAGAATGCTAACGTGCTCAGTGGGGCCACCTCCTTTCTAACCACCAACCCTACTAATTTTGGAAGGCCAACACACCAATCAAATTGTTGTTCTCATTTTGTATTCCTTGTAGGGCTTTTATTTCATTGTGTGAAATAAACAAAGAGAACACTTTTGCTCCCCGCCTCTGACTCTTCCAAAAGGGTCCAGAGATTCTTTAATCCAAAAAGAGGAAAACAAGTCCAAAAGTAGGGAATGCCTCCTCTTTCTTTCCTATCCTTCCAGCATTCCCATTGGAGCATTATTGATACAACAGGCCAACTTCAAGGAAACCCTTGAATTTTGTTAAGAAAATTCCTTGTGATTTCATCAAGAAGTGTTGCCAGTGGTTGATTCTCAAAATTGAGACCTCAGGAAAGGATTTCCTTGAAGTTGGTGCATTGTGTCAATAATGCTCCAGTGGGAATGCTGGAAGGATAGGAAAGAAAGAGGAGGAATTCCCTACTTTTGGACTTGTTTTCCTCTTTTTGGATTAAAGAATCTCTGGACCCTTTTGGAAGAAGAAGGGGACAAAAGTGTTCTTTGTTTATTTCACACAGCGAAATAAAAGCTAAGCAAGGAGCACAAAATAAGAACAGTAATGAAAAGTTCCATACCGTTTCCTTCCCAAGCACGCCCATGCCCATTGCCTCAGTCACCTTAAAACAGTCCTGCAAGATCACAGGGATTTCATTCCCATTATTTGAATGAGGAAATATAATACAACGAGTCTACCTAGAACATTTTAAAGAGTTGAGTTATAAGTAGTAAGGAGGAAATAGTGCCTCCTTTCCTGAGAAGCCGGTTTAAAAAGATATGAAAGGCAGGTGGGTGGACGGTGACTTCAGAAGCCGAGGACTAGGCTAGAAGGACTTCCAAGAGTGTGATAAATCAGAAGAGTAACACAAGAAAAACATTGTAGTAATATAGTAATAAAATTGACCTTTTATTGAGCTCTGTTTTCTACTGGGCATCATGCTAAATACTTTATATGCGTTATTTTTAACTTTTTTGGGGGGGAAAAAGCCTGTGAGATAGGTTATTATTAGCCCTGTTTTATAGATGAGGAAAGTGTGCTCAGAAAGGGAAGTGACATGCTCGGGTTTCCAGTTAGTAAGCAGAAGACCTTGGATTTAAACCAAGGTGCGGCAGCTCCAAAGCCCATGTTCTTCTAGGACATTCTGAGGACAAATGTATCCTCAGAGTCTCTAAGCCCTCTAGGGAAATTCTTCCTTTTCAAAACCAAAAGAGACAAGGCTTGGACAACAAACAGAGGCTCTTCCCTTCATAAAAAAAAAAAAAAAAAAAGGAGTCTCCTGTAACCAAAATAAATAAACCCATAAGAAGAGCAAATGACAGAGCTACTGGGAGTTGGCTTTCACCTGCAGAAGAAAGCACAGAGATTCCTCCTAGGGACTGATGGCCCCTGTTTTTTTTTTTTTTTTTTCCTCTTGTTTTCAAAAGAGGCTTGGCTGTCAGGCTTTGATTCAGAACAGGAGTGCATTCAGAAGCATCCTCTGGTGGGGCTGGGAAGCTGCTCACATCCCCGGAAAATTCAGTGGGAGAAAAAGTTTATGGAAGCGAGTAGGAGTTTATTCAACAGTGTCTGAGGCCTTTCAGAGCCATGAGTGAGTGTCTATAAAGGGGCAGTCAAGCATAGGCTGGGAATTATCTCTGTTGGGTGCCTACCTGTGACAGGCCCTCAAGAGCTGCTAAGAGGCTCATTCAGTTCCCCAGGGGACAATGGCCAGTGGGGACAAACAATTCGGAGGAGTCTATCATTCTGGTGGTGTTATCTTTAGCACTGAATAAAACCGGAGTTCCCCCTTTCTGCTTCCTAGTCAACCCTATTTTTAGGAGCCAGTGGTACTTTTCAACTCTCTTTCACTATTTTTCAACAGGTTCACAAGGGCACGAAGTGCAGTATATAAAAAGAGGATAATGACTTGACTTGACTGCAGGAAAAGGCCCAACGAACAGAGCAGCCAAGCTTGCCAGACTAGAATAGATGAAAGTTTGGAGAAGAGCCAGGGAGAAATGGCATTGTCTGCATGGACAAGCTCCCCATTTCGCATACAGTACTTCTGAGATGCTAAAGCAGACTTTTGAAGTTCAAAGTTTAAAGAAGAAAGCGTCAACTTTGAACATTTATGAGTGAGAGATTAGAATAATACTAGGTGGCTTTCTCGGCTGCTCTGGTCACCGTTTTCTAGTACATGGCTTCACCCAATGGACTCTGATGAAGTAGCTTGTTTTGCAGGGCTGGCTTCATGAGCGTGTGACCTAGACAGTAATACAGTGCCCTGTGCTTAGAGGGCCCTGCACTGGGTTTAATGCTCTGCTGCTGCCGTCTTAAAATTCTTAATCATTTTTGAGCAAGAGTCTGTGCATTTTCATTTTGCATTGGGCCCAGCAAATTATATACCCAGTCCTGAGCTAGAGAGAAAAGAGCTATCACATTCCATGATCCCAGACACCAGACCTTTGCTGTGTCAAAATTATACAGGAAGGTAAAAATATAATTCACATTATATAAGCCATCAAATTATGTAGCCAGACCTGAGCTGTTTTTATTTTTTGCTTGTGTTTTTATTTCATATCTTGTTCCTGTTACAGAGAGAGGAGCGGTGCTAGATATTTTTGTTTTTGCTTTTGCTTTTTAATGCATAATATTTTTAAATTCCCCCAAAAGGTGGCAGTCTCGGAACAAACCTGTGTCTGTGTTTTATAATTAATTCTATGCTCCACTGGAGCCCTGGTGGTGCAGTGGTTAAGAGCTCAGCTGCCAACCAAAAGATCGACAGTTTGAATCCACCAGCCAATCCTTGGAAACCCTATGGGGCAGTTCTACTCTGAGCTGCTGTGAGTTGGAATTGACTTGAAGGCAACAGATTTGTTATTTATTTATTTTTATTCTCCATGTTCCACATGGAATTCCATATTCAGGATTCCCTTATGTGATTCCACAGTCAGAGGCTCAGGAGGAAATGAAATCCTTATTGAGACCTAGGGAGGGTTAAATTCATCTTGGGGGGACTTGTTTTTTTTTTTTTTTTTGGTTTTCAGGGTTTGGCAAGGGACAAAAGAAAGGTCAATCTTCCTGTCTCCCAGGTAACAGAGATCATAATGTCTGCTGTTTCACAAGCCCAATCACGGCCCCACTATTAGTGACTGCCAGAAGTAAAACAATATTCATGGAAGCAGTGGAGAAATAAAAGTTAACACTGTGGAGCAGTGTCTCTCTGGACTGGGATTGGAAATCGCTCACAATAAACCCAGACTGGGGGCAAGGGTACACCCTGGATACTGCCATGCTCCAAATAAAAATTATATACTAATGATGCTTTCCCTAACTGACTTTGGAAAGGAATTCCCTATGCCAAACCAAATGATCTGTAAACTTTCCACCTTTTAAAATTTTTCTAATTTTCAAACAAATTAGTATTAGTAATAATAATGACAGCAAGCATACGAAATAGCACTGGGATCCTGATCACAGATGTGGTTTCAAATCTTGATTCCTGCATTTCTAACTGTTACCATGGGCAATTTCCTAACCTCATTGATCCTTGATTGTTTCATCTCAAAAAATGGAGGTAATAAGGTCCACCCTAAACCCCAAGGTTTTTAGTTTCAGGATATGCTGGAATCCCTGGGTGTTGCGATTGATTAATGTGCTTGGCTGCTAACCAAAAGGTTGGAGGTTTAAGTCCAGCCAGAGCCACCTCAGAAGAAAGGTCTGTCAATCTACTTACCAAAAATTAGCAATTGAAAACCCCTATGGCGAACAGATCTAATCTGACACACATGAGGTCACCATGAGTTGGAATCAATTCGACAGCAACTGGTCAGGATTGGCTAACCTATGCCTTAACCTTTAAGTACTCCTATATATGAAAGCTGATAATGTTGTCATAAATGGTGAAAGGGACTTGCAACATTTCAGACTATATTATTTGGTGACAGAGTCCTTCTTACCTCTGCCCACCCACCCTCTGTTCCCTCCTAAGCTTCCTTGGTCTGACTATGCTTTACGAGTGGATCTCGGGCCCCACATTCTGGAATGTCCGAGTTGCCTGCAGGAGCCAGGACCTCTGTCTAGCGAGGGCTCCTGGAGGCCCCACTTCCAACCCCAACACATAATCATCTTCATGGGGTGATAGTCCCAACTGCCATCATTCCCTTGCCACCGGAGTGTTACCTCACAGATGGAGGACCCCGTCTGTGGGAAAGAAGAGACCATGACTTATCGGAACATATGGTTTCTTAATTCAAGTTAAAATGTCTGAACCCTGTTGCATCTGGTGCCATTTTAGTTTGTTAAAAATGCCACACAAGGCTGTGACTAAAGGGGAAGAAATGGAGGAAAATACAGTTATTACACACTCAAGAGCCGGGTTTTGCGGCTCATTACCCAGTGGCCTCCGTGACTAATTAGGTTTTGTCACTGTTGCCGGGTCATTATGCCTTAATTTTTTTGCATAGTTATTCAGCCGTCACATGAGGAAAAATGAAGTGGAGAAATACCCTTCTCTGTCTCTCCTGCTCTGAATCACTCAGGCTAAAAAACTCTCCAGGCAGAGAGTACCCGAAACTGACGAAATGATCATTTTGCCACAAAGGGACAAAGAAGTGTTAGTGGATTAAAGAGGAGCTTCTTTATCTGATGGCAAAGACCTCATTGAGGAGCAGAGGACACAATTCACTGGGGAAGATCATTAACTTTGAAGTCAGTCATCCAAAGATAATGTTGGTCCTTTTGCTTCCTTTGTTGCCCAACTGGCCTTAGCAACCTCTATTTTTTAACTCATCCTTGAAAAACTGGGCGAAAATGCATAATAAAGTAAAGGCCTTAGGTCTTCTACAGGCCGGAGGCCTAGGTTAATTTTTGCTAGCAGCAAAGTAAACTGAAGACACCATGGTATTAGCACAGTGGGGCTTGTGTTGGGTCCGGGATAGTAAAAGGACCCATGGTGAGAGGGGAGACATTGGTGTCAATCATGGGGTGGAAGGCCACAATGGCTGGTAATTGGCGTGGGTCCACCTTCTACATCTGTCCCGCTGAGCCTGCAGCCTCCGGCTCACGCTTGAGCCCCATCGCTAACAAGTAAACAATTTATCAGGGTTAGGTCTCCTGCGGGTTGCGCCATCACATGCTCCATTCAGCCCCGGTACCCCCCTAACCCCCGTGCCAGCCCCGCCACACACACAAAAATTTACGTACACCGTGCAATTTGGGGCAGACGCACCATGTAACAACAAATTTACAACAGGCCTACCATGAAAATGGCTGTGTCAATATAGCTGCAAACTGGGGTAGCAAAGCAGCTGTGTCGGGCCAGAAATGGTGGCCCCCAGAGAATGTCAGGGATAGAGGGTCACAGGCGCTGGATCATATCAGAGCTCATTATGACCCCTACTTTTTTTGACACAAGAACCCACACAGATGTTCACTGGAATCAGTAAATGTCTTATAAATAGCCTACCCATTTTAATGTCCTTTTCTGGATTTGTTTACTCTGAGCTTCGTTTTTGAATGGCTCATGGCTCTTCAAGAACCAGAATGTGGGGCTTGCTGGTAACCCTGCACTGGATGGTAAGAATCCTGTGATGAGGGTTTTGATGAGGTTGGCTGCTGAAACCAGACTTGACTCAGAAGATCTGTTTGGAAACCTCAAGTCTGTCTCTTTCACCAGCTGTGTGACCTTGGGCAAGTTACTCAGATCCTCACCTGACGGGCATGTCTTGCAGACTAAATGTACTTTTTTGGAGCCATATGTCTAGTATAACAGACAATTATATAAAGAAGGAAGTAACTTTTATTGAGCATCTCCATGCTTTATCTCATTTAATTGTACAACCACTCTGGGAAGAAAATTTTGTCATTTACCTTTTACGGATGAGAAAAGAGATATAGAAAAGGAAAGGGAATAGTAGGTGCCAGAAATGGAATTTAGAACCAAGTCTATCTGTCCAAAGTTCGTTCCATTCCCGTGTTGCTTTGCTAGGAAACAAGTGTTCTTGGGAATTTCAAATACACAATCTCATATTCAGATTGATAAAACACAATTCTGTCTCTTAGAAAACATCTCCTTGGAGGGCTGAGAGGAGGAGATTCCTATGAGATGGAAAGAACTTGTCAATAAGAGACTTTTTGGCTTGTTGTCAATTTCAAACATTCTGTCATTGACTTGCACTGTGAGGTTCCAATCCAATCCAAGACACCCTTGATTATGAGACACACAATTACTTTATGTACCACTAAGAAAGAAAAATTGCTGTCATTTATAATTTTAAGATGCCATCGGTTATAGCATTTATCCCTATTTAAGAGATATTAAAACGTAGAACATTGCACATTTTAGAATGAAATATAGGTACTTGGATCTCAGCATTGTGGGGCTGGTGAATTTTTCCAAGTTCTTGATGGGAAAAGCAATGACTTGATTTGCTCTTTATCATCTCTCACTCAGATTCCAGGGGTCTGAGCTAATCTACACTTAACAAGTACCTTGGGCATAGCCATGAATAAATATTAAAAGAAAAAATGAGTGAAGTTTCTGATGTCTTGGTTTTTAAATCATGCAAGAAAGCAGAACCTATACTTTGAGAAGGAATATTTTCTGCCCCACTCAGATCTCTAGGTATGGTCTTGCACTCACACCAGAGATACAGGAGGTCTTGGCCAGAGAGCCCCCCTGTGGTGTGTACAGCTGGAAATCAGACTGGTGCTGGTTCCCTCAGGGTCTTTGTGTTGAGTGGACTACAAAGTCAGGGCGGAGGAAGAGAGACGGAGCAATCTCCCCAGCCAGGAGTCTTAGCACCATTGTCCTCCCTTGCAGCTGAGACAAAGGAGCAATTTTATGCTAATCAGAGTACATGATTTGAGCAGTTTTTACAAATTTTACTTCTTTCACTTGGAAACGTGATAAATGAGCAGAGCCCACGCAACCACATTCCTCAGCTGGGGCGCACAGCTGTTGGGGCCTTCGTCAGGATGGGTACAGGCAGAGGAGAACTTGACGTGACTGGCCTCGCCTGAGCTGGCAATCTCTTTAGTGGCTTCCTCAAACTGGGGTCCTATGCAACTGCGGGCAGTGCTGCAGCTGGCTGTCTATGTTGAAATAAGTTAATATACTCACCTATGTGAGAGAGTGATCCCTGTTGGGGATAGAGGGGAATGGCTAGAGATTTGCTCTTCAGAATCAGGCATAAAGGAAAGTGGAAAAGAGCCTGTTTTAACCAGATCTACTGAATGCAACTCTAGGTGAAGGCTTCCAGAATAAGGTGAGACTTTGGAAAAAATAAAAAAACAAAAACCACTCAGACATACTCAGGTGAGCATTCTCAGTCCTTCACGAAGTGTCCCCAGCCTCTTTAGGTCTCCTACAGGCTTCCAAGGCACCTATGCTCCTGCCAAGCAGGCTGTGGGCTCACCAGCTTCCATGCCTTTGCCTTCATACACGTTGCTTCTATCACTGCGATTGACTTTTCATTTATTTATCTACCTCACCGCCATTTGTCAAAATCCTATGCATTCCCTTCATGTTCAAAATCAAATGCCCCCTCTTCCATGCAACCTTTCTTGATTTCCTGTATCAGAAGGAATGTGGTCCTTCCCTCCTTTGATCCCCTGTGACACTGTCTTAGAATTTTTTCTTTTTTAATTTGTTTAAAATCTCAAAGTGTGCCTTGTGTGATATTCACTTCCAGGGGCAGATTATCCAATAGGCAAGGTAAGCACGGTGTTTGCCTTGCTTATCATCTGTAGTAACAATTACACATTTTTTCACCACATCAAAGATTCTGCTTCTAGGTATAACTGGCAACTGTCTCTCTCCCAACCCCGTAGCACCTTCCTACAGAATCAAAGCATCTTTTCAAATTTATAATCCCTGACAGGGGCAGATGTCCCAGAAGCATGGTAAGCACGGGCTTACTTGCGCTTACTTACTAATCTAACAATTTACTAACAATTTCTCATGGGTAACGGATAATCCGCCTGTGATTGCTTTGTGTTATTTCATGGATAAAGCTTAGGACTGCCCAGTATTTGCAGCATGTTGTCTTGGCTGGCAAAGGACTGTGACTGGGAAATAGACTCACCAGTAGGGGAGGTTGGATACCAGGAGGACAGACACAGATGTAGACACTTAGAAATACAATTCACCAGGCTGAACATGGAACAATTTTTATGATAACTGTTTAAAGTAAAAAAAACTCATCTTTAATGTTAAAAAATACAGAAAAAAAGAAAAAATATTTTATATAAATATATGCATATAGATGTATATGTGTATATTTTATATATATACACCATCACTTGTCTGTCAGTTTGTCGTAATGTGGTGGCTTACAAGTTGCTGTGATGCTGGAAGCTACGCCACTGGTATTTTAAATACCAGCAGGGTCACACGTGGTGGACAGATTTCAGGAGAGCTTCCAGACTAAGACAGGCTAAGAAGAAGGACCTGGTGATTTACTTCTAAAAAAACTGGCCAGTGAAAACCTTATGAATAGCAGTGGAACACTGTCTGATATGGTGCTGGAAGATGAGCCTCTCAGGTTGGAAGGCACTCAAAATATGACTGTGGGAGAGCTACCTCCTCAAAGTAGAGTCAACCTTAATGAGGAGGATAGAGTAAAGCGTTCAGGATTCATTTGCTGAAGTGGCACAACTTAAAATGGGAAGAAACAGCTACAAGCACCCATTAATAATCTGAATGTGGAAAGTATAAAGTGTGAATCTAGGAAAATTGGAAGTTGTCAAAAATGAGTTGAAATGCATAAAGATCAATATCCTAGGCATTAGTGAGCTGAAATGGACTGGCATTGGCCATTTTGAATCAGGCAATCGTATGATCTACTATGCTGGGAATGACAAAATGAAGAGGAATGGCGTTGCATTTATCATCAAAAAGTGCATTTCAAGATCTATCCTGAAATACAACGCTGTCAGTGATAGGATAATATCCATACGTCTACAACAAAGACCAGTTAATACAACTATTATTCAAATTTACCCACCAACCACTAAGGCCAAAGATGAAGAAATTGAAGATTTTTACCAACTTCTGTAGTCTGAAATTGATCAAACATGCAATCAAGATGCATTGATAATTACTGGTGATTGGAATGCAAAAGTTGGAGACAAAGAAGAAGGATCAGTACTTGGAAATATGGCATTGGTGATAGAAACAATGCCGGAGATCTCATGATAGAATTTTGCAAGACCAACGACTTCTTCATTGCAAATACTTTTTTCAATAACATAAACCGTGACTATTCATGTGGATCTCACCAGATGGAATACACAGGAATCAAATTAACTACATATGTGGAAAAAGACAACGGAGAAGCCCAGTATCATTAGTTGTCATGGATTGAATTGAGTCCACCGAAAATATCTGTCAACTTAGCTGGGCCATGATTCCCAGTATTGGGTGATTGTCTATCATTTTGTCATCTGATGTGATTTTCCTGTCAGTCCTGTCTCTGTGATGTTGATGAGATGAGATTACAGGCAGTTGTGTTGATGAGGCCGGACTGAGTGTACAAGATTAGGTTGTGTCTTAAGTCGATCTCTTTTGAGATATAAAAGAGAGAAGCGAGCTGAGCGACAGGGGGACCTCATACCACCAAGAAAGTAGTGCCAGGAGAAAAGCACGTCCTTTGGACCCAGGGTCCCTTGCACTGAGAAGCTCCTAGTCCAGGGGAAGATTGATGACAAGGACCTTCCTCCAGAGCTGACAGAGAAAGCCATCCCCTGGAGCTGATGCCCTGAATTTGGACTTCTAGCCTACTAAACTGTGAGAGAATAAACTTCTGTTTGTTGAAGCCATCCACTTGTGGTATTTCTGTTATAGCAACACTAAATGACTAAGACATCAGTCAAAACAAGGTCAGGGGCCGACTGAGGAACACACCATTGATTGCTTACATGCAAGTTCATATTGAAGCCGAAGAAAATTAAAAGCAGCCCATGACAACCAAAATACAACCCTGAGTACATCCCACCTGAATTTAGACACCATCTCAAGAATAGATTTGACATATTGAACACTAATGACCGAAGACCAGACAAATTGTTTGATAATATCATGGATATCACACATGAAGAAAGCAAAAGATCTTTAAAAAGACCGAAAAGAAAAAAAAGACCAAAATGGATGTCAGAAGAGATTCTGAAACTTGCTTTTGAATGTAGAGTAGCTAAAGTGAAAGGAGAAATGATGAAGTAAAAGAGCTGAACAGAAGAGTTCAAAAGGTGGCACAAGAAGACAAAGTATTATAATGACATGTGCAAAAACCTGGAGTTAGAAAATCAAAAGGGAAGAACACGTTCGTCATTTTTCAAGCTGAAAGAACTGAATGAAAAATTCAAGCCTTCAGTTGCAGTATTGAAGGGTCCTATGGGCAAAATTGGAGAGCTGGTGGTGCAATGGTTAAAGCACTCAGCTGGTAAACGAAAAGTCAGCGGTTGGAACTCATGGGAGAAAGACATGGTAGTCTGCTTACATAAAGATTTACAGCCTTGGAAACCCTATGGGGCATTCTACCCTGTCCTACAGGGTCGCTATGAGTCAGAATCTACAGCAGTGGGTTTGGTTTGGTTTATGGGCAAAATATTGAACGACTCAGGAAGCATCAAAAGAAGATGGAAGGAATGCACAGTCACTGTACCAAAAAGATTTGGTTTATGTTCAATCATTTCAGAAGGTAGCATATGATCAAGAACTGGTGGTACTGAAGGAAGAAGTCCAAGCTGTGCTGAAGGCATTGGTTAAAAAAAAAAGCCTCCCGAAATTGGCAGAATACCAATGGACATGTTTCAACAAACAGATGGAACTCTGGAAGAGCTCACTCAACCATGTCAAGAAATTTGGAAGACGGCTACCTGGCCACCCAACTGGACGAGATCCATATTTGTGCCCATTCCAAAGAAAGGTGATCCAACAGAATGTGGAAATTATTGAACAATATCATTAATATCACACACAAGTAAAATTTTGCTGAAGATAATACAAAATCAGTTGCAGCAGTACATCAACAGGGAACTGCCAGAAATTCAAGCCGGATTCAGAAGAGGACATGGAAGCAGGGATATCATTGCTGATGTCAGGTGGATCCAGGCTGAAAGCAGAGAATACTAGAAAGATGTTGACATGTGTTTTATTGACTGTGCAAAGGTATTTGACTGTCTGAATCATAACAAATTATGGGCAACATTGGGAAAAATGGAAATTCCAGAACACTTAATTGTGCTCATTGCAGAACCTGTATATAGACCAAGAGACAGCCATTTATAACAGAACACAGGGATGCTGGGTGGTTTAAAATCAGGAAAGGTGTGTGTCAGGGTTGTATCCTTTCACCACACTTGCTCAATCTGTTTGCTAAGCAAATAATCTGAAAATCTGCACCATATGAGGAACAGGGCATCAGGATTGGAGGAAGACTCAACAACCTGCAGTATGCAGATGACACAACCTTGCTTGCTCAGAGTGAAGAGGATTTCAAGCACATACTGATGAAGATCAAAGAGCACAACTTTCAGTATGCATTACACCTCAACATAAAGAAAACAAAATTCCTCACAACTGGACCAATAGGCAACATTGAGATAAACAGAGAAAAGATTGAAGTTGTCAACGATTTGATTTTACTTGGATTCACAATCAATGCCCATGGGAGCAGCAGTCAAGAAATCAAATAACACATTGCACTGGGCAAGTCTGCTGCAAAAGACCTCTTTAAAGAGTTAAAAAGCAAAGCTGTCACTTTGAGGACTAAGGTGTGACTGACCCAAGCCATGATGTTTTCAATAGCCTCACATGCATGTGAAAGCTGGACAATGAATAAGGAAGGCAGAAGAAGAATTGATGCCTTTGAATTATGATCTTGGTGAAGAATATTGAATACACCATGGACTGCCAGAAGAATGCACAAATCTGTCTTGGAAGAAGTGCAACCAGAATGCTCTTTAGAAGCCAGGATGAGGAGACTTCGTCTCATGTAATTTGGACATGTTATCAGGAGGGACCAGTCTCTGGAGAAGGACATCATGCTTGGTAAAGTAGAGGGTCAGTGAAAAAGAGGAAGACCCTCAACAAGCTAGATTGACCCAGTGGCTGGAACAATGGGCTCAAATATAGCAACAATTGTGAGAATGGCACAGGACCTGGCAGTGTTTTGTTCTGTTGTACATAGGGTCACTATGAGATGGAAGTGACTTGAAGGCACCTAACAACAACAACAACATGTGTATACACATACATATGTATACTTACGTATATGTGTGTATATATAATATTTTTAATGTGACTATATTTTTCCCTCTCAGTATATTTCAAAGTGTTTTCCCTTTCATTAATTTTTTTTCTACCTATTTTTTTCTTCAATTTTTATCATGGAAAATTTCAAACATATACAAGTTTAGAGAGAATAGTATAATGAACTCCAATAGTATAATAAATAGTATAATGAACATATAGGATAATGAAACAGTTTTTCAACACGTTCCTTTGTTCCCTGTATTTCTTATGGAATAACACTTAAATCTAAATGTTGGATTCTCGTCCACCTGCATCACCTGGGAACTTGGACCCTATCCCACACCTACAGAATCAGAAACTTTGTATGTGTGTGTGTGTGTGTGTGTATGTGTTTTTAATTGACTGGATTTTTTTATTGTTGTGCTTTAAGTGAAAGTTTACAATTCAGGTTAGTCTCTCATACAAAAATTTATACATACATTGTTACGTAACCGTAGTTGCTCTCCCTATACTGTGATAGCACACTGCTCCTTTCCACCCTGGATTTCCTGTGTCTATTCAACTGGCTCCTGACCTTCTCTGCCTTCTCATCTCACCTCTGGACAGGAGCTGCCCATTTAATATCATGTATCTACTTGAGCTAAGAAGAACACTCGTCACGAGTATCATTTTATGTCCCATAGTCCAGTCTAATCTTTGTCTGAAGAGTTGGCCTTGGGAATGGTTTCAGTTTTGGGCTAACAGCAAGTCCAGGGGCCATGTCTTCCGGGGTCCCTCCAGTCTCAATCAGACCATTAAGTCTGGTCTTTATACCTCACTTTTTACCCTACCTTTCTCCTACTCTGTCAGGGACTCTCTGTTGTGTTCCCTGTCAGGGCGGTCATTGGTGGTAGACGCATACCATCTAGTTCTTCTGGTCTCAGGCTGATGAAGTCTCTGGTTTATGTGGCCCTTTCTGTCTCTTGGACTAGTATTTTCCTTGTGTCTTTGCTGTTCTTCATTCTCCTTTGCTCCAGGTGGTTGGGACAAACTGATGCATGTTAGATAGCCGCTCGCTAGCTTTTAAGACCCCAGACGCCACTCACCAAAGTGGGATGCAGAACATTTTCTTAATAAACTTTGTTATGCCAATTGACCTAGATGTCCCCTGAAACCATGGTCCCCAGACCCCCACCCCAGCTACTCTGTCCCTCGAAGTGTTTGGTTGTATTCAGGAAACAGCTTTGGTTTAGTCCAGTTGAGCTGACTTCTCCTGTAGTGTGTGTTGTCCTTCCCTTCACCTAAGATAATTCTTGTCTACTATCTAGCTAGTGAATACCCCTCTCCCTCCCTCCCCACCCTCGTAACCATCAAAGAATGTTTTCTTCTGTGTTTAAACCTTTTCTTGAGTTCTTATAATAGTGATCTTATACAGTATTTGTTCTTTTGCGACTTATTTCTCTCAGCATAATGCCTTCCAGATTCCTCCATGTTATAAGACGTTTCACAGATTAATCGTTGTTCTTTATCGTTGTGTAGTATTCCATCGTATGAATATACCATAATTTATTTATCCATTCATCCATTGACGGGCACCTAGGTTGTTTCCATCTTTTTGCTATTGTGAACAGTGCTACAATGAACATGGGTGTACATATATCTATTCGTGTGATAGCTCTTATTTCTCTAGGATATATTCCAAGGAGTGAGATTGCTGGATCGTATGGTATTTCTGTTTAGAATCAGAAACTTTGTTGAGGGTTCTGGCAGTCTGTGCTTTAACAAGACCACCAGGTGATCTGAATGAATATTAACATTTGAGAACCACTGATCTAGAGGTTTGATCCGACTCAGGTGTCAAATAAACAAATCCAGATATTGATAGGGAGTGCTTTATTCAGAAAGAAAAGGGGGAAAGGGGCTATTACAATAAGGGGAGGGGTGTATTGTAGTAGGGAGAACACTCCAACTGTAATACCTGCAAGCATTTAAAGAATTAGGGGGAAAGTGTTTTTCTTTTATAGAGACTGAGAGTAAGCAAGGCTAGGAAAAAAAAAAAAAAACCCTCGTGTGGGGAAGTGGAATGAAAGAGTGACTTCATCAAATAGAAAATTAGAATGTTTTACCCTGAGGTCAGCTTATTTTCTGAGTGGTTGTTGTTGTGTGCCGTCGAGTTGATTCTGACTCATAGCGACCTTATAGGACAGAGTAGAACTGCCCCATAGGGTTTCCTAGACTGTAATCTTTACTGGAGCAGATCGCCAGGTCTCTGCTGCTGTGGAGCCACTGGTGGGTTTGAACCACTGACTTTTCAGTTAGCAGCTGGGCGCTAAGCAAGTAGTATGTTGGCTCAGGCTGAGGGTGGGCCAAAGTTCAGGGACTTGGGAGAAGGAGGGAAGCTTAACCAAAGTTTGGTTCACAAGCACTTTGGATTTGATTGATCAGTGGGGACAAACAATTCAGTCACTCATTCATGAGGCAAAGAATGGGGATTTGGAGGGTCTGTGACTGGCCTTGTCATAGGTAAATTAGGGAGCATCCGTGAGTCTTACCTATGTCATACGGAAAGGGTGGTTATTTGGAGTAAGCCGTTTTCCAGAACACAAAGGGTGGGAGGAGTTCTTTAACCATTGCTGTTTTTCAGTATCATAGGGTTCAGGTAAAATTCAACGTTATCACAGGTTTGATTTTTTGGCAGGACTGCTTCATAGGTGGTACTGTGTATTTCCCTCAGGAGCCTCTATTTTTGAGATGTTTGCAACTTTTAATGATCATGGCCTACATCACGGTTTCTCAATCTCAGCGCTATTGATATTTTGACCAGATAATTCTTTGTTGTGGGGGACTGCCCTGTGCATTAGAAGACATTTAGCAGCCTCCTTGGCCTTCTGTTCACTAGATGCTAGAAGCATTCCCTCCCTTGAGTTCCAGACATTGTCAAATGTCCCTTGAGGGCCAATGTCCCTCCAAGCTGCAAAACACTAATATTCTAAATATATCATTGTGTCTTCGTTTACTAGCTGATGTACTATATATAAAGAGAAACTTCTCTTCAGCAGCTTATGATTTAAGATAAGATAGTCAGTTCTATAGGAATGGCAGGATAAATGCTTAATTCTTTCCCTTTATTTATGAGTTTTTAAAATAATGAGTTGTTCCCTAGGATCTTCCAAAGATCATAAATGTGATTTTGTTAAGTTCAGGGATCTTTTGAATTACGAATATAATCATATTTGAATTGAATTACGAATGTAATTCATATGTTCAACCCACTGCTGTTATTATTCTTATTGATATTCAAATTGTCCCAGCTTTGACCAGTAGAGGACTCTTCAAGTCAATAGCCTACTTTATTATTATTTTTTTATTTTTTCCCGTACAAAAATTTATACATACACTGTTATGTGACTCTAATTGCTCTCGCCATACTGTGACAGCACACTCCTCCTTTCCACCCCTGATTCCCCATGTCCATTCAACCAGCTCCTAACCCTCTCTGTCTTCCCATCTCACCTCCAGGCAGAAGCTGCCTGTTTAGTCTCTTGTATCTATTTGAGCTAAGAAGCACACTCCTCGCGAGTATCCCTTTATGTCCCACAGTCCAGTCCAATCCCTGTCTGAACAGTTGTCGATAGCCTACTTTAAATGGCTGCAGAAAGTACCATTGTAAGAATGTATTTGAAATTCAAGGCAGGCGTGTTTGAAAGTCAGGTCAGGAATAGTAACATTAGCGGTAGAAGACTGGCCCCAGGTGACACATTATTACACTTTCTTCATTTACTCATTCACTCCTTCAGCAATCATCCGCCAAGCCCTGTGCTAAACACTGGGAATATAATGCTGAAAAAGAGAAGGCTGTCTTCTCTCATATATTGGTTGACCATTTAACTTATTAGGCAACTCAAGATACTTACAAGAGTGAAAAGGGGTGGGGTTAATAATTACTCTGGGTCATAAACCGGGGCTGTCTTGGGCAAACTTACAGAGCTCACACTTCCGTGGCTGGACCATAGCTACTGAGCTGTGTTTCTGGAGCAGGATCCAAACTCTAGATTTGGATATGACTGTTGAGGAAGATCCTCATCCCAGCAGCCAAGTTACTGGTCAAGTTACCATATCCCGGGGAAGAAGGCAGAATCCAAGTTATCAAAACCTGGGCAGCTCAAGGTCAGAACCGGCCAAGGAGAAATGGTGATGATAGTCAAACTCCAAACTTCAGACTGAAGTTCCTTGAATCCCACTGCTGACAATCAGAATTTATCCTGTAGACTGGGGCAAGACTATGACCAAAGACAGGCATTAAATAACCATGGTGGTGAGTTAGGGAGGGTCTGATGTATTGTGTACATGTCTTACATCCCCTTCTAGAAGGCCAACTTCTCAAGCTCTTTGGGTGTTTTCTTTGCTCCTACAGTTTTTATCAGTGTGCCTTGTCCATAATGGGAGTTCAGTAATACTTTGGTTTTTTAGTCTGGGTTGTTGGCTGCAAGCCGTAGAAAATATCTGTAGCTAACAATCAGAAAAGGAACACGCTATAAAGACATGAGAGAGATCACAAAATTGATGGGCAAGTTGGGGATCCAGGTTCAGCAAAACGCTTAAGTGTTAAGAAACATAGTCAAGGTCATGAGACAGAAATACTCTTATGGGCATCCTGAACCCAGTGGTACTGCAGATGTGTCTAATTCCTCAATTGTCCTGTGGCCCAGTGAGAGCACTTGCTATGTGAGAAGACATATCTGTACCTGTCAGTTCCTGTTTTAGGAAGCAGAGCTGAGTCTCCCATTGGTGACTTTACCCCAAAAGACAGGGTGTTTGATGCTTACTGTCCCAAAACAATGGCAAATGCCCACAACAGTTGTTTGAATAGAAATAGCAAATAAAAAATGCTTTTTTTTTTTTTCTGTTGATAAATTTCTGCACTGTGAGAGAACCCCCAAGGATCCTACACAGGTAATGTCCTTTCTTTTTTTTCCCACAACTATCTAGATTATCTTTGAACCCTAAACTCCACCTCTGCTTCCTTTCTTTCCTAAGTCATCCAGATGGAAACAATGGACCCAGGAGCTCCATAGCTCTGTGGAACTTCCAGTAGAAATAGCATTGGCCATGGAGAGCATTATCAAACTCACAGGCAACTAAGAGTAGAGGCTTTCTAATGGAGCCCGGACTCTCATTTAGGCCAGGATCTTTTCTTTCCTGGAGTTCTTTCCTCTAGAAGAAAGCATGTCTTGAATGAAGTGGGCATATTGAGATATTTGAAATAATAACAATAATGACAACAGGTAACATGTATTTAGCACTTACTATGTGATAGACACTGATGTAACACTGTATAATTATCTCTTTTAATCCTCACAAGAATGCTACGAGGTAGATTATCATCTGAATTTCATAGATGAGGAAACCAAAGTGCAGAGTGGAGTAAACTGCTCAAGACTTACAGTAGAGATTCAAACCCAGGGTGCACATGGAATCAAAGAACCATAGAGCCTGCTTTTTGAGGAAATGGAGGTTCAACCACTAAGTTGCAAAGCTGGGACTTGAACCCATATCTGGCTGACACTAACGCCTATTATGGTAAACTATTCTAACCAACTTGATCCATGCATAACTCCCTCTCCACCGTACATATACTCACTTTTATTTAAACAAGAAATCAAGTCTCTTGTCCCCAGATTTTCATGTCTATCAGTGCAAAGTACAAGAAAGCATTTTCAGTAGAAATGGTTTATTACAACATTGTTTTAGAAAGGCTTATTCTTCAAAAAAAAGGAGCCTTGGTGGTGCAATGGTGAAAGCGTTCGGCTGCTAAACAGAAGTTGGCAGTTGGAACCCACCAGCCACTCTGGGGGAGAAAGATGTGGCAATCTGCTTTGGTAAAAATTACAGACTTGGAAATCCTATCGGGCAGTTCTGCTCTGTCTTCTAGAGTTTCTATGAGTCGGAATCGACTCAGTGGCAACAGGTTTTATTCCAAGTGTCCAAAATGTATTAAGAGATGTCTAAATCATGAGAGTTATCAACCTCAATGGTTTCTTCTGCATCCAAGTTGCTTCTCCATGTCCTTCCCGTGATTCATCAGGACAGGACAGGGCCTCATTTGTGTCACTTGCAAAAGTTTCTCATGATTTATCATCATCTTCTGGAAAAGTTAAACTTTTCATAGCCTGTTTCATCTTTTCCCTCCAATGCTTATCTTCTCTTCTTTCTAGCAGCTTTTTAATTTTCATGTTCCTTTTGATTTTCAAGGTCCTTAGTTTGTTCCTCACTGATACTTGGAGTGTCCTGCTTAACTTTTAGGTTCGTTTTGATAGATAGTTGTAACCACCAGAGAAGTTAGAGGCGGGTGAGTTAGCTTCTCTCCCAAACCCTGTTACAAGGTTATAATGAAAGTAAGTCTCAGACTAAATTCTGCCTCACATACAGATATTGACGAATATCTGTATGCCGTTCCTATACCCTGTCCTGTAAGCTTGATGAAGTGCCAGCTAGCTGTTCTTTTAGGTATTCCAATTACACCCTGCATGAAAGATTCACCTGAAGCAGACACAGCAGCATTCCCAGGCAGTATTCTGTCTCCTCTAACTGGTATTATACAATCAGAAATCTTCCTAAAGCAATGGCTAGACCCAGGACCAATTAGAGATTGAGCCATGAGTGCTAGCTCTATGGGATTCAGAGTACAGCCTCAGAGGATTCTTGTATCTTGTTCATGCAAGGGTGGAGGGCCACCCTAAACTATTTAGCCCATCCCTATCTCTTGAATATCTCTAATTTCTTTTTTTTTAATTTTAATTTTGGTAAAAATATACACAGCAGAACTACATCCATTTGTCAATGTCTACATGTACAGTTCAATAGCATTTGTTACTTTCTTTACATTTTGTTACCATTCTCACTGTCTCTACCCATATTGTGTCACCACCATTGACTTAGACTCTCTACTCCCTAAACTTCTCATCTATGCTTTAGAGTTACTGTTAACAATTTGATCTCATAGAGATATTCTTTAAAAAGAACACAATGGTCATGGTGAACATTTGTTGCTAATTTAGCTAAACAGTTGTTTAGTTTAAAGATGACTTCAGGGGATAATTTCAGTTCATGGTTTGAAGATTTTCTCAGAGTAATAGATTTGGGGGTTCCTCTGGTCTCAATATATCCAGTGAATCTGGATTCCGTAAGAATTTGAAATTCTGTTCCATATTTTTTTCCTCTTTTGATCAGGATTTATCTGTTGATTCCTTGATCAAAACATTCAGTAATAGTAGCAGGGCACCATCCAGTTCTTGTCTCATGGGTAAGGAGGCAGTTGCTCATGGAGATAGATAGACCTGTAATCCTGTTCCTTCTCCGATTCCTGGGTCTCCTTTCTCTGCCACTCCAGGCAAGTAGAAACTGATATGTTGTATCTTGAATTGAATATCTCTAATTTCACCAATGAGAACCCATTTTTTAACATTTATAATATTATTTAACAGGACACTAATTTCACTAATTATCCTTTTTTGACACCCAATATGCCAATTAGCCACATGTGAGTTGTTGATCAAGAATGACTGGTAGTGGCCTTCTCTGGAGTATATATTTCGTGAGATAGAGTAAGCCAATCACTGCTGGATTGTGCATTCCTGACAGCACTGAGCTGACCACCCCCTGGAGCTAATGTTTAAGCTACCTGCTACATCCATAATATCACGTAGATTATACTGACATATTATAAAGCATTGAAGACATTGTAACACCCAAGCTGTTGACCACCATACTGTGCTATTGGCAGGAAAAGTCACAGAAACAAAGAGGTAAAGGTCTTTCTATAGAAGTTTTAAGTCCTTGAGCTTCACAGAGCCCCTCGTTTCACCACACGGAACCTTAGTTTCCTCATCTAAAATGAGAATAACAATACCAGCCAAAGCAACACAGTACAAGATCGTTGTGAGGCTCAGGTGAAATGTAAATTGTCATCCTCTCATTATGTCTCTCTCTTCTGCTAATCTGTCCCCAGGTTCAAGGAATTGCTTATTTAAGTTAATTTCATGATAATAGCTCTATAAACCCTGAAAGTGAGAGAATAGGTTTAATCTCCAATGCATACCTAAACGTGGTGAAAGATGAAATTCAGCAGATTATCTGCTTTGCCAGTACAGGAGGTAATAGCCATATATTTCAAAACATCCTGATGCATTCTTGATTTTTTTTTTTCTTTCTTTCCAGATTTCATCTGAATGTTGAATAGAACTGGTCTGAGCCCTGGTTTGGAAATAAAGCCCTACAAATTAATATTTGCCTAATCCACCCTGTGGATCCAGGGTTGTGTTCTCAAAAAAAGTGAAAAGCAGCTCATTATTAGGGCTTTGATATTAGATTCCAGACAGCCAGAGATTCTCCCCAATTTCAGAGTCTTTGGTTCAGGGACAAGCACTTGGGACATTAACTTAATGTTTCAAGACCATGTTTCAGCCTTTGTTGTGCAAAAGTGAAGGTTTTGACCCTTTTCCTGAGGATGGAAACCTCCTTCCTTTTTGGATGAACACCCACAGCAGACTGCACTGTACTGCATTAACTTTATCAATTTCACTTTAGACATTCTCTCTTCTGCAATTAAAAAAAAAATGGGACCACATTCTCTTGAAATCAGTATTTTATTTTATGCAGTTTGCTTACTGGTCTGCAGATCCATTTCCTCATCTGTCAAAATAGACAAAATGATTCCCTACCTAACTGACCCGTGGAATTTGTAATAACAAAATTAAGTATTTGGAGTGAGCTGGCTTTGGAAACGGAAATCTGAAATATGTAAGCCATTATCTAGAGTGTATAAGTGAAGTATTCACTCAAGAATACATTCATGAATATATTAACTTGTATTTTCTGCATGTATTAAATGAGTTCAACAACATATATTGACTACCTTCTATCTGCCAGGCATAAAGTGAATTAAATACAGTCCCTGCCCTTAAGAAGCATCCAGTATACTGGATACAGACTGTTCTCTTGCTTCCCCTTTTCTTTATCACTTTAAGTTCTCTCTTTGAATCTCAGCAATGTTCTCTCAAAAGTGACACAAACCAGTTATGAGAGTAAACGTTGTAAAAAGAACTAAACATCCAACAATGTAAAATTAGTTCAATGAATTATCTTATGTCATACAAAGGAATTCAGCCTCCAATATAGTAGAAGATGCTTAATTCAATTATCACCAAAAATTTTCATAAATAAACATTAAGTGCAAAAAGAAAAAATACAATAAATAAAGGGACACGAACTCAGACTGTGTGGGCTGGACTCAAGACTGCAGTAGCAAAGATTGGCTAAAGCAGCCAACAGAATTGCTTATTACGGAAAAAAAAAAAGTAGCAAACGTTGGTGATTCTAGATTCATTCCCCTCTGAGAAAAGTTCTTTCTCAGCAACTCAAATAGCAAAACATTTAACTTACTTCAGTACTTCGAATTTTTATGAAACAATAACAGTGTAAATTGATACAAACGTTTTTCAGTTTCATTCAACTAGTATTTATTGAGTGCCTGCTAGCTCTCGGGCACAATACTTTCATTGTTGTGGATGATTTTGGGCTCATAGTAACCCCATGTAACGGAGTAGAACTGCCCCATAGAGTTTTCTAGGCTGTAATCTTTATGGGAGCAGATCTCCAGGTCTTTCTCCCTCAGAGCCACTGGATGGGTTCGAACAGCCAGCCTTTTGGTTAGCAGCCAAGCACTTAACTGTTGTGCCGCCAGGGCTCCCTTACTAGGTGATTGCAAATACATTGTCTCATTGTTTTCGTCTTTCACAAAAGGAATGAACATTATGTGTTGAATAGAATGTATAGTTCATGCCAGAATACATGGATATCTTGCCTACACAATACTAATCATGTGTGTATTTGGAAGGCATTGTGCATATTTGATTTCATATTAGCAATGTATCCAAATTATTGATTCAATTTTTCATTTTTGATTCAGTTAAACAAAAAAAAAGTGGGCTGGGATTTTGTGATTTAAAAACTGCAAATGTCCTGGAAGTCGGTCTGTCCGAAGAACGCTGCAAACGTGACATTGGTGAGGTACCAGATCGTCGGTTATACGGCTCTGAGTGTTGCAAAGTGGCCTGCTTCCGGCCTCATTGCCCTACGTAACTGATCTCTAAGATTCCTTCCACTGCGAAAATTCCACAGTTAGACTTCTGTTCAATCGACAAGTGCAAATGAAGAACTACTTCTTTGTGGAATTGTCATTTGTAAAGGAAGTATCTGAAGTGGATTCTAATACTTACTAGAGAGTCTGATGCAAAACTGGTTAACTTCTCCTGGTGGCAATGAAGGTATGAGAGAGCGTGAGGTTTGGAGTCAGAGTTTTCTCCTCCTCTAATGTTTGCAGGAGCTAGGGAAAATAATTTCTGCACTCAGATTCTCAGACTCCCCATCTAAAAGTGATGATAATATATGGCACTTAGAGGCTTTTTGTGAGGATTAAAGGAGATACTGTATGCTATTGTAATGTGAAAGGAGCAATCCCAATATTAATTGTAATTATCACCTTAACTTCAGATTAATGAACACTCATTAAGCTCTTAGATGCTGGTTACCACATTACATCACCTCTGGTCCTCACAGCGGATTGATGTTATTCTCACAGAATTAAAGCTTCTGTTCTTGATTTTTTTCTACTACCCCTTACTGCCTCTCTGCAAAGCTTGGACCGTCTGTATTCCATAAGCTTGTCTGAAGCTCTTTCCATGACTAAGAATTGTAGTCTCTCTTGCAATTGCATCCAAGGAACATCTGCTGGGAGAAGCCGGTCAATATTGAAGAAAAGTTCAAAAGAATGCAGATCGTTAACAGTGTCAGCTTTACAACCAGGAGGTAATGGCATTAAAGGGAATGGTCATAATACCCAACAATAGTGACCTCATTAACCAGTGATTTATCATGATGAAAAGACCTGTTTAACCTTTGGTCTCCACAAGCTTTCTCCTTTTAACAAAAAGCTCTATTATTTCAAGTTGTCAGGAGATAATTTGTGAGTTGTTAAAGGACAGATTCAATTACTCTTAAGACAATTATATGGAAACTGTACTCACTGCAAGGTGCCTACGTAACGATTTCTTTTTCTTAGTCATTTTTTCTGGAAACAAACAAAAAAACAGGAGTTTGATGACTTTTGCCAAAAGAATCAATTGCAATTGTGCCTTCTTATGGCCCTGCTGTAGAAGTCAGATCACAAATTGGGTTTTCTTTGAAGCTAGCATAAAGGCGACTTGAGTTAAATGGGCCCATGGGCGTTTAAGGCGACATGTCAAGCTCCTCTGTCAATTCTATGTAACATTGATGGAGGGACCACGGCAGGTTTAAGTGAGTAGGGTGCAATGGATAACGTTAGGCTCTACCTTCCAGAAGCTCACAGACTACTATGGGGATGTGCTTTGAGCTAGTATTTTTTTTAGAGCCCTTCTAATGGTTCATGAAATGATGGTGTCCCTGTAGGTCTCCTTCAGGGTCAGTTCTGACAATGACTGAAGGTCGGGGTGGGGCTGTTGCTTCTCTCAAACTAAGGAAACTGATCTCTCTACAACAGCGTCAGAGAGATAGGAAACAAGATAGAAAAAAGATTCATAAGTTGAGTTGGGCAGATTACTTGGAACTATTAACTCAGCTGGATAGATTTTGTCCCTCTGGCCCAAATGGAGAAAGGATAATAACTATAACATCTGTGCCACTCCAGATTTGGGCCTCTTTAAAGCAGAGACTGTCAGTTGTTATATATTGAGCTCAATTGTACGGAAGCTTTTGTGAAGTAGACAAACGTCTATCAGGGTCTCAAACAAGACCACCAAACTCAGTTCACTTAAGCCTTCTCTATAATTTACACCCTGGGTCCTTGAGGTGAGAGGCCCCACTATTTGATGGCCTGACCACAATAAATAACATCAACTGGAGACCTTTTAATTTACACTGTTTAGAAAAAGTCCAACTTTCAGAGCGATGGAAGGCTGTTTCCACTGCTTGCTCACGTTGTTTCATAACTGATACAGGGGTGTAAGAGATACTGGAAATTCCATCATCCTTGATGAGACTTGTATTCAGGGGTAAACCAGAACCCCAGATTTTGGTCGTAAGTTAAATTTTTGATGCTGTCTTTAAAAAATATGTTGCTTACTATTCATAGTGTCCAAATGTCTTGCATATTGTTTTAAAATTTTATTCTTAAAGACTAATTTCACATTCTTATGCTAGTCCTTTCTTGGGGTATCCTATGACCTGGTTTTAGTTGCTTGAGAAATTTTTTATTTTTCTTTTAAAAAATCACTGTTTTTTCAGAAACCCAATAAATCACTTCTGATTTTATTAGGAGGGAAATAATAAATAATATCCAATATTGCGTTAATAAATATTAATTTTTTACCTGATAAAATTATTACATGAATTTCATTAAAAATAAATCTTGATTCTTGAAAGATCTAGTTGTTGCTGTCGTTAGGCGCCGTCGAGTCAGTTCTGACTCATAGCGACCCCATGTACAACAGAACAAAACACTGCCCCGTCCTGCGCCATCCTCACAATCATTGTTTTGCTTGAACCCATTGTTGCAGCCACTAGGTCAATCCACCTTGTTGAGGGTCTTCCTATTTTTCACCAGCCCTCTACTTTACCAAGCATGATGTCCTTATCCAGGGACTGATCCCTCCTGATAACATGTCCAAAATATGCGAGACGTAGTCTCACCGTCCTTGCTTCTAAGCAGCATTTTGGTTGTACTTCTTCCAAGACATATTTGTTTGTTCTTTTGGCAGTCCATAGTATCTTCAGTATTCTTCACCAACACCACAATTCAAAGGCATCAATTCTTCTTCAGTCTCCCTTATTCATTGTTCAGCTTTCGCATGCATATGAGGCAATTGAAAACACCATAGCTTGGGTCAGACACACCTTAGTCTTCAAGATGACATCTTTGCTTTTCAACACTTTAAAGAGGTCTTTTACAGCCGATTCGCCCAATGCTATGCAACTTTTGATTTCTTGACTGCTGCTTCCATGGCTGTTGATTGTGGATCCAAGTAAAATGAAATCCTTGACAACTTCAATCTTTTCTCCGTTTATCATAATGTTGCTTATTGGTCTAGTTGTGAGGATTTTTCTTATCTTTATGTTGAGGTGTAATCCATACTGAAGACTGTGGTCTTTGATCTTCATCAGTAAGTGCTTCAAGTCCTCTTCACTTTCTGCAAGAAAGGTTGTGTCATCTGCGTAACGCAGGTTGTTAATGAGTTTTCTTCCAATACTGATGTGGCATTCTTCTTCATATAGTCCAGCTTCTTGGATTATTTGCTCAGCATACATAGTGAATAAGTATGGTAAAAGGATACAACCCTTATGGACACCTTTCCTGATTGTATTTTTTCAAATGTGCTTTAGATGAAGGTTTACCGAGCAAATTAGGTTATCATTAAACAATACACATATTGTTTTGTGATATTGGTTGCCAACACTGTGACATGTCAACACTTTCCCCGTCTTGACCTTGGGTTCCCCATTTCCATTTGTCCAGATTTCCTGTCCCCTCCTGACTTCTCATCCTTGACTGTGGGCTGGTGTGCCCATCTAGTCTCATATATGTGGTTGAGCTACATGTATTTTTATTCGTTTTATGGACCTGTCTAATCTTTGACTGAAGGGTAAACCTCAGGAGTGACTTCAGTACTGAGTTAAAGAGTGTGTGGTAGCCGTACTCTTGGGGTTTCTCCAGTCTCTGCCAGACCAGTAAGTCTTGTCTCTTTTTGTGAGTTTGAATTTTGTTTTACATTTATCTCCAGCTCTGTCCGGGACTCTCTATTGTGAGCCCTCTCAGTGCAGTCAGTGGTGGTAGCCAGGCACCATCTAGTTGTGCTGGACTCTGTCTGGTGGAGGCTTTGGTAGTTGTGGTCCATTAGCCTTTGGACTAATCTTTCCCTTGTGTCTTTGGTTTTCTTCATTCTCCTTGCTCTAGACAAGGTGAGACCAGTGGAGTGTCTTAGATGGCTGCTTATAAGCTTTTAAGACCCCAGACACCACTCACCAAAGCAGGATGTAGAACTTTTTCTTTATAAACTATGTTATGCCAGTTGAGCTAGATGTCCCTGAGACCATGGTCCCCAGCCCTCAGCCCATTAAATCAGTCCCTCAGGGAGTTTGGATGTGTCTATGAAGCTTCCATAGAACTTGGTCAAGTTGTGCTGGCTTCACCAGTATTGTGTACTATCTTACCCTTCACCAAAGTTACTATTTATCTATTGTCTATTTAGTGTTTTTCGTCCTCACCCCTCCCCTCCCTCGTAATCATCAAAGATTGTTTCTTTTTGTGTGTAAACCTTTTCATGAGTTTTTATAATAGCGTCTCATACAATATTTGCCCTTTTGTGATTGACTTATTTCACTCAGCATAATGCCCTCCAGATTCATGCATGTTGTGAGATATTTTGCAGATTCATCATTGTTCTTTATTGTTGCATAGTATTCCACTGTGTGCATGTACCATAGTTTGTTTATCCATTCATTTGTTAATGGGCACTTAGGTTGTTTCCATCTTTTTGCTATTGTGAATAATGCTGCAATGAACATGGCTGTGCATATATCTATTCATGTGATGGTTCTTAGTTCCCCAGGATATATATTCCTAGGAGTGGGATTGCTGGATCGTATGGTATTTCTATTTCTAGCTTTTTTTTTTTTTAAAGCAAGAAGAAAGTTTTATTCCGCATATATTCAAAAGGGCAAAAGTGGGAAACGGACAACCATGCTGCCAGAGCCATGTCTGTCCAAGTCCAAAGAATATTACAGAATAGGCAAGAGTGGGAAAATGGACAAGCATGCTGCCACAGCCATGACTGCCCGAGTCCCTATTTCTAGCTTTTTAAGGAAGCGTCATATCGTTTTCCAAAATGGCTTACCGTTTTGCATTCCCACCAGCAGTGCATAAGAGTTCCAATCTCCCTGCAGCCTCTCCAACACGTTATTTTCTTTTTTTTATTCTTGCCAGTAACGTCAGGGTGAGATAAAATGTCATTGTAGTTTTAATTTGCATTTCTCTAATGGCTAGTGATGGTGAGCATTTCCTCATATGTCTGTTACCTGCCTAAATGTCTTCTTTGGTGAAGTGTCTGTTCATATCCTTTGCCCATTTTTTAATAGGATTATTTGTCTTTTTGTTGCAGAGGTGTTGGATTTTCCTATTGATTTTAGAGATCAGACCTTTGTTGGATTTGTCATAGCTAAAAATTTTTCCCAGTCTGCAGGTTCTCTTTTTACTCTTTGGGTGAAGTCTTTTGGTGAGCCTAAGTGTTTAATTTTTAGAAAATCCCAGTTACCTAGCTTATCTTCTGGTATTTGTGTATTGTTAGTTATGGCTTGTATACTATTTATGCCATGTATTAGGGCCTCTAGTGTTGACTTTATTTTTTCTTCTATGATCTTTATAGTTTTGGGTTTTATATTTAGGTCTTTGATTCATTTCGAATTAGGTTTGTGTATGGTGTGAGATATGGGTTCTGTTTCTTTTTTTTACAGATGGACATCCAGTTTTGCCAGCACCGTTTGTTAAAAAGACTGTCTTTTCCCCATTTAAAAGATTTTGGGCCTTTGTCGAAGATCAGGTGATCATAGGTAGATGGATTTACATCTGGGTTTTCGATTCTGTTCCACCGGTCAATGTGTCTGTTGTTGTACCAGTACCAGGCCGTTTTGACTACTGTAGCTGTATAGTCGATTCTGAGGTCTCCTACTTTATTCTTCTTTTTTTTAATAGTGCTTTACTTATCTGGGGCCTCTGTCCTTTCCATAGAAAGTTAATGACTAGTTTTTTCATCTCATTAAAGAATGCTGTTGGTATTTGGATCACGATTGCGTTGTATTTGTAGATTGCTTTGGGTGGAATTAACATTTTCTCAATGTTGAGTCTACCTATCCATAAGCATGGTACATCTTTCCAATTATGTAAGTCTTGCAGTAGTGTTTTATAGTTTTCTTTGTACAGTTCTTTTACATTCCTGGTTAGATTTATTCCTAAGTGTTTTCTTTTAGGGGTTATTATAAATGGTATTGCTTTCCTAATTTTCTTTTCATAGTTTTCTTTATTGGTGTATAGGACTCCAATTGATTTTTGTATGTTTATCTTGTATCCTGCTACTCTGCTGAATCTTTCTATTAGTTCCAGTAGTTTTCTTGTGGAATCTTTGGGATTTTCTATGTATAGTATCATGTCATCCACAAATAGGGATAGTTTTACTTCTTCCTTACCAATTTGGATGCCCTTTATTTCTATTTCTTGCCTTGCTCTAGCTAGAACTTCCAGAACAATGTTAAATAGCCGTGGTGATAAAGGACATTTTTGTCTTGTTCCTGTTCTCAGGGGGAATATTTTCAGCCTCTCTCTGTTAAGAATGATGTTGGCTGTTGGTTTTGTATAGATGCCCTTATTATGTTGAGGAAAGTTCCTTCTATACCTATTTTATTGACTTTTTTTTTTTTAAACCAGGAATAGGTGTTGGATGTACAGGTCCTTTACTTCCCTGGTTAGATTTATTCCTAAGTACTTTATCTTCTTGGGGGCTATTGTAAATGGTATTGATTTGGTGATTTCCTTTGCAAAGTTCTCTTTGTTGGTGTAGAGGAGTCCTACTAATTTTTGCATGTTAAGCTTGTATCTTGCTACTTTGCTGAAATCTT
>NW_004443942.1:12344216-12345455 GCF_000243295.1 Trichechus manatus latirostris
GTAGTTTTTTTTGTGGTGTCTTTACTTGGCATTGGCATCAGTGTCATGCTGGCTTCAAAGAATGAGTCTGGGAGTATACCTTCCTTTTCTATGCTCTGAAATAGCTTGAGTAGTATTGACGTTAACTCTTCTCTGAAAGTTTGGTAGAATTCTCCAGTGAAGTCATCCTGGCCAGGGCTTTTTTTTGGTGGAGAGTTTTTTTTTATTACCTCTTCAATCTCTTCTTTTTTTTTATGGGTCCTTTTAGTCTTTCTTCCTCAGTTTGTGTTAGTTTATGTAGGTAGTGTGTTTCTAGAAACTTGTCCATTTCCTCTAGGTTATCAAGTTTGTTAGAGTACAGTTTTTCATAGTATTCTGTTATGATCCTTTTTATTTCAGTTGGGTCTGTTGTGATATCTCCTGTCTCGTTTCTTATTCAGGTTATTTGCTTCCATTCCTGTTTTTCTTTTGTCAGTTTGGCCACTGGTTTGTTAATTTTGTTGATCTTTTCAAAGAACCACCTTTTGGTCTTGTTGATTCTTTGAATTGTTTTTCTATTCTCTATTTCATTTATTTCTGCTCTAATCTTTATTACTTCCTTTTTCCGGTGCCTGAGGGCTTCTTCCTTTTTCCGGTGCCTGAGGGCTTCTTTTGCTGTTCTCTTTCTCTTTGTTTGGGTTGTAGGGTTAACGTTTTGACTTTGGCCCTTTCTTCTTTGATGTGTGCATTTATTGCTATGCATTGACCTCTAAGCACTGACTGCTTTTGCTGTGTCCCAAAGGTTTTGGTAAGATGTGTTTTCATTCTCATTTAATTCTATGAATTTTTTTTTTATTCCATCCTTGATTTCTTCTATGACCCAGTAGTTTTTAAGCAAGGTCTTGTTCAGTTTCCATGTTTTTTTTTTTTTCCTTGCTGTTTCTGTTATTGATTTCTACTTTATGTCATTATGATCAGAGAAGATACTTTGTATCATTTCAGTGTTTTGAATTTTGTTAAGGTTGCTTTGTGGGTAAAATGTGGTCTATTCTGGAGAATGTTCCATATGCATTGGAAAAGCATGTATACTTTGCTGCTGTTGGGTTGAGTGTTCTATATAATATATCTATAAGGTCGAGTTGGTTGATAGTAGCATTTAGATCTTCTGTATCTTTAGTAAATTTTTTTCTAGATGTTCTGTCCTTCACTGGAAATGGTGTGTTGAGGTCTCCTACTATTATTGTGGAGCTGTCTATCTCTCTTTTCAATGCTGTTAGATGT
>NW_004443942.1:12345978-12347991 GCF_000243295.1 Trichechus manatus latirostris
TGACATATTTTTTCCATCTTTGAGTTTTAGTTTGTTTATGTCTTTGTGTCTACAGTGCGTCTCTTGTACACAGCATATAGATGGATGGTATTTTGTTATCCATTCTGTAACTCTCTGTCTATTTACTAGTGCATTTAGGCCATTTACATTCAATGTAATTATTGATAGATAATAATAATGCTGCCATTTTGATGTTTTGTGTGTGTGTGGTGTTGACAGTTTCTTTGTTTCGCTTAATTTTCTGTGCTGAATTATTTTTGTTTATGTATTTTCTTTTCATCTCATTATTATTGATTTTGTGTTTGCTGAGCCTTTATGTTTTTCTTCTTTTTTATTTTAATGGGTAAGTCTGTTAGCTTCCTTCATGGTTACCTTGAAATTTACCTTTATTTTTCTAAGTTTAAACCAGTCTTTTATTTCTCATTATTGCCTTGACTTCCTCTCCATATGGAAATTCTATAACTACACTGTTTACGCCCTCTTTTTTATTTTGATGTTGTCATTGTTTATATATTGATGTCTCTGTTTCCCTATTTTCAGTCTTTTAACTTTGATTTGTTTTTGTGAATTCCCTTTCTGGGTTGATATCTGATTGATCTGTCCTGTGTCCCTAGTCTTGGATTGTTGTCTGATGTTGCTGATTCTCTAACCAGAGGACTCCCTTTAATATTTCTTGTAATTTTGGTCTGGTTTTTACAAATTACTTTAATTTCTGTTTATCTGGAAATGACCTAATTTCACCATAGTATTTGAGGATAATTTTGCTGGAAATACTGTCCTTGCCCAGCAATTTTTTTCCTTCAAGGGTTTATATATGTCGTCCCATTGCCTTCTTGCCTGCATGGTTTCTGCTGAGTAATCTGAGCTTAGTCTTATTGGTTCTCCTTTGTAGGTACTTTTCGATTATCCTTAGCCACTCTCAGGATTCTTTGTCTTTGGTTTTGGTAAATTTGGTTATGATATGTCTTGGTGAGTTTCTTTTGGGATCTATCCTGTATGGTATTCATTGAGCTTCTTGGATAGATATCTTTTCGTCTTTCACGATATTAGTGAATTTTTCTGCCAGGAGATCTTTAACAATTCTCTCTGTGTTTTCTGTATTCCCCCCTCCTCCCTTTCTGGTACTCCAATCAGTTGTAGGTTTTTTCCTCTTGATAGTATCCCACATAATTCTTAAGCTTTCTTCATTTTTTTTTCTGATTTTTCCTCAAACAGATTGGTATCAAATGATTTATCTTCAGTCTCACCAATTCTGATTTCCATTGCCTCAATTCTGCTCCTATGACCTTCTATTGAATTGTCTAATTCTGAAATTTTATTGTTAATATTTTAGATTTCTAGTTGCTGTCTCTGTATGGTTTCTAGCAGTCTGCTTATTCTGTCCTTTTGTTCTATTATTGCTTCCCTGAATTCTTCTGTTGCTTTGTCTGTGTATTCCTTGGTTTGGTCTGAGTTTTACCTGATCTCCTTCCAGATCTCTTGGAGAACTGTGTATATTAGTCTTTTGAATTCCTTAGCAAGTAGTTCCATTGTCTTATCCTCCTCCGGAAGGCTTTCTGGTTCTTTATTTTGGTCGCTTCCTGGAGCCATCTTATCCAGCTTCTTTATGTGATTTGATATTGACTGTTGTCTCTGAGGCATCAATAACTTATTATATTTATTTATTATATTTTTGTTTACTGCAACCTGTATTTTTGTTTTGTTTTGTTTTAGTATGTCCAAGTAGGCTGGGCATGTGTGCTGCTCTGGTTATTGGCATCATTGAAACTCTTGCCTCCTGTCTTCAGGTGGTCAGAGCAGCTACTAGGTGTGTGAGCCCAGGAGTCTGTTCACTGTTCTTGTGGGTGAGTGGTTGTTCAGGGTGCAGGTGTCCGGGTCATCAGTCACTGAGTATGTGGTGTGGAGACTCTCACCTATAGTCGTAAGCGGGCAGGGTTGCATGGAGGTATTCCAAGCAGGCACAGGTCTCCGGTTGCAGTGGAGGGTGATGTGTGATGCAAGGCAGGGGGCTGT
>NW_004443942.1:12349207-12350918 GCF_000243295.1 Trichechus manatus latirostris
AAGACAGATTTGTTCGTTCTTTTGGCAATCCATGGTATATTCAATTTTCTTCACCAACACCATAGTTCAAAGGTATCAATTCTTCTTCAGTCTTCCCTATTCACTGTTCAGCTTTCGCATACATATGAGGTGATTGAAAACACCATGGCTTGGGTCAGGTGATCCTTAAAGTGACATCTTTGCTTTTGAACACTTTAAAAAGGTCTTTTCCAGCAGATTTGCCCAATGCAATGTGTCCTTTGATTTCTTGACTGCTGTTTCCATGGGCATTAACTGGATCCAAGTAAAATGAAATCCTAGACAACTTCTAGGGTTCCTAAGATTGTCGTATATATTCAATTCACTTTTTGTTTTTTGTTCTGGGTCTTTGTTGTAAGAGAGATGACACGAAGCGTCTGACTATTCCACCATCTTGGCCCCCCTTTTTAAATTCTTAAGGTGGAATCGTAGAGTATTGATTGGAGGGCCTGTTTGAAGGACTTACTTCTAATATAAACATTTAAGCTATAATTGTTTTTCTTATGTTTATTTGCTAAGCTAAATAAGTATTTAAAGTTTTTAATGTGAAAAATGAGCTTACTTTATGCTTGTTAATTTATCTAATCTAGGTTGGATTGACAGATATCTAAATGTTTAATGACAGTATCTATATTACCTATGAACTGGCAATGAACATTTCAGTCAACAGATCATACTTTGATGATCTTTGCTTTAGAAGATGGAACCTGGGAGGCAGGGCCAAGATGGCAGAGTAGACAGATGCTTCCGGTGGACCCTCTTACAACAAAGAACCAAAAAAAACAAGTGATTCAATTATATATGGCAATCTGGGAGCCCTGAACATCAAAGATAGAGTTGAGGAACTGGACTGAGTGACAGGGGGACGGAGAGAAGGTTCAGAAGCAGCAAGGAGTTGCCAGACCTGACCCGGCAAGAGCCTGAGCCCTTCAGGCCTGATCAGCTTGGGGGTGAGCGGTGAGGCAGGCAAACAGCAGTGCTCAGGAGGCATATTCTGCACAGGGAGAGACTGAGCTGCTGAGAGTCTTCTCAGCCACAGAGAACCAGTGAGAAGCAGCCCTGGATCGCTGAAAGATAAGTAATTAAATATGGCCTATTGCACAGATCATAAACACCCCCCACAGGGAAAAACCTGTCTCCCATTTACTTCCCCGCTCCCTGCTCTGCACTGGGTCCCGGACCGGCTTCAGCAATTACCGAGAACCCTGGGCTGGAAGTAGGATCCATCACATGCCCGGAGCCATTCTCCCTGCCTTGGAGAGTGAACAAATTAACAAACGGGGGAAAAAATAAACTGCCGGCTCCTCTAAGCCAGGAACCCAGGGTAGGCACAGCTGCTTTGCCTAGACACAGGCATAAGGGATCCATGGACTTTGAGTGCCTCTCCCCCTGCATAGACTTGTGTGGGCCCATCTCTGCAGCATAGTCCCTCATTACCGCAGTACAACAGGGTATATACCGGAACTCTAACTTCAACTGTTTCAGCTGTGAAGTGGCAGGTTTTTGACATTTGACAATGCTCTGCCCATTAAGCAGGGTCCTCACCTACCCACATCAGGGGACTAGGACTGGTGGCTCCACCCACACCACCTAGCCACCTTCAATACGGGCCCATGAGTAAGAGGCACCCCCCAGTCCTTATAGCCAATAGCATTAGGTGCTCATAGTCCAGCTGCAAAACCCACCTCCCTAC
>NW_004443942.1:12356152-12367178 GCF_000243295.1 Trichechus manatus latirostris
GCTTCCTTAAAAAGCTAGAAATAGAAGTACCATAGGATCCAGCTATCCCACTCCTTGGAATATATCCTAGAGAAATAAGAGCCAACACACAAAGAGATATATGCACACCCATGTTCATTGCAGCATTGTTCACAATAGCAAAAAGATGGAGACAACCTAGGTGTCCATCAGCGGATGAATGGATAGACAAATTATGGTATATCCACACAGTGGAATACTACGCAATGATAAAGAACAACGATGAAGCCATGAAATATAACATGGAGGAAGCTGGAGGTCATTATGCTGAGTGAATTTAGTCAGTCACAGACGGACAAATATTGTATAAGACCACTATTATAAGAACTCAAGAAAAGGTTTGAACACAGAAGACAACATTCTTTGATGGTTATGAGGGTGGGGAGGGAGGGTGAGGGTTATTTACCAACTAGATAGTAGATAAGAATTATCTTAGACGAAGGGAAGGACAGCACACACTACAGGGGAAGTCAGCACAGCTGGACTGAGCCAAAGCTAAGAAGTTTCCTGAACACAGTCAAACACTTTGAGGGACAGAGTAGCAGGGGTAGGGGTCAAGGGACCATGCTTTTAGGGGACATCTAGGTCAATTGGCATAACAAAGCTTATTAAGAAAATGTTCTGCATCTTACTTTGGTGACTGGCGTCTGGGGTCTTAAAAGCTTGCAAGCGGCCGTCTGAGATTCATCAATTGGTCCCAACCACCTGGAGTACGGGCGAATGAAGAACACCAAAGACACAAGGAAAGTATTAGCCCGAGAGACAGAAAGGGCCACATAAACCAGAGACTTCATCTGCCTGAGACCAGAAGAGCTAGGTGGTGCCCGGCTACCACCAATGACCATCCTGATAGGGAACACAACAGAGAGTTCCTGATAGAGCAGGAGAAAGGTGGGGTGCAGAACTCAAATTCTAGTAAGAAGACCAGACTTAAGGGTCTGACTGAGACTGGAGGAACCCTGGAAAGCGTGGCCTCTGGCTTCTCTATCAGCCCAGAAGTAAAACAATTTCCAAGGCCAACTCTTCAGACAGGAATTGGACTGGACTGTGGGACATAAAGTGATACTCGTGAGGAGTGTACCTCTTAGCTCAAGTAGATAAAAGAGACTAAATGGGCAGCTTCTGTCCGGAGGTGAGATGGGAAGGCAGAAGGTTAGGAGCTGGTTGAATGGACATGGGGAATCAGGGGTGGAAAGGAGGAGTGTGCTGTCACAGTATGGGGAGAGCAATTAGAGTCACATAACAATGTATGTATAAATTTTTGTATGGGGAAAAAAAAAAAAGAAGATGGAACCTGAGCTCTATCTAACCCAGGTTTGCTCACCACATGGATGAGGAAGTGAGGGATGGAGGGGGAGTATGGAACCTGTGACCTGGGGGCCAGCTAACTAGAAAGAGAGAAGAACAAGCCTTGTGGAACAGCAACCTTAACACACACCCCACCTAGGAGAAGTGGCCCAAGGGATCAGACTCAAGCCCTCTCCCACCTTCGAGAGTAGTCAAGCAATGGAGGGAGGTGAGGAAGAGGAATGGCTCAAGGTACCTTCCTAATACTTACAAAAAGGAGAAATTCCCACTCTGTGGACCTATATGAGTAAGGAGAAAAAGAGATGATGGCTCCACTCTCCCTGTCACCCCAGTCTAATACCATCCCTTCCCCAATCCACACATCTTAGAGATATATTACATTGAGTACAATTTCCTAACTGTGGCGCACAGAGCTGAAGTGATGATCCTAAATTCAACCAGCTTGTTAGTGTTTGAGCAAGGAACATTGGCTGACTCCTACCCCAATGTACTCTTTCCACATGCTAAGTTTAAACCATTTTTTCCCTTGTCTTTTAGCTTATAACCAAAATATGGGGGGGTGTGGTGTGCATGCATGTGTGTGTAGGAAGAGATGAAGTTTAATTATTTAAGGAATTTGATTAATTAATTAGCTTCTAGATAAGAGACGTAATTGTCATAGCAAAGATTTCTGCTTTAAGAAATAGAAATTTTAATATAGTATATTGTTAATAGTGGGTTATCTCAAAGTCACTTAGCTTTGGAGCCTGCGTATGTCTAATTCAAAACTCTGTGCTCTTTTTACTTTGTCTCATTGCTACTCACAAGTAATTACAAGCTCCAAATCATAAAGGCACTTGACTTTTGACTTTCATGCTATTTCCCAATTGCACAAAACCTGTCCCCAGAGTACTGACCCTAGGATATAGGGCTCTAAGTAACTGCACTTACTTTCCCTTTACAAGAGCAGGGAAGGCTTTCATGGAGTAAGGATCTGTTTAAAGCAGAAACTAGTGTTTAAGAGTGGTTGTTCCTCTCATTGAATTGTCCCAAGAGCAAGGAGTCAGCCTGCTCTCTTTCCTTCCAGCCAGCCACCTGCCCCAACCCACACCCCCTTCACCAAAGCAGAGGGGTGTGTGTCTATCTGTATATTCATTAAAATGCACCAAATCTCAGAACTGGCTTTCTCTCCCCTCATTCTACAGCCTGACAAAGGATTTGTGACAAAAGACCTTCTTCCCATTTGTAAAACAGTTGTGTAACACTCGGACTGTAAAGTCACAGTTGACTGCTTTAATGTGGAACAGCTGGGAGGGTGTAGACGCACTGGCAGGTTGAGACAGGGACCGGGAATGGTCCCCCATTCTGTACAGGGTCGACTTAGTCACACCACCTGCTGCCCCTATTATTTCAAGAGCAAACCAGTCATGACAGCCTCAACAGACGGACACACGGCACCAGACGGTGCAAGGGAAGTTAAGAAAAGATAAATTAAGTGATCAATAAAGATAAGGGACCTGCTCAGCAGTAAATGGTGCTGACAGACCGGACAAAACATGAAGCAAATGGGCATGTGATAATGTGGGGTTGCGTGGAGCTTAGCATCAACCTTCATAGTATTGACATTTTGAAGACCACTGGGACGTTGGCAGTGGATTTTACCGGCTGGGATGACTTGAGTTGGTTGCCTTTATCTTCCCATTGTACATGTAGACGGGTCCCGGGCCCAATTTAGAAGTGTAGTGAGCTCTATACATGGAGAAGGTCACTGCTGGCATTGCCCCAGGCTAAATTAGACAGTGTGTGTGGGTGAAATCTGAGGTCTAAGGTCCACAAAACTGCCCCTTCTTTTGATGTGAAGAAGGACATTCATTTGTTGAACACTCATTTCATGGAATGAAAGAATGAGTGTTCAACAAATCATCTAATCCTTAATGAGCAACTATTATGCACTAGGCATGGTGTTAGGCCCTAAGGGGGAAGGTATAATGACTGTAGTAGTAGTGAAGGTACAAAATAGCCATCATTTCCCTGGAGAATATTGCAGAGTAAAGAGACAACACTTTCCACTCACTCCGTGCTGCCCCCCCCCCAAAAAAAACCAGTTTAGATAGAATCTGTAAGTATACTTAAGTATTATAGTGTACAACGTGCTAGAGAGTGACTAAGTCTGCTTGGAGAAGTCAAGAACGTTTTTAAAAAATTATCGTCTATATATATGTAACAAAACATTTGCCATTTCAAAAATCTTCACATGTCCAGTTAACTAACATTAATTATGTTCATTATGTTGTTCAACCATCACCCTTATCGCTTCCCAAATTTTTCCTTCAACCTTAACAGAAGCTCAGTGTCTCCTAAGCATTGATTCCTCCCTTCCCCCTCTCTCCTACTCACCCCTGGTAACCGCTAATAACCTTTGGTCTCTGTACACTTGCTTATTCTAGATAATTCATATAAATGGAATCATACAATGTTTTTACATAGGAGACTAGGAGGGAGAAAGTTCAAGGAAGGGCATTTCTGGCAGAAGAAACAGTATATAAACCAGAGATGTGACAGATTTGACCTTCCTTCACAAACCTGGGTCTAGGGAGTTCTCAAAGCCGTAGGTTACTTAAGGGTGAGTGATTTAAACAGTGTGCTGTTGTTGTTGTTATTGTTAGGTGCTGTCGAGTCTATTCTGACTCATAGCAACCCTGTGTACAACAAAACGAAACACTGCCCTGTCCTGCACCATCCTCACAATCATTGCTGTGCTCAAGCCCATCGTTGCAGCCACTGTGTCAGCCCATCTCCTTGAGGGTCTTCCTCTTTTTCACTGACCCTCTACTTACCAAGAATCATATCCTTCTACAAGGACTGATTCCTCCTGATAACATGTCCAAAGTATGTGAGACGAAGTCTCGCCATCCTCGCTTCTAAGTAACATTCTGGCTGTACTTATTCCAAGATTTGTTTGTTCTTCTGGCAGTCCATGGTATATTCAATATTCTTCATCAACACCATAATTAAAAGACATCAGTTCTTCTTCAGTCTTCCTTATTCATTGTCCAGCTTTCACATGCATATGAGGCAACTGAAAACACCATGTCTTGGGTCAGGTGCACTTTAGTCCTTAAAGTGACGTCTTTGCTTTTCAATACTTTAAAGACATCTCTTGCAGCAGATTTGTCCAATGCAATGTGTCCGTTGATTTCTTGCCTGATGTTTCCATGGGCATTGATTGTGGATCCAAGTAAAATGAAATCGTTGGCAACTTCCATCTTTTCTCCATTTATCATGATCTTGCTTATTGGTCCATTTGTGAAGCTTTTTGTTTTCTTTTTGTTGAGGTGTAATCCATACTGAAGGCTGTGGTCTTCGATCTTCGTCAGTAAGTGCTTTAAGTTCTCTTCACTTTCAGCAAGCAAGGTTGTGTCATCTGTATATCGCAGGTTGTTTATGAGTCTTCCTCCAATCCTGATGCCCCATTCTTCTTCATATAGCCCAGCTCCTCAGATTATTTGTTCAGCATACTTATTGAATAAGTACAGTGAAAGGATACAACCCTGATGCATACCTTTGCTGACTTTAAACCACAGAGTATCCCCTTGTTCTGTTCAAACGACTGCCTCTTGGTCTAAGTACAAGCTCCTCATGAGCACGATTGTTTTGGAATTCCCATTCTTTGCAATGTTATCCATAATTTATTATGATCCACACAGTTAAATGCCTTTGCATAGTCAATAAAACACAGGTAAACAACTTTCTGGTATTCTCTGCTTTAGCCAGGATCCATCTGACATCAGCAATGATATCCCTGGCTCCACATCTTCTTCTGAATCTGGCCTGAATTTCTGACAGTTCCCCGTCAATGTACTGCTGCAACCACTCTTGAATGATCTTCAGCAAAATTTTACTCGTGTGTGATATTGATATTTTCAATAATTTCCACTTTCTTTTGGATCTCCTTTCTTTGGAATGGGTACAAACATGGATCTCTTCCAGTTGGTTGGCTAGGTAGCTATCTTCCAAATTTCTTGGCATAGACGAGTGAGTGCCTCCAGCACTGCATTCATTTGCTGAAACATCTCAATTGGTATTCCATCAATTTCTGGAGTCTTGTTTTTCTCCAACGCCTTCAGTGCACCTTGGCCCTCTTCCTTCAGTATCATCAGTTCTTGATCATATGCTACCTCCTGAAATAGTTGAACTCTGTGTATTCCTTCCATCTTCTTTGGATGTTTCCTGTGTCATTTAATATTTTCCCTGTAGAATCCTTCAATATTGCAACTTGAGGCTTGAATTTTTTTTTTTCAGTTCTTTCGGCTTGAGAAATGCTGAATGTGTACTTTCCTGTTGGTTTTCTATCTCCAAGTCTTTGCACATTTCATTATAATACTTTACTTTGTCTTCTCAAGCCGCCCTTTGAAATCTTCTGTTCAGCTCTTTAACGTCATCATTTTTTCCTTTTGCTTCAGCTACTTTATGTTTAAGAGCAAGTTTCAGAGTCTTTTCTGACACCCATTTTGGTTTTTCTTTCTTTCCTGTCTTTTTAATGACCTTTTGCTTTCGTCATGTATGATGTCCTTCCACAACTCACCTGGTCTTTGGTCATTAGTGTTCAGTGTGTCAAATCTATTCTTAAGATGGTCTCTAAATTCAGGTGAGATATACCCAAGGTTGTACTTTGGTTCTTGTGGACTTGTCCTAATTTTCTTTAACTTCAACTTGAACTCGCACAGGAACCATTGATGGTCATTTCTACAGTCAGCCCCTGGCCTTGTTCTGACTTAGGATATTGAGCTTTTCCATTGTTTCTTTCCACAGATATAGCAGTGGTTAAACAGTATAGTTTCGTTAATGGAAACAGGAGTATATAGTGGGGTAGAATAAAATTTATTTTTTTGAGATACAACCTAATACTTCTAAGAAATGTTGGGCTTTTCCATAAGGCTGCTTCAGACACTCCTGGAATTCGTGTTCACTCTTCTTTGCTGTCAATGGAAAAGTTTGAGACTTGTGTGTGAGGTGTTCAGTTTAGTGTAACTGGAAAATAAGGTGCATGGAAGCAGGGGTTCGGATGGGCAGGAGAGGAGCAGGGGATGAGGTTGGTGAGAGAGGCTGTGGCCATGGTGGGAGGGGCATTGTTGTTGCTCATTTAGATAGAGCTTTACAAATACACAAAGTACTCTTACAGAAGTTATTTCATTCGACCCTCATCATAATCCCACCAAGGACTTAGAAATGGAAATTACGTGAGCACATCTGAGGAATTTGCTGTTTAATTTTTTAATTTAAGGAATTATCTCTGACTATAGTAAGGAGGGAGTCCCTGAGTGGTGCAAATGGTTAACGTGCTTGTCTGCTAACTGAAAAGTTGGAGGTTCAAGTCCACCTAGAGGTGCTTTGGATAAAAGGCCCTGCGATCTACTTCTGAAAAATCAGCCATTGAGAACCCTGTGGAGTACAGTTCTACTCTGACACACATGGGGTCACCATGAGACAGATCAACTGAACAGCAACTGGTTTTTTACTGATATTGTAAGGAGAATGGATTGATGGGAAAAAGAGAGAAGGAAACTAACATTATTGAGTGCTTACAATGTGCAAAGCACTTTAACAGTCATTACTTATTCAGTCCTCACATTTGACCTGTAAAGTAGGTATTTGTATCGTTTGGAATTAAGTTTGTATTTGCGTGTGAAAGAAAGCTCCAAATAAGCTTAGTTTAAACAAGGTAGATTACTTTACATTACTTTTATAAAAGATGTTCAGGGCTCGTATGGGAGCCCCATTATCTCAGGGACTTAGGCTCCTTCCAGCCCTCTCTTAAACATCCCCAGAGGTCAAGAAGGTTGTTGAGCTCCAGCCATCATGCCGTTGTTCCAAGAAATAGGAAAGGGTTATACAAGGGCCATGAAATATACTCCCAAGTACATTTCCCTGAACACAACTTAGTCATGTGGCCACACAAGCTGCAAGGGAAGCTGGGAAATGTAGTTTTCTTGCCTGACAGCAAGATGACCAGATAAAAAGGAAAAAGAGAAGAGATACTGGGGTAGACAGCTAGCAGTTTTGCCACAGAATTTTTATCTAGGTGAGGAAGAGGCTCAGAGAAGGTAAGTGATTTGTACCAAATCACAAAACTATTAAGTTGTAGAGCCTGGATTCAATGTTAGTTCATCCTGAATCTGAATCTGATGCCCCGTCTATTACAGTAATCTGCCTGGACATGGCACTATGGGAGTATGGGGTGTTGGTGGGAGGTGGAGGGTAAGGAGTGATAAACTTAAAGTGAAAAATTAGGAGTATATTGACTACCATAGTAAAAATCAGAATTGATTAATAAAGAATCTTATACCATATGTTCAGTAATCATAATAAATTACCATTGCTTGAACCTTTACCACATACCAGGCATTATGGTACATTAGCTTATTAATTCTCCCAACTCTGAGAGGTAGTTGTCATTAGTTGCTGTTTACTGATGAGGTAACTAAGATTCAGAGGGGTTAAATAATTTGCCTAAGTATGATTCTCTTTTTGTGCTCTTTTTTTATACCACATTTGCTTTCAATGTATCACTAGAAAACAATGAACTTTGATTTACAGGTTTTTATTTATCTACAGTTTTTCTTAAATATTACTATCATTAATTCAGAGCTGAAAGCAATGTTAGCTCTCGCTATTTAATTTCCCTGTCACTAATAGTGGGGACACTGAGGCATAGGCATATAATAATAACAACATGAGCAATACTGATGACAAAGACCATCACAATAATTATAGTTACATTGTATTGAGTTCTGTAGGGGAGATGAGTCTTGAGTCTTGTCTGCCAGTGCCAGGCCTACCTCCACCTGCTCTCTTCCATGACTCCTGGAATTAGAGTTGCTAATCTGAATAATGAAAATTTAACACTTCAGGTAGGTCATGGTTACCAGTAGTCAGGGTCAATGTCTTATAAAGCCCCAGTGGAAAAAAGCCCATTTCCTCTTACCTCCATGTGGTAAATATAACTAGACAGGACCTGGTACATCAGGCAGCCTCATCCATCCCTCTCTTTCTCTCTCTCTGTAAACATGACCAACTTGTTCTTCCTCTCTTCTTTGACCTCCTTCCCCCATGAAGTCAGCCAGAGGGTAGAAGATTCTGAGATTTAGATTTGAGAGGAAGGGAAGAGGCCTTACTTAGTCCTCAAGCTAAAACCATATTCTCTAGTACAGCTTTTCCAGAACTCTGGACACAGATATGCTAACAGGAAATACCAAAATGGTACTTTGATTTCCGTTTGCTGTTGTTTCCCATGGAACCTGGTGGCGCAGTGGTTCAGAGCCTAGCTGCTAACCAAGAGGTTGGTGGTTTGAATCCACCAGCTGCTCCTTGGAAACCTTATGGAGCAGTTCTACTCTGTCCTATAGGGTCGCTATGAGTTGGAATCAATTCAACGGCAATGGATTTCTGGTTATTGCTCCCCATATGTTTAGCTCCCTCAAATGGAGAGGTGGTTGCAGGGCAGGATTTGGGCATTCCTGGGTTCCTCACTCCAATACTACTAATACATCTTTCTCCAATAAGAAGGGCTTACTGTGTGCCAGGCACTGTGCTAAGCACTTTATGTGCAGTATCTCACTCAGTCCTCACAGCAGTCATCTGAGGAAGTGACTCTTATTACTGATCAGGAAACCAAGATTCACAAAGTGAAGAACTTGCCCAACGTAACACAGCCAGTAAGTGGCAGAGCTACCAGGATCAAAGCCAGTGTTTCCAACTCTAACCCATGCTCTTGCTGACGGCTTGTCTTGGTCCCATCCACTGTGCAAAAGGTAGCCACATGTGCCAATCTGTGACTGGGAGCTGTGGCAACCCTGAATTAAGTAGGGGATCCAAGGTTTTTCTAAAGCTATTCCAGGAGTGTTCCATCTTAGTCCTTGATCAATGTTTTGCATCTGTGACCTGATTATTCTCCAAGCTGGCAACGCAACTGTTTACTTTTATGAATTGGGCTGTAACTCCTGGGAAGGCCATGGTGCATTAGTGTTGCTATATCAGCTTAATAGGCATTTCCAAAAATGATTTCAGAGAACAACTGGGGGAGTTGTTAATTCATATTATGCTTCATTTAGCTGTTCTGCCTTCATCTATTCTAGTTTTTCTCAGCAATTTCTGGGGATCTTTTTCCTCCTCATACGACAAATGGTGATTTAAATAAGTAAGAGAGACATCAGGGCATCGTGGAAAAACCTTGAGCGGAGTATCTGAAGACACTGGTCCTAGTCCAGGCTGTTCTCCGTCCTAGCTGTCTGACCTGTCTAATGCTTAAATTCTCTGCTCCCCAGTGTCTAGGGATGATAAAAATGCTATTGAGTTCCTGTGAGTTAATAGTGTATGTGAGTGTCTTGTGAAATAACCAAACAAATCTTATTTTTTTTAATGTTCACCACACTGGAGTTTTGACCGTTTTGAGAAAAGAGACTATATTAGTTTCCTAGTGCTGCTGTAAGGAAGTACCACAAACTGGGTGGCTTAAAACAACAGAAATGTGCTCTCTCACAGTACTGAAGCCTAGAAATCTGAATTCAGGGTTTCAACAAGGCCATGCTTTCTCCAAAGGCTTTGGTGGGAGGTTCTTCCTTGTCTCTTCCAGCTTCTGGTAGTCCTAGGCATTCGTTGGCTTGTGGCAGCATAACTCCAATCTATGCTGTATCTTCATGTGGCCATCTTCGCTCTGTCTCTGTCTCTATGTCTCTTCTGTTTTATAAGGACACCAGTCATACTGTATTAGAGCCCACCCTACTCTAGTATGACTTCATGCGAACTTAACTAATTACATCTGCAAAGACCCTATTTCCTAATAAGGTCACATTCACAGGTTCCAGGGATTGGGACTTAAATATACCTTTTTAGAGGATGCATATCAACCCATAAAAGAGACCATGTCTTGTTCACCTTACTTTGCCTTAATTAGGGACAATAACACCTACCCTACTGGATTCTTGTAAGAACTAAAATAAATATTCTGTGTAAAGCACCCAGCACAGAGCCAACATAAATAGATGGTAAATAAATATTAAATCCTTTGCACAAGACTCCTTTGTTTTGTGTTCCCATCTGTTAGCATACAATAAATATTAGGAAAAGGCCCGACAATCTGCTTCCGTAAATATTACAGTCAAGACAGTCCTATGGAACAGTTCTACTCTGTAGCACACAGCGTTGCCGGTAGTTGGAATTGGCAACTAAGAACAACAACAAATATTAAGGTAGGCAGTACAACATATGGGCTAATAATGACGACGATAGTAATAGTCACAAACAGTTACACTGTGCTGACTGACAGTTACATTGTGCTGACTGACAGTTACATCGTGCTGACTGTATCAGGCTGATTACTAAGTGCTTCACATCTATCTACTCAGTTCTCATAACCACCCTATGAGGAGGTTACTGTTATTATTCTCATTTTACAGGTCCTCACAGAAGGAGGAAGAGGTTAGTACCTTTCCCAAGGCATCACACCCAACAACTAGGAGAGCCAAGATTTGAACACAGACTGGCTCCAGAATTAAGAGCGTATGTTCTGGCCACAAACCATGTGTTCAATTGCAAATGGCTGAAAATTATTTGCAGCTTCTTCCATCATGAGGTGTAGTTTATTTTCCCACCCTGTGAACCTGGGCTGTCCCTGTGACTTGCTTTGACCAATAGAATGCAAGGGAAGTGAAATGTGTTCTGA
>NW_004443942.1:12369049-12370481 GCF_000243295.1 Trichechus manatus latirostris
TATCACAGGTTGTTAATGAGTCTTCCTCCAATCCTGATGCCATGTTCTTCTTCATATAGTCCATCTTCTCGGATTATTTGTTCGGCATACGGATTGAATAAGTTTGCTGAGAGGATACAACCCTGATGTATACCTTTCCTGACTTTAAACTATACAGTATGCCCTTGTTCTGTTCAAATGATTGCCTCTTGGTTTAAGTACAGGTTCCTCATGAGCACAAATAAGTTTTCTTAGTTATCTAGTGCTTCTGTAACAGAAATAACACAAGTGGATGGCTTTAACAAAAAGAAGTTTATTCTTTCACAGTCTAGTAGGCTAGAAGTCCAAATTCAGGGCATCAGCTCCAGGGGAAGGCTTTCTTTGCTGGCTCTGGAGGAAGGTTCTTGTCATCAACCTTCCCCTGGACTAGGAGCTTCTCCGTGCTCTGCTCCCAGCACTGCTTTCTTGGTGGTATGAGGTCCCCACTCTCTGGTTGCTTCCCTTTTCTTCTATCTCTTGTAAGATAAAAAGGTGGTACAGGCCACACCTCAGGGAAACACCCTTTACATTGGATCAGGGATGTGACCTTAGTAAGGGTGTTACAATCCCACCCTAATCCTCTTGAACGTAAAATTACCATCACAAAATGGAGGACAACCACATAATACTGGGAATCATGGCCTAACTAAGTTGACACATATTTTTGGGGGAGACAATTCAATCCATGACATAAGTGTTCTGGAATTCCCATTCTTCAAAATGTTATCCATAATTTGTTACGCTCTACGTAGTCGAATGCCTTTGCATAGTCAATAACACACAGGTAAACATCTTTCCCTGTGTTTAGCACAGAGTAGGCGCTCAAAATCTTAGCTGAATTGAGCATAAAGCACAGGGGATTCAATTGTTTTTAATAACACTGTTAACAGAAGTGGAAAAAGTAATTACAATAATAAAGGCAGAAAGAGATAGAAATGAAAAAGTAACAAGGACTGTTTGTCTTACTGATTGGTAAAACATACATAAACTTATCCATAGGGTGTTTTTCTGCTTGCTTTTTTGTTTGTCTTGTTTTTAAAGATTTCATCTTGATTTTGCTGCGGGAAATCTTTTACAATGACTGGTATTGCTGTTTCTTTTTCTACTGCCTGTGAGGGTCTTATTCAAATTCCTTAATTTTGCGGAATGATTTCACTTAAAAACCCAGCAAATGACCTAACTTAGAAACTTAGACATGCATTTGTGAGTGTTTTCATTTGTTCTTTCATTAGAGACATTTAAAAATACAAACCAGATAAAAGCTCTCAATAAAATAGGTATAGAAGGGAAATTTCTCAACATAATAAAGGGCATCTATGCAAAACCAATGACCAACATCATTCTTAATGGAGAGAGGCTGAAAACGTTCCCCTTGAAAACAGGAACAAGACAAGGATGCCCTTTATCACCACTC
>NW_004443942.1:12373322-12377810 GCF_000243295.1 Trichechus manatus latirostris
CATGAGAAACTATTTGTTCTGTAAGCCTTCACCTGAAGTACAATAAAATATTTAAAAAAAAAAGAAAAAAAACCAGTTTACAATAGAATTTTTCAGCAAGTGATAAAATTACTTGCACGGTAAGTTTCACATTCAGAATTTGTTTCTTGGAGAGGGGGCTGTAGGTTTTAATAAAATAAGTTGAAAATACCAAATAAATCTTCACAGAATCAAAATGAGTTGAAATAGTCTGTATTTCTCTAATATTTTTAGGAAAGAAAAATAAAATTCCCAAATCCCCATCCGCCTCCCCTCCATTCTCTGGTTTCAAACTCTGTCCTTGCGATCAGTCCACATTTTCCCTCGCTCTTTGCTGGTACAAGTCCTCATCTCCTGGCTTTGCAAACCCCAGCACTGTTGATGAATAAACATTGGCCTGTCTGTGTCCCCCCCCCATACACTTTGGAGACAATGTTCAGCTTCAAAGTTTTCAAGATTGCCCAGGCCGGTTTTGTTAACGACATTAGTGGGACTGCATTGTCGGGACGAGAAGCAAGACAATGGTGCATCCCTTACATCATCAAGCATGAGGAGCTCTGTCTCCAGCTGTCCAAACAGCACAGGAAATGGATTTTTTCTCCGTGTTATTTTTCGCCTATTAAAATTATGCAAACCCAGCAAATACAATTGCTTTGTGAAGTCTCCGAAACGTCTAACCATTCACTTCCCAAATAAGGAGCCTGCGGTGTGTTTGATGCTGAGGATTGTTAATCCCAAATGTGGAGAACTAATAAAATAATCAAAAAAGCTCCCAGAAGTGTTTATAAATTTCAATTATCTCTTGCTCTCTATCCCAGGATTGGACTAGGCGGGATTGGGTTGCCTTCAAGTAGTACTTGAGTCAGGGCTGCATTTTCTCTGCCCCAGGCTCCTAGTCACCAACGTCTCTTCTTTGTGGCTGAATCGCCTTAGCAGGGCTGGTGGTCGGAGGTGCTCAGGGCCAGAAGAGACAAAGCAGGCCTGCTTCACAAAGGCGAGGGAGCCAAAGAAAGCAAAATTGAATCTCTAGCACCCTGCTCCTGAGTAAACAGACAAAACTAATGGGTCTGCCATTTCTCCTCCCATCCAATTACTGGGCTCCAGTAGAGAGAATATGGCAACACCAGCTCACACGAATTCTTAATCCCTCCCATACATATAAACCTCACACCCACATGACTTCATCGCCAAAGCCACCCAGGCAGGCAGTGTGGAGGAATGGGCTCACCAGCTGCAGAAACCTGCTGTCTTCAAGTTTTAATCAGCTAATGAGGGATATGCAAATGAAAGCTTATGGGATTACGGCTTGTCCGACAGCAGTTCACCCCAGTGATAGAGAGCTAATACAGGTGTTAGTAAACGGGTTATTAGGCCCGGCCTAATTTAGGCCTATTCATCCTGTGCTTGCACTGTTAGCCTAACCATTTGTCCTCATACTGGGCGCCCAGCAGGAGCCATCTTTAGGCCTGTGGTAGGTCTGACTTGAACTCCTCGCTAAAAGATATGAAGTTAATAAATCCGGCCATTGGGTGTTCAGGCATACACAGCAACATGAGAGCAGCCTCATGGTAGGGCTTTTTTCTCTCCCCACAGGGGGAAGGGCCTGAGAAACTGCTGTGGAGTAATGCAAGGGCGTTTTATTTAACATTATTCACCACTAAATGCTGCCTCCCCAGACGCCATCAGGCAAAGACTATCTGGGAGTTGCACCTAACCCCTCATCTTTTGTATGTGACTCAAGGCTATTACATGGTTTCTAACTTATGGAGGACGAGCCCTGTGCAGCCTATCTGTAGAATGTCCAGCTGAAGAGAAGAGTCCGAGAGAGGCCAACTGGCACCAGCTAGGCAATTTCCTTGGTGAGGTGATTACCACACAGGGGTGGTCCCAAGCTCTGCTAGCCCAAAGCCCAATGCAGGTCCGCAGTCCTTCTCTGCAATTCTGAAATCCCAAAAGCTCAGAAAATCAAAGATTTTTTCCATAACTAATTTTGCAGCAAATTGTAGTATAAACCGATATGAAGCTAGCTGTAACCTTTAGGGTGAGTATTTACACATTTTGTTGCAGAAATAGTACTATGTCTGATTATGAAGGGCTGTTGTAGACACTGCTGAGGGTTTTATATATGGTATAGGTTCAATATTATCATTCACAAATTTTTTTTAAATCTGAATTTTGAACCATATCTGGCCCAAGGGTTTCAGAAAATGAATTACGGAGGTGAAAAATCAGTTTACATAGAGGCAATCAGGTACTAAGAGAATGTTTCACCAAAAACTATTTCCTAAACCTCTACCAAAAGGAGAGATAATTTTCCAGTGACTAGAATATTGATGCCCCGATTTTCTTCATACACTTCAGCCAAAATAACATATCACAATAGATTGAATACAGAGGTAGATATGAGAATTCAACTGCCTTCTATTAAGCCAACCACTAAAGAGATCGCAAAAATGTAATGTCACTCATGTTACTAAATATGTTTTGTGGCAAATAGTTAATTTTTCTAAGACTACATTATGTATGTTAACATATGGTACATTTATTATTGTCATTTTTAGATGAATTAATAAATAGATGTTTTAATTTTTTCAGTTTTAATTTTTAATACTGCAAATGTCAACAGATATAAATCATGTAAAGAAAAGCCTGTGGAGTCCTCAATAATTTTTAAGAGTGTACGGGGGTTCTGAGGCCAAAGAGTTTCAGACGCCCTGGTCTAATAGGACATTTATTCTTTGTCTTGAAGAATGAGTAAGAGTTTACTTGTGAAAGATAATGGGAAGGGGAGGCCAAAACAGGGCGTGTAAAGCCAAGATGGCATGTACTTGGGTTATGTAAATATACAGCTGGACTTCCGATTATGTGGGGCAGGAGTAGAGCGACAGGAAAGGACTGCCTGTGAATCTGTGGAAGCAGACAAGAGCCTTGTTTGTGCACCTAGGAATTTATATTTATCCTGTGTCATCCGGGAGCCACAGGAGGTCTTTAAGCAGGGTCATTATATGACCTGATCTACAATTTAGAAAGATCACTCTGCCCCTGGGGTCTGTAATCATATTTGTCCAGAGCCCAAATCCAGGAGTTCTCTTTAGTTGGTACTGTGTTTTAAAAGTCTGGAATATAAAAGCTAGATTTTGCCTTACACTTCCTCTGGCTCACATGTTGGTGTTTTCTGCCTAGTCCCTATGAGCATGGAAATTTATGAACCCTGCAAAAGGCAAGGTGGGTGGCAAGGTCCTCCTCAGGGGATGCATTCCTCTTGGCTGGGGAAACTAAACAAAAATCAGTTACAATCAACTCAGTTCCAACTCATAGCGACCATAGTGTCAGAATAGAACTGTGCTCCATAGGGTTTTCAATGGCTGTAGACCACCAGGCCTTTCTTCTGAGGCACCTCTGGGTGGACTCAAACCTCCAACCTTTCAGTTAGCAGCTGAGCACGCTAACCGTTCACACCACTCCAAACCAGGGAGTATCAGCACCTCTGTGAGAGTCCTGTTTAGCCTGAGGGCCTTTGAAACGCAAGTGATCTTTGGCACAAACAGAAAGAAAAGAAGTAGGGTTTGTGTAATGACAAAATTAGACTAAGAGAATTTTAAAACTCTCTAATCAGTGAGAAGAGACCATTACATGTTATGACTTGATTTTCCACAAACTCTCTCTTCTGGATATTAGCAAATTTACTTAATGATATCCATTATCATTAAGGGATATCACTTATCCTTCTGGGACAGCCTTAAGACAGATTGAACTTTTTAAAGTTGTAACTCTTATTTATTTCCCCAGGAATATTGTAAAAAAATGTGAAAGAAAAAAGCCTGAAAGAAGAAAAGAGTAAAGAAAAAAAAAATCACCTCTAGCTCCACTCCCCCCGCCACTACACACACAGTTTTTATTATTATTTTATTATAGTCTCTTCCAGTCCTGGTCTGTAAGCATATATCATTATCACATAGTTATCATCATATCATAGAAATCATTTTATATTCTTCCCTTTTCATTAAGATAGGGAGAAAAATGAACATTACTGAGTTCTGCTGCATGCCTGATTGTGCTAGACATAGTCCCATAACTTATCTTATTACTTCTTAAAATGACCTAACAAAGCAGGTATTATCCCAAATTTTACAGAGAGGTTAAGTCATATAATATGAGGTTAGACTAATACTAATTGGTAATCACGTAAACAGCTTGTGAACCACAGAGGAAGGATTCCACTAGCTTTCTCTAGCTACAAAATCCTATTTTCATGATATTTTCCCCATGTTGTTGCATCATCTCCATTGTTAAAAATTGTATTGGCTTCACAGTATTCTAGTAGATTATAAACTGCCAGAAGGCAGGAACTGGGTCTTGTTCATCTTTATCCCCAGCACCTAGCAGTGTCTGACAGGTGATAGGTATTTAATAAATGTTGGTTGAATCATTGCAGCTCCAGCAGCCACCTTTTCTTCAAACTCCTGAAGA
>NW_004443942.1:12379259-12381124 GCF_000243295.1 Trichechus manatus latirostris
ATTTTGTAGTTTACAGGATTTGGAGCTAGTCTGATGCACAATGGCTTTGGTTTTTAAAATTTTCTGGCCTGTCATTGCAAAATCAGGGTAAATTCTTATTTGATTAATTCAAGTTTCATATTAATTTGCTAATGTGATCTTTGCACTCGACCTATGCTAACATTTTCAGAATTCAGAAAGGTAAAATGAGAGTTCTGGCACTAGATAAAGTTGATCAGGGGCCTTTTCAGAGTTTGTTGTCCAAATGTCAAAAGAATTTCCATTCGCTCTTCAGAAATGGCATTTTCCAGGTCCATGCTCTCATTGCTATGGAATTCCATGTTTGGATAACAACATAGCCAAAAGCCAGTGCTTCAGTACATCACAACTTGGCAGAAGAAAGTTTTTCTTGTGTTGGATTGTGTGTGTGTGGTGGGGAGGGGCAGGTGTCCAATTATATTTGTTTTCTCAAACTCTAAAATTATCTCTCTTCCTGGCCCCAGCCCAAGCCTAGATTTAACTGGAGCATTCATTTCCCTGAAAAGTAAAAAAAGATATTAGAGCATTTAGATGCCAGAGTCTCAGGAAACCATGCATACCTCTTGGTGGTTCTTGTTGGTCTCTAAGGAAGAGTAATTCCAAATGAAAGCTATTGAACAAGGAGTCTTACATTATGGTGTTGGTTCTCAGAACACAAAACAAGCTTCAATGTTTTTCGTCTGTAATTGTCTCTTTGAAATAGGAAAATTTTTTAATGTTTTCGGTTCCCTTGGAGAAGAGAGGTACTAACTAGATTTCTAGAATTCTTCTACACAAGTCTTTTTTGTTCCCTAAACACTTTTGCTGTTGGCAATAAAGAACTCAGCTGACTAAGTCCTTCAGCAAATGTTCTAAATACCTAATTTGGGCCAACACCTTGTCCTGGGATTGGCTTGTTAACCTTTCACCCTTTACCCAGCCTGCCTTGGGGGAATGATCCTCTTAGAATCCTTCTCAAGCAAGACCCACAACATGGTATGCTTAAGTCTATTTAACCTGGGGATTTGGGAAGGCAGCTTTTCCACAGGACATTGTTCCTCAGAGACATTTGTTTTCTATAGTTCCACCCAATTAGCTGGCCAGGGCTTTGAAAGCACATGTGACTTTAATGCCTTGTAGACCATTCCTCTAGTCTGAGTAGAAAGAGACAAAATCAGGCTCACGACATTTTATAAAATGCAATCATGCTTATGTATGCAGACATATTCCATAGACAAATAAGATGTCTCACATATTACAATATATGTGAATAATAATAACTGACATTAGTAACACGCTTTAGAGTTTATAAACTACTTTACATACTTTATTTCCTTAGAGTCTTACAACATACCCTTGGAGCAGGTGGCAATTAGCAACCCCCATTTCACAGATGAGGAAACTGAAGGTAAGGAAAATAAAGGACTTTTCCAAATTTGCTCAGTTAGGTAAAACTGATTTATTGCCTTTTTCCATTTGCTTCCCCCACCCCTCCGTGAATTAAAAGCTTTTACATTTAAATGATTTGCTTTTTTCACTTGGTTAGTCCATTTTTATTAATAAATAGCAACTAACCAAGAAATATATTTGTTAGTTACTAAGACTTACCATAAATCTACTTTTTTCACAGGAAAGGATCGGCACAAAAATAGAAAAATAAAGAAAAAATAAAGGATGGGAGCCAGATGGAGAATCTAAAAATAGATCCAGCGCATTTGAGAACAAACACAAACAGTTAAACATTCGACTACTAGCTGAAAAATTGGTAGTTTGAACTCACTCAGAGGCGCCTCAGAAGAAAGGTCTGGTGATCTGAAAGATCACAACCTTGAAAACCCTATGAAGCAGTTCTACTCTGCACACGTGGG
>NW_004443942.1:12381638-12383280 GCF_000243295.1 Trichechus manatus latirostris
TACCATGGGGAGCTAGAGAAGGTGCTAGAAAACTGTCACTCTCCTAAGTTGATGGGAAATGGGAAATTTGCAATTACAACAAACTTTTTGGAAAGTAATATTCCAACATATATTAAAATATGTTTTATTTGAACATATTAAATTTCCATTTGGCCTAGCAATCATACTTTAGAAAGATGCATTCCATATAAAGAAAAACATCAATAAATAAAGGTATCATTTGAAGGACGTTTATTACAGTATTATTCATAGTCATAAAATAAACAACAAAAAAAAAATCCTCGAAGTATTCATTAATGAGAAAATCGTAAAATAAATTAGTGTATTCACACTATAGAATAGTATTCAGCATCTAAACAAAGTTATATCTTTCTCTCTTAACCCAGAGGGACCATGATGTATTTATTAAGTGAAAAACTTTAGAGAAATGAACTTAGTATGATGCATTTTAATTTTTTAAGACTCTACGAATGTGTGTGTGCACATGTGTATAGCTATATGAGCTGTGAACTTATTTAAACAAACCGTTTAGTCGTGCACAACTCTTGGAGTTTTTACTGGTAAATAATGTTAACCTCCAAAATGTTTTAGCTACTTCTCTATAGTCTCACTACCATGTTGTAAGAAATGCAATTCTCAGACTCAATTCTGCTGCATTTACAAACATTTATTAGCAAGAAAGCACAAACAGGTCATACCACCAGTTCTGGAAACTCAATTAAGTCCAGCTCTGTTCTTTTAGTTGCTCTACTCACCATCTCCCATGACAAGTTCACTTGAGCCAGATGTGACAATATTGCAGATGCAGGATTCTATTCCCTTTATGGTCTACATCAGGCCATCAGAAATCCTCAAACAAATTTGACATTGTACCCTTTAGGATCAATCCTTGGGCACCAGGGTGCCTTAGGTTGCACTCAGGGGGCAAGCTACATGCCTTACTAGGGTCTTAAACCCTATTCATGCAAAGGAACAGAGAGAGGGCCTATGAAAGAGTTTAGAGAAGCCGCATGTATGTATACCACGAGTTTCACCAATGAGAGCTCATTTTTAACATCTATTATGCTAACAAGCTATTGATTGCACCAGTGAAAACCCATTTCTGACCTTCACTATACTAATCAGCAAAGTGTTCTTGTGTTGATCAAAGATGAAGCTTGCTGAAGCAGTTGTAGTAGACACTTCTGGATTAGGGCAAATGACTGTACTTGGGGTGTGACTTAAACCAACTAGCACATACGTACTATCACCCTGTCTGGATCCATACATTTTAAAACAAATTAACCACATTAGAACAGCGTGACAGGAAGGGAAAGGAGGGTTCTACACAAAAGCTATTAACATAGGTTGGGTAGAAATGGAAAGAAAAATAGAGATAAAGAAGATATTTACTTATCCTTTATACCGCCTTTGTATTATTTATTTTGACACAACATGCTCATATTATTTTTGAAATTTATAACCTTTTAGGAACATATTTGAAAAAGAGGCAATAACTTTACAAAAGTAAAAGCGAAATCATCTTTGCACATACTCTTTCTACACAGAACATTTCTCTCTCCTTTTACATTACTAAGGAGCCCTGGTGGTGCAGTGGTTAAGCACTCAGCAGCTAACCAAAGCACAGGTGGTTCAAACCCAC
>NW_004443942.1:12383868-12385946 GCF_000243295.1 Trichechus manatus latirostris
GCATAATTTTTAATACCAACATTTGCAATCCACAGGGAGGAGTAAAATTTGTTTCCCATAACAAGTTGAAAATTACACTACTCTAAAATCTATGTTTTGAGTCTTGGACTCACCATTGATTATGTGGAAATTTGCAAGAGACATTTAGCCACTCTGAATCTCATTGTCATCATCTGTAAAATAGAATAAAAATCACTACTTCAAAGTTTATGGTAGGGACCAAATGAAACAATGTATGTGCAAACACTGTTAACTATAAAGTACACATTTTCGATTATAATGAAGATAGGATGAAGTCTCACATTTCCTTCTGAAGCCTTAAGTTTTGTCCATTGTTAGGGCCTGGGTGCACCACATTCCATCTTTAGGACACCTCAGAAGGGAAGAGTCACAAAATTATAAAACCATAGAGTTTGAAGGGATCACAAAGTTCTAGTCCACTCTCCCCATTTCTAGCTAGAAGAACTAAGATCCAGAGAAGCCGTATGACTTTACTGAAGCCACATGACGAGTTGATTGAATTGAGGCCATCTTATCTGTAAGATCATATCTTAATAATCCTAACTTAATATCTTTTTACCAACTCACTATTTTTCGTGCCTTAAAAAGGAACTGATTGCAGGCGGAATTTGCCTTGCCTTTACAGAAAGAAATACTCTGAATCCCAAGCAGACACAAAGACTTCTTTGAGGGTTAGGAAATGTACTAATTGTGTTGAGCAGTGAATGCAATTATTGCAAAGACGAATGCAAATTTCCCTGGAAAATGTGTCTTCTGTTGGACCAATTCATAAATGAATCTTAATGCTCAGTTTGCATGAGGTCGTGCAAGTCTTGTTCAACCGCCTGCAACCCCAGTAAGGCAAATAGTAACATCGATGAAAAAAAAAATGACCCTCAAGTCTGAGACATTAAAAAGAAAGACTGTGATCCACAAGGCCTGCCTTTCCATTGATATTGTGTTTGGGGAATTAGTTTGGCAGGGAGGGCTTGGTGTTTTGTTTTTAAGATGGTGACAACAACAATCCCTTACATTTGCGTAGGCCTTCAGACTTGCAAAGCAGTGTCGCACACATTCTCACTTTGATCCTCACAACAGCCCTGTGATGAAGGCATGTGATTTTCCAAGAAAATCCACTCATGTTTTTCTACTGATCTCCTCTTTTGTTTCAGGCATATTGCAACTCAAGGAGCTGTAAGCCTCAAGTGTGAAGAGTCAGAATAATTCAGAAAGAAAAACATCATGGGTGAGTTTTTCTAAAAGAGCTGTGTGTGAGTACGTGAATGTATTTATATGAATGATAAAGAAATAAAAACAAGAAAATATGGGAGTAGCTTGGAGGAAAACAAGAATTCTAGTAGTCTACAAGAATAGTATACTTTTACAGCAATTGGATTTCTTATTTTAAAAATTTCAGTAATAGGTTAAATACTCTGTAGCTTTGATTTGGGGAGTTCTTAATGTTTGTTGTAGTGGTGGGAGTTATAGTTGGATCTGTTCTTCGGTAACTGATATCATTAGCTGTGTTATAGCAATATTTAGGACAATATAGTATAGTAAGTAGGAGCATGAACTCTAGTCACACTACCTAAGTTCAAATCCAAGCTCCAGCACTTCCTAGTTGTGTGATACTTGTTGTGTGTAAATGTTGCCATTTAACCTCTCTGTCTAGTTTCCTCTTCTGAAAAATGGGTATAATAATAGTACATACCTCATAGGATTATTGTGAAAATTGAGTTAGTATATATAAAGGGCTTAAAATAGTATCTGACACATAGTAAGCACTATATGTGTTTGCTATTATTACCATAGCATTGGTGGCTAATACAACTATTATTCAAATTTACACACCAACCACTAATGACACAGATGAAGAAATTGAAGACTTTTACCAACTTCTACAGTCTGAAATTGATCAAACATACAATCAAGATGCATTGATAATTACTGGTGAGTAGAGTGCGAAAGTTGGAAACAAAGAAGAAGGCTCAGTAGTTGGTAATAAAAAAGACTCCAGAGATCGCATGATAGAATTTTGCAAGACCAATGACTTTTGCATTGCAAATACCTTTTTCAAC
>NW_004443942.1:12389603-12390960 GCF_000243295.1 Trichechus manatus latirostris
TCTAGAGTCCAATCTCTTAACCATTCTGCTAAACTACTATTTAGCCTCTCATTTAAACTTGTAGAGAATACTTGCTATTTTTTCAAGATATTTGGAAGAGTGTTGTTAAAATAAGAAAACATTTAAAAATAATTCTGAAATATTTACGAGCATGAAGAACCCACACTTTATTTTATACCATTTTTGCCAAGCAAAGTTTTGAACCTATATATAATCACCACCACCCTGTATTTGTTCCCTTTACAAAAAGAATAATCTTATTCGAAATCAATTTTAAATAACTTTTTTATTTATATAATAGCTTTTCCTAATTATAACCCTAGGACCTGCTTAGCATAGTAATTCAGAAAATGCAGAAAAATTGTTGCCCTGATATGCTCTTCAGACCTTGAACTGAAACTAACCCCTGAGATCATCTTGTAGCTAAATAACAGATTGGCTCACAAAATAATGAATAACACCCGTAAGTACAGTGCTTCTTTAAAAATCACCTATATGAGACTAAATGGTCAACAGTTACTTTAAAACAAAGAGAAGAAAGTAATGGGGCAGGGAAACTAGATTACTGTAAACGGTACAACCAGAACAGAAACAATGAGAAGGTTTAGGCATTGTGAAGAATGGAACCAATGTCACTGAACAATTTGTGTAGAAATTGTTGAATGGCAACCTAAACTGCTATGTAAACCTTCACCGAAAACACAGTAAATATTATTAAAAAAGAAAAGAAAGAAAGAAAATGCAGAAAAGTGGTAGGAATAAAAAATATTCACACATAATCATGCACTGTAAAAATCTGGTGCATTTTTTCCAGTTTTTTTGTTTTGTTTTTCCAAATAAAATTTAAAACCTCAAACAAAGTGCATAAAGCAACTATCAGAGGACTCTGAGATGTGCATAAGAGCTGGTGGCCTGGCTAGGGAGCCCAGTACTTGAGGGACCATCCAGCAGTGAATTTCCTGGATTTTTTTTTTTTTTTCCTTCTTCTTCCTTTACAAACTGCCTTGGGCTCTGAGGTGACCTGCAACCTAGAACTACAAATGGGTGCAGACAGAAAATGCCTTGAGAAAAGCCCATGCTGTCTAGCTAGAGGACCTTGGAGGGGGACTCCTGTCTTTTCACTTTCCCTACCCTTCTCCAAGCTGCACTGAAGGCACTGGCAAAAACAAGGCTCCAGGAATTGACAGAATACCATCTGAGATGTTTCAACAAACGGATGCAACACTGGAACTGCTCACTCATCTATACCAAGAAATTTGGAAGACAGCTACCTGGCCAACTGACTGAAAGAGATCCGTACTTATGCCTATTCCCAAGAAAGGTGATCCAACCAAATGCAGAAATTATCGAACAATAT
>NW_004443942.1:12391921-12393551 GCF_000243295.1 Trichechus manatus latirostris
GACTACCAAAAGAACGAACAAATCTGTATTGGAATAAGTACAACCAGAATGCTCCTTAGAAGCAAGAATGGCGAGACTACGTCTCACATAGTTTAAATGAGTTATGGAGGGATCAGTCCCTGGAGAAGGACATCATGCTTGGTAAAGTAGAGGACCAGCGAAAAAGAGGAAGACCCTCAACAAGATGGATTGACAAAGTGACTGCAACAATAGGCTCAAGCATAACGATTGAATGGACGGCGCAGGACAAGGTAGTGTTTCGTTCCATCGTACATAGGGTCGCTATGAGTCAGAACTGACTCGAAGGCACCTAACAACAACAGCCTTCTCCAGAGGAGAGCCAGCAAGGACTCAGCAGGCCTCCCCATCACACCAGTGATGGCAGCAGCGGTGGAAGTGGTCCCTTTGGGGAAGAGCCTGTGGAATCCTCCATGCCCTATACCAGATGGGCACCAGAAATGAAGGGGCACACCTCCCCCCGCATTGGCACAGTGGAAGTGGCCACTAGAGGGCCCAGTCCTTGTGACTCCCAGACACCCACCTCGAGAGGACCAGCAACAAATGGCATTGTTGAGACCCCCTTTTTGTTGTGGCCAAGGATTCAAGATGGTTGTATCTTGCCTGAGGTGCGAAAGCTGGATTCCTTACCCCATCCTATGGAGAGTACAAACAAAAGAAGGAGACAGAATAAAAGCAGAAAATAATATTGGGACCTGGGTATAACCATGGATGTGGGAAGCCTGAACCTTTCTATTCCTGCTAACCACCAACTGCTATGTACTCCCTTTCTGACTCTATCGTAGACATCATCCATTGGAACACAGCCTGGAAGCAAGACAAATATCAACTGTGTTTCCCACTTCAGGCTATTGTTTTGCTTACCAGTTGCCTTCCAGTTGATTCTGACTCATGCTGACCCTGTCTTGCGGAGTAGAACTGCACTCCATAGGGCTTTCAAGGCTGTAACTGTTAGTACCTCTGGGTGAGTTCGAACCTCTAACCTTTTGGTTAGTAGTTGAGTGCTTAACTGTTTGCGCCACCCAGGGAACCCGTTAATTTGCTTAGCAGAGGTCCAACACAAACCAGTTGTTGTAGAGTTGACTCCTACTTAGAGTAATCCTATGTGTGTCCAAGTAGAACTGTGTTCCATAGGGTTTTCAATGGCTGAGTTTTTAGAAGTTGATTACTAGGTCTTTCTGCCAAGGTTCTTCTGGGTGGGCTGGAACCACTAACCTTTTGGTTAGCAGCCAAGTGCTCACCTATTTACACCACTCAGGGACAGCAGAGGTCATGGTGGTACCTAGTGACCTGAGGGTCAGGGAGATGGCCAGAGTTGGCAGGACTGTTGCTAAGAAACAGAAACCACAAGGATGGAGTCTACATTCAAGGATCCTGAGCCAAGATTTCCAACTTTGAACATTACCTACTGTTACGGACAGAATACAAACAGAATAGCAGAATGCTACAGTTTTAAGAATTGATATTGCCAGAGAAGCCCCAAGCTTGCAAAATAACAACTTGTAATTGATCAACTTCATTAGCAATCCCTAGACCCCAGAACTCAAACCAATAGGAAAAGAACTGCTAAAGCAGTATATAGCCTTCAGAATAGGAATTCCCCCAGAATATC
>NW_004443942.1:12394498-12395690 GCF_000243295.1 Trichechus manatus latirostris
ATTGACTACAATTTCCTTGTTGTTGTTGATGATGCCGTCAGGTCAATTTTGACTCATAGTTACCTCATATGACAGAGTAGAACTGCCCCACAGAGTTTCCTAGGCTATGATCTTTAGGGGAGCAGATCCCCAGATCTTTCTTCCATGGAGCTGCTGGGTGGGTTCAAACTGTCAAACTTTCGCTTAGCAGCTAAACAAACCCAGGTTCCTCTGTGGGACATCTTTAACTCATATCTAGCTTTCACTAGAGTGTACCCTATTTGCATAGTCACAGCATATGAATTGTTGGGTCCCCCTAGTTGCCTGGCACAATGCCTTGCATATAGTACATTTCTTAGTTACTATTCCATTTATCATAATCTGGGGCAAAGCCAATACAGCCCAACTTTTCCCCATATAGGTTCATTTTGCCTTACTGTTCTTGCCTTGGGCTGTTGTAGTCTTTTGATGAAGCCTTTAATTTTAACAAGCTCATTTCACATCTAGAATTAAGCTAACCTTTCCACTTCTCCCCATTCCAAATGAGGACAATTTCATCCCTATCACTCCAAGATCTATTGCCCCCAGAAGCTCAGATACCAATTAGCCCCCATTGGAGATTAATAAACAATACAATAATGACAGATAAAAAAGACTAATTCTTTGGCTGAGAGAATCTCTTTAATTACTTTAATCCTGGCTGAAAGATCAGCTGTGCTCAGGCCTGCTCACCAGCAGCGCCCGTTTATCCCAGGCTGTCCCTGCCCTGAAAGCCAGGGTGTGCTTGGGAGCCAGTACTTAAGCAACAATGAGAAACAGATTGTGCTGTCAGGCTTCATTAAAGATCATCATTAGTATTCCAATTTGACGACCGTCGCTCTAACTCAACCTCTTACCAATTCTTTCTTGGCTCATTGTAAAGTTTGGTTCAGCTGTGAATCAGAAAAATTCTCCCCCGGCTCTCTTGTGGCGGAGGATGGGTATCATTTGCCGCCTGTCGTGCTGCAGCTTAAAGGCAAAACCCTGGGGAAAGGATGGTCCCGGGACTCCATTTGAAAATCAAGTCGTGTGCAAACTGTCTGAGATTCGGACATTTTCAAGGGATGGAACGTTCTAGGATTCAGCCACAGCAATCAGAAATATGATGGCTTTGTCATCTTCCCCAGAGCCTAGTCCACCTGTTCTCTTGCAAGAGCTGAAGATTTTTTCCGTA
>NW_004443942.1:12396679-12398252 GCF_000243295.1 Trichechus manatus latirostris
CCAAACACCTAATATCCAAAGTGGTATGTTACTAATGACAAGATCTCACTGGGGACATTTTAACAAAATTAGAGGAAAACTAGTTTTTAAATAGCTACGCTTGCAAATGAGCCAGATTAATCCTAAATTAGCTTTGTAGGGTTTGTTTCTGTTTGGATGTTTTCTGGAGCTGTGTATTTTGCATGGTCCAATGTTACCATGGCACCGTAAGGATAAAATCTTAACCCGACGTTCACAGATCTGTCTGGTGAACTCCACTCTGTCTTTCCAAGATCGCTGACCACCCCTCCCCCCAACACACACTAGAGTGCACCCTATTTGCAGAGTCGTGGCATATGAATTGTCGGGTCCCCCAGTTGCCCTGGCACAACGCCTTGCGTGTAGTACATTTCTTAGTTACTATTCCATTTATTAATAACCTGGACAAAGCCAGTACAGCCAAACCCTTCCCCGTATAGATTCATTCTGCCTCACTGTTCTTGCGTTGGTCTGTTTTTTGATCAAGGCCTTAAATTAACAAGCTCATTTCACGTCTAGAATTGAGCGAATTTGAAGTAACAGCGGCCTCATCTGCGTCCTGTAGCCCCCACATGTGCATCCTGGATCACAGCAATTTTAACGTGTCATTCTAGTGTCTGTGAGTACCCTGCAAGCAAGGAAAGATTTTTGGGTTGTTGTTGTTTGCTTTGTTTTGCTTGTAAATTCTTGTATTGCTAGCATGTGGCCTGGCAGAGAAAGAGCATTCAGTAAAGAATGACTCCAAGAAATTATAGACACCACAATGTCCCTAGGCCCTCAACCTACTGGACTGTAAGTTCCATGAAGGCACGGAATGTGTCCATCTTGTTCTCTGCTATATCCCTAGCTCCTACCATAGTACCAAGGAGCCATGGTGGTACAAATGGTTAAGTGCTCAGCTGCTAACCGAAATGTTGGCAGTTTGAACCTACCCAGCCACTCTGTGGGAGAAAGACCTAGTGAACAGCTTACTTAAAGATTACAGCCAAGAAAACCCTATGGGGAAGTTATACTCTGTCACACGAGGTCACTGGAATCTACTCGATGGCACCTAACAACAACAACCGTAGTGCCTGGCACTATGAGCAAAAAATATTTTTTGGAGTTTCTTCATCACACAAGCTCCATCCTTCTGGAACCTGAAGGCAGGGACCATATTTTATGTCCCTCATCTCTGTTTCATAATGATATTGATAATAATAGAAATTCCTGACATTGGTACAGCACTCTATAGTTCACCAAGTCTGGTCCTATAATCCATTATGTTGGATCTATGAGACCAGTGCCTCATGGAAGTAGAGAGTGAAGGGAAATGATGATGACCTCTTACAGTTTCTGTTTTGCTAGTCAGCTCAATCAGGTGGCAAGTACCTGCTGCCTGGGAAATATCAGGTGCATAAACAGTCATTGAATGAACAAATGAGAGAAGTTTTACTGAGCATTGATTAAATACACAGTTCTGTGTTAGAGGTTCTGGGAATTTTTTTTTTTTTTTTTTAAGGGTAAGATATAGAACTTTGCAAAGTAGGCTGAGGCAGCCCTCAGCAACCCTGTT
>NW_004443942.1:12411164-12412872 GCF_000243295.1 Trichechus manatus latirostris
ATTTTTTAAATGCATGAAAATAGACTGTTTCAGGTCAACAAAAGAAACTTAAACTAGCAGCTAACTTCACTCTCTTCTTTCTGTTTAGTTACAATTTGGGAATAGACTTAAGTATTTCCACTTTTCAGTTCCTAAATAAATTATTGATTCAGACAGAATTCATCCAGACCAGTAGTGGTGGTAGAAGTCTTTCTGAGTGTGTAAAATATTTACTGCCATTAAATGTTAGATTCTAGCACAATAATCTCTAATGGCCTGGGGACTGCAGGGACTCCTTCCAGTCCATGGTGTCCTTTTCTTTAAACTCTCGCCAGCCAACATTTATTTGCTGAATGATTCATTCATAGCCCTGTAATTTGTTATGATTGACATCATAGAAGGATCACTGTTGCATGCCCAGGTGAATTCTTTTCAACAATTAAGGCATGGCAGTCTTGTCTAGTGAAAAAATTAAAGGCTATCATCGTTATTGTTGTTACTGGATCAGGTACTGGGATTTGACATGAAAAATGGGATTATGAATTCTTGGCTTGCTGGGCTTACAAACCTCTCTTTAATGAGGATGACACAGGACTGGGCAATGTTTCGTTCTATTATACGTAAAATGGCCTTGAGGCAGAGCCAGCTTGATAGCAACTAACAAGAACAACACATAATAGGACATTTTCATTTGCAAAGGCTCTGGAAACGTCTACGTTCTATATTTAAATGAATTACACTAATGTCCATAGTTGTTAAATGGTTTTTCAGCATGACAATGCATGTGGCAGGGCTTAACTGATTATACTTTTCACCCATGATGAGGATGAAAAAGAACTATTTGCTGCTGTCATCACATTGTGTGTTACTTGTCTTGTTCAGAAATGGTAAGTATTGTGAAAATAAAGCTTGGTGATAATAATAGTTAACAGTTATGCTGTAGCTATTATGTACCAGGCACTTTCCATACATTGTGTCATTTAATCCTGCCAAGAATTCTGTATCCCAAATTGGGGCTCAGATTGGTGAGTTAACATGGCCAAGGATACCCAACTAGTAAGTGGTCAAGCTGGGATTTAAACATGGGTCTGTCTGGGTCCAAAGTCTGTGCTCTTAAGTCTGAGAGTAACCCCACGTAAAGTCAAGGTCCACAATTCAAATAATCTAATAATTCTAAATGACTCACGAAGATAATGCTTATTTACTCTTGTTTAAAAAAAAAATTTAAGCTACTTGCAGATACCATGAGGAAGCAAACAGGCAAATCTAGAATATTAATCTTCCTTCAACAAGCCAGTGGCACAAAAAAAAGGTGGGAGGGCAAGATAATGGAGAAAGGAGAGGGAAGACTGAGGCTGTTCTATCCGGATTGAAAGAAACTTAAACATAAAACAAAATACAATTTCTGGACCTTGTTTGGTTACCGATTCAAACTAAACTGTAAAACGACATTTTGAGACAAGTGGAATAAATCTGAATATGAATCAGCTATTAGATAATACCAAGGAATTTTACTAAGAGTGATAATAACATTGTTTATTTTTTAAAAAAAACCTCATATTTCTTTTTTTCTCTTTTTTTAAATCGTATTTTAGATGAAGGTTTACAGAGCAAATTAGTTTCTCATTAAACAATTAATGTACATATTGTTTTGTGACACCGGTTGCCAACCCCACGACATGTTAAGACTCCCCTTCTCGACCTTGGGCTCCCCATTACCAGCTTTCCT
>NW_004443942.1:12413928-12415577 GCF_000243295.1 Trichechus manatus latirostris
TTAAAATGACCAAAACGCTGAAAGATGTAAAAAGATTCTCCCCCTCCACCCAAGTAAACCTTAATAACCAATTCTTGCAAAACTAGTAACTGAGAACGTTAAGTTTTCTTCACCAAACTGTTATTTTGACCAAACTGTCCTATGGGCCAGCTTAATTCCAATTTCTTTCTTCCAAATCAATTTTCAGTTTGCATTCTGTCAAACCCTATGCTACCCACACAGCCAATCAATATGAAGGATTCAGTTATCAAAATGAAATTTTTAACCACATTTACGCAGGAATGGTATGAATCCAGTTTACACCTCCCTTGTATAGCTTGCTCTGTTTTGTTTTTTTTGTTATATTATAGTATGCCTTTTCATACCCATACAATTTTACCCTCACAAAAAGCCTCGAGATAATTGGTCAGGATTATCATTTCTATTTCACACTTGTGGAAAGGGAGGTTCATTGAGATGAAAGGATTTGCCCTAGGACACAGAGCTGGTAAATGGCAGAGCTAGGACTGGACCCAGATCTTTTAGGTACCTTACTGTTGTTGTGTGCTGAAGAGTCAATTCCGACTCATAGCGACCCCATAGGACAGAGTAGAACTGCCCCATAGGGTTTCCAGGGATTGGCTGGTGAATTCGAACTGCTGACCTTTTGGTTAGCAGTTGAACTCTTAACCACTTCGCCACCAGGGCTCCAAGCGCAGATGCTCTTAGTTGGAGCCAATTCCATGCCAATGTGCCAGGAATGTAGAACCTGCCTTGCACTTAGAGAAGGAACCTAGTGTGGAGTTTAGAAATACTCATGCCCAGTTTTGATGTGCTAACCAGATGCTCACAGAATCCTGCTGTGAGAAAACAAGATTGTTTTAAGGGTAGAATTGATATATCAGTCAATACATGCTCTTTTAACTTCTACAATATAAAGATATGGAAGAAACAAACAAAAACGGATTTTTGACCAATGTTCTCAGGTGTATAATATTCTCAGGTATTCACCTGCTCTCCAAGTTGTCCAATGTAGTCAAGGGAAACTAATCCACATTTGTTCATGCATCCGTTTAACAAACATTTATTTGGTGCCTACATTGTGCAGACACTATTCTAGGTGTTGGGGATATAACAGTGAGCAAAATAAAGTCCCTGCTTTCACAGAATGTTCATTTTAGTAAGATAGTAAATATACAGCATAGTATGCAATTGAGGGATAAATGTGGTGACTCTGATTACAGTGACTCTGACCAGTACTCGGACAAGGAGAGCTCAGTGAAGGCCTGAGTAGTGTGAAAATGTACCACTGTGTCATGGAACCACAACTGACCAAGGTCATACTTTTTAAACGTGTTATACCAGGGGGCATTTGTGTCAGTTTGTCATACTGTTGTTGCTTGCACACTGCTGTTATGCTGGAAGCTATAATACCAGTATTTCAAAGCAGGGTCACCCATAACGGACAGGTCTCGGTGGAGCTTCCAAACTAAATAAGGCAGACTAGGAAGAAAGGCCTGGTGATCTACTTACAAAAATTAATCAAGAAAACCCTATGGCTCACAACAGAATATTGTCTGCTATAGTGCTGGAAGATGAGCTACTAGATTGGAAGGCACTGAACAGACAAAGTAGTTGAAACAATGGATTTGAGCAAACTAATTATCATG
>NW_004443942.1:12416850-12434781 GCF_000243295.1 Trichechus manatus latirostris
TGAACATTCATCCTTCAGGTCCTCTCCCCAACCTTCTTTTCAACCAGAAGAACAAAATTGTGTTCCTTGGCCCTTTGTCTTATATCATGGCTGAAGGGGAGTTTGAACCTCTAGGAACATTCCCTGTCATTTCCTTCTGGCTTTCTACCTCACAATCTCTAGTCCCTTTCCTTCTATTGGAGGGGAGGAGTTCGAGCTGTGTGTTGATTTCCAAGCTGTCCTGTCTCCACGCGCCATTTCTAAGTTTGAGGTATGAGTAGGTGTCCCCTCCTTTATATAGATGCTGCTGGCATAGGCTTTGCAGTTTGTCCTTTGTTTGATTTGGTGAAAAGGATGATTCTAAAACCTCAAAGTACTTGGCCATCTTTTTCTGAAAGCCCAGGGCTTAGAGTGTACTAGAGTATGTTGTTTTTGACCATGCTACAGTACAGAAGAACCAAGCACTGACTCTGTGTAATATTTAGAGCTTTACGTACATTGCCTCATTTATTTCTCTCAACACCCCCGAGAGGCATAGAGGTCTACTTTTAGCTCACTTTTACAGGCTTTGAAAGGTTAAGAAACTTCTCCTAGCTTACACAATGAGCAAGCAGCAGAATTTCATATTCTCATTTATAAAATGAAGGGTTTAGATTAGATATGGTTTCCTTTCCAGCTCTGTGGTTGTTTGAATCTATGATTTCAGCTGAACTCCAGAGGATAGGCAGTATTTGAATAAGAATTAGTATACACCGAGCACTTACACACGACAGGGTTTTAAGCACATTGCTTGGATTATCTAATTTACTCTTCACAACACCCAATGAGGTAGGTACTATTATCATTCCATTTTACAGATGAGGAAACATGGGCACAGGGACGTTAATAGCTAGAACATGACAGTGCTAGGAATTGAACCCAGCTGACTTACTCTAAAGCCTTTGAACTTAACCACTACACATCTTTCCTCTGAAGGGGTTAATGGGTGACTAGGTAACAAGGATAAGAATTCAAATAGGAAAAAAATTAAGTATTATGAAATATTTGCATTTGTAGTGTTACTGATGGGTTCAGTGGAAAACTGTGGGTTCATTTATCTTTGTACCCACAACATCTAACACACTACTGGCACACAGAAAGCAACTAATAAACATTTAATAAATGAATATAGCAATCTCCTTTACTTTCTGCATTCTCCAACATTGCTTACTTATTTTAGCTTTTGCTACTCGTAATATACACCACCACCCCCAATATTAGCCAGTGGAGCCCTGGTGGCTCAGTGATTAAGAGCTATGGCTGCTAACCAAAAGGTCGGCAGTTCAAATCCACCAGCCACTCCTTGGAAATCCTATGGGACAGTTCTACTCTGTCCCATAGGGTCACTATGAGTCGGAATCGACTTGATGACAACAGGTTTTATATTATTCAATAAACTTACTTGCATAGTTATTCCATTTTTTAAAAAATCAAAAGAACTAATAGTAAAATGTCCTTATATGTGAAGACCAGAGGGGATTTTCCAGCACTGAATGGTTCCCCAAGAAAATAAAGCAGTTCCACCTTCTCCGGCGCCCTCTAGTGCTTTGTAGCCTCAACTTAAAGTTCTGATGCTTCCAAGCGTTGTGAGGGATGTGAAACTGAAATTGAAATTTAGTTTTGTGCATTGGTCAAGCACACATTCAAGAGTTGAGAAAATATAAAGGAGAATCGGATTTATTTTCTGCATTGTAAACACACACACGCATTCACCCTTACAGACCAAACTTCTGTTTTCTCGCTCTGCATGTTACTCTAACCAGAGCTCATGTCAGGAATTGTAAAATAACCTGTTACCTGTGTTTTCCCAGTCTTCACAAGCCTATAATTTCCCTTGTCAGCTTGAATTTCCTTCGGCTATTACTCGTAGATATTCACACAACCCCCTGTAAATACATGTGTATGTTTTTTGGAAGTGTGTCTCACATGTGTTATTTGGCAAAACTTCTTTCATTGATCTCTCTCTCTCTGCCTTCCTGAGGCCAAGGCTCTGAATTTCCTGAGAGGTTAAAGCTGCAGGAAGTTAGTTCCCTTTGGGAGAAGAAAGCATACTCTTTCACCTCCTCTTTATTCAGAGGGGCTCTCCAAGCAGTGCTGCTTCTTCCCCAATGTCTTCTTTACTGAAAGAGTGTTTCAGTTTTTCAAGTCCCCCCTGCTCACCACAGGACTCTTACATGCACCCATTGGAAAGTAATACAGGTCAGGAGGTAAATGCAAGTGACAAATACCACATTGTCTTTGAATCACCCTCCTTTCTAATGACTAAATCTCTTTTTTTGGTTTGAACTTGCGTGCCTGGATTCTTCTTTTCTGAGTGCATTTTCTCCCAAGAAGCTCTTTAGACTACTGCAAGTAGACTTTGGATGGAAGGCTATCCTGCAGCTGGATAAATAGGTTTGGATATTTCAGAGTCTTAGTTAGACTTAAGCAGGAACTTTCATTCTATTTCCCTGAAATGGAATAATTAATGATGATATAAAAATTATTAATAATAGCGGTTGATTCTCTCAAAGCTAGTGTCTCTTCTCTCTGAACTTCAGTTTTCTTACCTGCAAAACGAGGATTATAGTATTACTTACTTCATAGGAGATTTACGAAAATTGAAAGGTTGTATGTAAAGCACTCAGCATTGTATTTAGCACATTCAGTGGTTAGTATGCCTGGGCAGGGAGACCAGTTATACCGATGAGCAGGGGCAGATTAACCAGTAAGCAAGGTAGGAACGGGTTTACTTGTGTTTATTTACTAATCTGTAGTACAAACCCATGAGAAATATAGTGAGAGCTGGAATTACACCAGTGGCAGCGGCCATTAAAAATAAAGAGCATGAGAGAAATATTTGAAGGCAGATAGAACGACGGGAATCTGGAATGTGGAAACGGAAGGAGAGAAGAGTCAAAGGGCACAGGCGGATTTCTGACTTGAGAAAGGAAGGGTGAAAGATGTGTGTGTGTTTATATAGTGACCCCAAGGGAGCCAAAGGGCTGGTTTTGTTTTGTTCCGGTTTGGGGTGGTGAGGTTCCGTTTTTTTGATGGAGTGAGTTTAGAAGAAGACGGCCAACACACAATTGAAAATCGAGGTCTGGGGTGTCAGGGAAGATGGAAGTCTGGGGAAGTGCACTGGCTGAAGCCTTGGATGTGGGTGAGTTCAGCCCAGGTAGTGTGTTAAGAAGATTGCCGGGGAGAGGACCCTAGAGCTTCCCAACGTTTAGGAAGAGACCTTAGCGCTGGATACCTAGCCAGGCGGCTGTTCTTACGCCCGCTTCGCGGCGCCGCAGCCTCTGCCCGGCCCCGCCTCCCTGCGCGGGGGGAGGCAGCACGCGACGAAGTCACCCGCAAGACTAGGCCAGGTGGGCGCGGGCGTCACTGCCTCCCGCCCCTCGGCAGACCGGAGGAGGGGCGCCTGCCGGCTGGGGCGAGAGGCGAGAAGCCGCAGAGAAGGCGGGCTGCCCAGATGCCCGGCGGCGCGGGGCTGATTGCCGCGGCTGTGACGGCTCTGGTGGCCGCCTTGCTTCTGCTGCGGCAGGAGGATTCGGGGTCGGGGGCTGGCTCCAGGGAACCGCCTCCCCGACTCTTGTGGGCGGAGGAGGTGGGTCCTGATGAGCCGAACCCGGAGGCTTCGTGGGGTAAGGGGCCTCGTGGATCCTTCTATTTATGACACCTGGGCACGCCTTCCTGTCCTGGCCCCTTCTAATGTGTGGGTTGGCTCAGGTGCGGAGGATCGCCACGGCGCCTGCCCCGCCCGCGGTGACTCGGCACTTTCTCCTGGTACCGGACTGGAGAATAACAATGTCTTCCTCCCAAACAGGTCAACAACCCTTGTTCCCGGGGTGAGGACGGGCCGTCCTTTAACAACCCGTCGATGGCAGAGACGCTACCTAACCTTCAGGAAGACTTCAGGATGCAGAATAAGTCTGTCTTTATTCTGGGGGCCAGCGGGGAAACCGGCAAAGTGCTCGTAAAAGAAATACTGGAGCAAAGCCTGTTTTCCAAAGTCACGCTCATTGGCCGGAGGAAGCTCACCTTTGAGGAGGAAGCTTATAAAAATGTGGTGAGTGTTTGAGCTGGGACCCCAAGTGATTCTGCGGGGGAACGTATTTCATGTGTAAAGGCCAGTGGTGGAGGTACCCGCAGGTGGTCAGAATTTGTGCAGGATTGGTCTATGAGAGCCCTGACTGGAAGCTGGAGTTCCAGATGTAGGCCCAGGTCTGCCTCATCACATCACCATGTGGCCTTGTTTGAAGCCCTTCTCCCTGTCTAGACCCTTATAAAGGGGGCCTAGGCAGTATGGGGGCTGGCTAGACACAAAAGAGCACTGTTTTCAGGGCCATACAGTCTTGATTCTACAAACAGTTCTATAACCTTAGGCAATTTGCTCAACCGCTTTGTTTTGTTTACTTGCCCACTCCACACTAATGTTGTCTGTGAATCTGAAATTGCAGATGTGGGAAAGGCCTGTGACAGTGAAAGGTGGAGTTATTCACTTAAAAGAATTTGCCTTGCCGTACTTCCCAGGACTTCTGTCTGTAACAGGAATATTTTCCTCATTGTAAATTATGCTTTCATGGTTAAGCAGATGATACACCAGACTTTGATCTGGTGATTAAAAAAAAAATTGAGTTGACTCCAATTCATGGAGATCCCATGTGTGTCAAAGTGCAACTGTGCTCCATAGGGTTTTAAATGGATTTTTTCTAATAAGTAAATTGTCAGGCCTTTCTTCCAAGGTACCTCTGGGTGGACTCAAACGTCCAATTTTTCTGTTAGCAGCTGAGTCTGAGCTTCATGTAGATAGATTCCTTTCTCCCTTTAAACTGTTATCTGTGAACTGCAGCAAATTAAACAATATGGTGCGATCCTGAGACATTGTAACTACTGAACTTGGTCCCACAGGTTTCAGAGGAGGAACATTCCAAAAAACAAATGGTCATGCAAAAAGATGTTTTGTAATTCCTGCAGTTCCATGTGCATGTCATTTTGCATATATGTCTTTGGCCTATCAGGATTTGCCTGTTGAGTAGATAATTTGTCTTTTTCATAGTCTAGCTTCATGGGTCATGTCAGATACTCCTGATAATTAGAAAGTGAAACTGAGTCCCATGCGTTGAGAGTTAAGTTTTGGTGGCATATCTTTTGACTGGGCACTTTGTGAAAAGCTGTTTTTCTTCAGCATTGTGTACAGTGCCAGGAAATTGTGTACAGAGCTGATGGTAGAGAAGGAAAGCAACATTTTATTTGAACTCCTGGGTGATAGGAACCTTTCATAAATTTTCTTCTTCAATTCTCCCAAAAAACTTACAAGGTTAGGTGAAGGTTTCTAAATTTCAACGTGCATGAAAATCTGTTAAAAGTGCAAATTCTGATTCAGAAGTATTCAGGTGGGACCAGGGGATATCAAGCACCCCCTGGTTGATTCTAATGCAGGTGATCCATGGATTGGCCTGAAGGAAAAGTTATCATCCACAGTTTTATAACTGCAAAAACTGAGGCATATGATAAAAGACTTTGCCATGATTACATGGCTAGTAAGTTGCAGGGCCAAGATTTGAACCTAAGTGTTTGACATTCCAAACACCATCCCTTTCCCCCACATTATACCATATTGGCTTCTTCCTGATAAGATACAGAAAAGTTTTTTATTTTTCCAGAGAGAAATTTATACTTAAACTTACTTTAGAAATCTAGATCACCCCTAGTTCAGTTATTTGTATCATGGGCCTATAAGTGCATTGTTGATTTTTAATTCAGGTTTAATTGCTTCTTAGTGGGAGAAAGTGAGATTGCAAAATTTGATGTTAAGTGGATAGACCTGTCAGCATTTTCAGATTCACGGACATTGGTGTGGAGTGGGCAGGTAAATGAAAAAAAGTGGTTGAGTGAATTGTTCAAGGTTATAGGTCTCTGTAACCTTGATGTGAAATGGACTGGTATTGGCCATTTTGAATCCGACAATCATATGGTCTACTATGTCAGGAGTGACAAATTGAAGGGAAATGGCATCACATTCACTGTCAAAAAGAACATGTCAAGCAAGACCCATCCTGAAGTACAATGCTGTCAGTGATAGGATAGTATACACATGCCTACAAGGAAGACCAGTTAATGTGACTATTATTCAAATTTACACATCAACCAACAATGCCAAAGATAAAGAAATTGAAGATTTTTACCAGCTTCTGCAGTCTAAAATTGATCAACTATACAATCAAGATGCATTGATAATTACTGGTGATTGGAATGGGAAACAGTCGGAAACGATGAAGAAAGGTCGGTATTTGGAAAATATGGACTTGGTAATAAAAAAGATGCTGGAGATTGCATGATAGAACTTTGCAAGACCAATGATTTATTCATTGCAAATACCTTTTTTAAACAACATAAAGCATGACTATACACATGGACCTTGGCAGGTAGAATACACAGGAATCAAATCGACTACATCTGTGGAAAGAGATGATGGAAAAGCTCAATATCAGTCAGAACAAGGCCAGGGGCCAACTGTGGAACAGACCATCAACTGCTTATATGCAAGTTGAAGCTGAAGAAAAAACAAGTCCATGAGAGCCAAAATATGACCTTGAGGATATCCCACCTGAATTTAGAGACCATCTCAGGAATAGATTTGACACATTGAACACTAATGACCAAAGACCAGATGAGTTACGGGATGACATCAAGGATATCATACATGAAGGAAGGAAAAGTTCATTAAAAAGACAAAAGAAAACAAAAACCGAAATGGATGTCAGAAGAGACTCTGAAACTTGCTCTTGAACGTAGAGTAGCTAAAGCAAAAGGAAAAATGATGAAGTGAAAGAGCTGAACAGAAGATTTCAAAGGGCAGCTCAAGACGACAAAGTAAAGTATTAATGAAATGTGCAAAGACCTGGAGTTAGAAAACCAAAAGGGAAGAACATGCTCGGCATTTCTCAAGCTGAAAGACCTGAAGAAAAAATTTATCCTCGAGTTGCAATACTAAAGGATCCTATAGCCAAAATATTAAACAATGCAGGAAGCATCAAAAGAAGATAGAATGAATACACAGAGTAACTGTACCAAAAAGAATTGGTTGATGTTCAACCGTTTCAGGAGGTAGCATATGCTCAACAACCGGTGGTACTGAAGGAAGAAGTCCAGGCTGCACTGAAGGCATGAGTGAAAAACAAGGCTCCAGAAACTGATGGAATACCAATTGAGATGTTTCAACAAACGACTGAAGTGCCAGAAGCGCTCACTCATCGGTGCCAAGAAATTTGGAAGGCAGCTACTGGCCAACCAACTGGAAGAGATCCATATTTATGTCTGTTCCAAAGAAAGGTGTTCCAACAGAATGCGGAAATTATCAAACAATATCATTAATATCACACGCAAGTAAAATTTTGCTGAAGATCATTCAGAAACATTTGTAGCAGTACATCTACAGGGAACCGCTGGAAGTTCAAGCCAGACTTAGAAGAGGACGTAGAATGAGGGATATCGTTGCTGATGTCAGATGGATCTTGGCTGAAAGCAGACAGTACCAGAAAGACATCTACCTGTGTTGTATTGACTATGCAAAGGCATTAGACTATGTGGATCATGACAAATTATGGATAACATTGCGAAGAATGGGAATTCCAGAGCACTTGATTGTGCTCATGCAGAACCTGTACATATACCAAGAGGCAGGAACAAGGGGATAGTGCATGGTTTAAAGTCAGGAAAGGTGTGCATCAGGGTTGTATCGTTTTACCATACTTAATTCAATCTGTATGTTGAGCATATAATCCGAGAAGCTGGACTATATGAAGAAGAAAGTGGTATCAGGATTGGAGGAAGACTCACTAAACAACCTGTGATACGCAGATGACACAACCTTGCTTGCTGAAAGTGAAGAGAACTTGAAGTACTTGCTGATGAAGATCAAAGACTGTACACCCTTCAGTATGGATTATACCTCAACATAAATAAAACAAAAATTCTAACAACTGAACCAATAAGCAACTTCATGATAAACGGAGAAAATATTGAAGCTGTCAAGGATTTCATTTTACTTAGATCTACAGTCAACACCCATGGAAGTAGCTGTCAAGGATTTCATTTTACTTAGATCTACAGTCAACACCCATGGAAGTAGCAGTCAAGAAATCAAACGATGTTGAGTGCACTGAGCAAATCTGCTGCAGAAGACCTCTTTCAAGTTTTAAAAAGCACAAAGATGTTACTTTGTGCACTAAGGTGCGCCCGACCCAAGCCATGGTATTTTCAGTTGATTCATATGCATGCGAAAGCTGGACAGTAAATAAGGAAGACTGAAGAAGAATTGATGCCTTTCAAGTATGGTGTTGGTGAAGAATATTGACTATACCGTGGACTCCCAGAAGAACAAACGCATCTGTTTCGTAAAAAGTACAGCCAGAATGCTCCTTAGAAGCAAGGATGGTGAGGCCTATCTCACGTACTTTGGACATGTAATCAGGAAGGATCAGTCCTTGGAAAAGGACATCATGCTTGGAAAGTAGAGGGTCAGTGAAAAAGAGGAAGACCCTCAACGAGATGGATTGACATAATGGCTGCAACAGTTGGCTTAAAGATAGCAATGACTGTGAGGGTGGTGTGAATCGGGCAGGGTTTTGTTGTACATAGGGTTGCTATGAGTCGGAACTGGCTCAGCGGCACCTAACAACTACAACAACAGGACTATTTCTGGAATCAAGATTGTATGGCCCAGATTATGGCTTTGTAATTTATTCTTTAAACCTAGAGTGATGTTTTGTCTATCTTTTAATAACATTAAGTTATATACAACTATCTCCTTGTTGTCTAGAACCAAGAAGTGGTGGACTTTGAAAAGTTGGATGACTATGCGTCTGCCTTCCAAGGTCACGATGTTGGATTCTGTTGCCTGGGCACTACCAAAAAAAAAGCCGGGGCGGTAAGGAAGAAACCCTTTTTTCTTCTTGCTGACCAGTAATGTCAACGATTCCTTTCTTGCTTACTCTTTTTCTGTGTGCCTGCTGCAGTGCTTACTTGTAAATAAGTTCTTATTGTTTAAAATTCCATGTGCTGCCCTAACCTTACTGTACTTTGAATAGTACTGAAAAGTTTGTTGTCTTTCCTTCAAGGAAATCCTTGAGTTCAGGCCTGAGGGCTGGAGACATCGTTAAGTATATATACAGTCTTCTTCTTGCAAATACTGCTGTCACTGTATCCTCTGACTAAGACAAACCATTACCACCACCACCATTTGCCATCAAGCCAATTCCGACTCATGGTGACCCCATATGCGTCAGAGTATAACTGTACTACATATAGTCTTCAACGGCTGATTTTTTGGAAGTAGATTGCCAGGCCTTTTTTCAGAGGTGCCTTTGGGTGGACTTGAACCACCAGCTTTTCAGCTAACCTTTTGCACCACCTAGGGACTCCTAAGGCAAACCATTACATCTGAGCAAAAGCAACTGGCTCGTGCTGTTAGCAGTAAGCTCTTTTTTTCCCCATTTATAAATATTTTAAACCTGAATTGTTCTCCCTCACTTGAGTGATTTGCTTCAACCTATTTTCATGCCAAGCTTTAAACTTCTGGGATAGAACATCAGACCACAGAGGCATGATTCAGCCAGCCTCCAGCAATGACTCAGCCTCCAGCGATGATTCAGCCTGTAGTGACGCAGAACTGTTCTAACCCACATTTTATTTTCTTTTTAATGATGTTCTAAAGTGAGTCGGCCCCTGTCCCAAAGTCATAGTTTGCTACATAGTTAGAAGTCATCATTTACTACGTAGATCCTCGGCAAGCATTAATATATCTTATTTATACCTTCACTATAGTTTATCCCTTTGGCAGAATTTACTTGCTGGAGCTGAACATATCTATTAAATATGCAGGATCACGATTTGGCCGTGGGGGCTCACCAGTAGTTTATAAACCAGGGCCGTGCATCATAATCATTAGGGAGCACATGGTTGAGAACTACTTGTTTATACCAACCAAAGAGTCAGGCTAAGATATATTTCCCTGGGCCTCCTTATCCGTTCCTGGTGATCCAAAGAAGTCCATTTATGCTTTCAGTAGGGATGCATTTCCAAATCCTCTGTAGTTCTGCATGCCTACGCTGGAACACAGCTGGGCTTTGAGCTCTGTGCTGGGGAGTGTAGATTATCGAGAAGTTTGCCTCTCCCAGAAACTGGCACATAACCTCTCCTAGAAAAGGACATTTTCCTGCTCAGCAGCTAGTGCAGTCTTTTTCTGTCCCAGGCACACAATGGTATGCCCTCCAAAAGCACACAGACTTTTGTGCTAATACACTGCAGGTTCACTGTCGCAGGTGCCAACCTGATTTGTGTGGTGACTCAGCAAAATAAAAATTCTGCATTAGGCATAGAGCAGTTGATTTCCTGACATAAGGCCAATCACATTATGGAGCGCTCCAGGGGAAGGTCCGAATTGCTTTGTTCCATTTAAATTGTGTAATGCAATTTTAATCAGGAATTGGGTGTCTTCACTATCCAGAATATTGTTTTCAGAATATATTTTTAAAATGGGGATGGTTCCCCACCCCTTAGGCTACTCAACACCCTTTTGTTCTCCTTCAAAATCAGTTTGAAAGATAAAAAGTAATAAGTAAAGGAATAGACTGGTAAGCCAAATATAATCTCAGAAATGAAAACCAAACCAACTCATTGCCACTGAGTTGGTTCCAACTCATGGTGACCCCATGTGTTACAGAGTAGAATTGAGCTCCATAGGGTTTTCTTGGCTGTAATCTTTACGGAAGCTGATCACCAAGCCTTTCTTCCACGGCACCACTGGTTGGGTTCGAACTGCCAGCTATCCCATTAGTAGCTGTGTGCAAACCGTTTGGGGCTTAAATGGCTTAAGAGATTAGCAACAGAAAGTAACCTGACTTTTCCTCCATAAAAAGTTTTTTTTTTTTTTTTTTTTTAATCTGAAACTAATTTAGGTTGGGTGCAGTATAAAGTTTGGAGGTTGTGATCACTTTAGGCAATTTTGAAGAGATGACAATTCATGAGTGAATAGGTAACAATAGTTATATGAAAGGGCATTATGGATTTCCAAGGTCACCCCAGCTAGTATTGTGGGTCGGCAGCCCTCTGTGTAGAAAAGAGTTCAGCAGGTGGTTGGTTCATCAGAGGGGTACTACAAAACCAGCGGCAAGCCTAGTGTCATTCTGTACCTGTTTTATATCTGAAACATCCCACATTTTTGCCTTAGCAGTCTGAGTTTCCAGTAGAGAAACTTCAAGGAATTCAGGGTTTCTGTCTCAGTGTTGAAATCTTTTGAGCAGCCAGCTTATTTCCCTATGATCTTAATGTACCCAGATTTCTGCTGAAACTGGTGCTACAGAGCGGTTCGTTGGCTTTCTTCAGTTCCTTTAGCAGTAGCTGGTTAGATGATGCTTATCTTTCTGTTTACATTCACAGACCACAGTTGTCTAATCAATGCAGCAGTTCCTTGACTTGCCCCTTATCCAGATCTCTCAGAATCTCTGAGGTTGGAATCTGTATTTTTAGCAGAATCCTTAGGAGATCTGATGCAGCCAACACTGCTCTTTTTGGATCTGCTTTCAGGAAGCACTGAGATGTCTTAGCCCTCCTCACCTGCTGGTTTTCCAGATACTGTAGCCCCAGATGGTTCTCACCTTGCTTTAGTGAGTGACTTGAGTGCAAGTGAGGGTTGAAGTGCCCTTTCCTAACCAGATCTACACTGACCCTGAGTGAAAAGCACAAACTCACAGATGCCACTAAGAATACTGCACTCCCCCTATTTGTATTAAGAGAGGGATCTGGTTAGTGAGTTTGAGGTGATTTGATGTGGTTTCACCTCTTTATTTGTCTCCTGCCTATTAGGAGAAGGCCCTAGCAGTCCAGGTTCTTGGATTCCATTAAGTTAACAATGTTAGTAATGTGATTAATGCACCACTGTAACATTTATTATACATCATTAGAATCTCATGGCTTCTGATTCTGATGATGTACTCTTCCAATCCGGGGGTGGGGTTTGCAAACTATGGCCCGTGAGCCAAAGACAGTTCCACTGCTTGTTTTTTAGGGCCTACAAGCTAAGAATGTTTTTGTATTTTTAAATGTTTTCTTAAAAATCAAAAGACAAATATTTCATGACACATGAAAATATAAGAAATTCAAATTCGTGTCCATAAATAAAGCTTTTTTATGTATTAAATATAAAACAGCCATGCTCATTATTTTATGTATTATCTCTGACTGATTTTTTGCTATAATGGGAGAGATGAGTACTTGCAATAAAAGCTTATGGCCTGCAAAGCTGAAAGTACAGTGTGATCCTTTTCAGGAAATCTTTGCCAACCCCTGTTCTAATCCCTACTGTTTATTTGATGTCTAGAAGGGGCCTTGTGAACTGGAAAGGTCCTGGCTAGTTTGAGAGACCTAGATCATAAGCCCTGTTTGGATACCAGGTAGCTGTGGGACCTTGGGTACTCTGGTTAGCTTCTGTGGGTCACTGCTTCCTTGTCTATACTGAGAGAGAGGTGCCACCGAGGGCCCTTCCAACTGCAGAATTCTTTGACTCTATGAAATATAAAGAATACCTCAAATGGAAACATTTAATGAGAATGTTGAGATTGACCCAGGAATCCTCAGTATCCATTTGATTTTATTTTTCTATCCAGAGCTCTTTCTCTAACCCAAATCAAGCTCCTGCCACTGTACATTAAATGCAACAGAGATGCCCTGCAGGACACAAACAAGTAGGGTCTCAGATGATACCATTTATTGTTCGTCAGCATCTCTGTTTTCTGGACTAATTTATAGGGTTGAATTGAAAAAGGAGTGGAAGAGAATTTGAAGCAGAAATATGGCTAAAACTCATGCTGTTGAGTCGATTCCAACTCTGAGCAACCCTACAGGACAGAGTAGAACTGCCCCATAGGGTTTCCAAGGAGCGGCTGGTAGATTCCAACTGCAAACCTTTTGGTTAGCAGCCAAATTCTTAACCACTGTGCCACCAGGGCTGCTTACCACATAGTTAGGAAAACTAAATACTTTTTTCTGAAAAATGTGTTTCCTGAATATGGGATAGTTTGTTTGTTGGTTTTATTGTTTATTAATAAGGTTTTAAAGATAGCTCCCTTCTATCTATAAATGGAATCTTCTTCACTCCAAAGAAAATCGGTGTGTTGATTATCTCTGAGTCAGTCATCAGGACCCACATTTAAGTTTGATTTCTGAGTCCTTGAAAGCTGTTGACCCATTCGCTTTTGAGTTTCATTCACCAGCTAAAAGGCCAAGCATCAGGGTGGGGGAAGTGAAATTTGAAATTTAGTGGGCTTGGAAATACACAGATTTATAATCAGCTTGAGGGCTCAGAGGATTTGTGAAATCGTTTTGGATTAACAGCCATTGATTGCTAATAAAACAATATTTAGCTTTGTCCAGAGAACAGCAATGGAGAAAGGTATGGGCACCTTGTCAACAGGGCCCATTGAGCAGGGATGATGGGCTAAGTGTGGGGGTCTCTGCAGCAGCGTGGGTGCTCGTCCTTCAAGGAGCGGTTGTCAGTTGTTAGCAAGGCCAGTGAAAGGAAGGACGCCAGCGTCTGATGGCTGGGGTGGTATTGATGTGCCTTAGCTGACTAATCAGATTGAAAAAGTCCCATGGTATTTATGTCACTTTAATTTTCATCAAACAATTGGAGACGACAGCACTCTATTACGGAGAGGTGGATCCAGAACTAAAGCCAAATAAATTAGAGTCTCAGTTTAATCAAATTATCCGTTTACTGGCCCTGGATTAAGTGAGAGAGACAGCGTCGGTCTAGAGAGTTGCGATTGGCTGAATCTTTCCCTTTTTTTTAAAAAAAGAAGCTGATGAAAGAAAAAGCATTTTCACGGAGACAACAATGATAATCCTTCCAAGCAATAGTGCTAAAAATTTTTTTAAAAGAATTTATTTCACTAGTTTACAATGTAATTTTATTATAGATGATGAATCTCTTATTAAGAGTCTTGGTGAATTGGAGTGAAGGGAAGAAATAGAAGTGGAAGAAAAACCTTCAGTGTTTTAGAATTTTCCTACAAAGTTTTGGATTATTTTTCCTGGCAAACTTTCAGCATACATAAAATCTCAGTTTGGAGAATGGTTCTGAGGAGAATCACTCCTCTCTGTCAGGATGTGCTGAATATTAAAATTGGTTTGCTTCACACTGATTTTAAAAAGGAACAGCAGTGTGTAAGGCAGGTTGGTGAGTCAGATGTTTAGGACTGCATTTCAGAGTATGTAACACAATAGCACTGAATGTGGGTGTAATGAGCACAGCTTGACCAAAGTAAACAATGCCACTAAGAAGTGCACAAGAGAAGAGAATGTATGTACTAAAGAATATGACATATATAATTTGGCAGCAACATCAATAATAACCAAAAAACAAATGCATGGTCACATATCTATGTATAGGCACACGTGTGTATGGGTAGGTATAGGTGTGTACATATGGGTACACAGATAGAAGTATCTGTATGTACAGATATGTGTGTGCACACATAAATATTCACAGAATACAGTTACAGATACTTCTCAGACATAACCAACACCTTGTGAGATTACTTTTCTGGGTTTGAAGGCTTAGGAGTTTAGTCTCATGGGACAACTCAGTCAGTTAACATAATACAGTTCACAAAGTTTATGTTCTGCATCCTAGTGAGGTGAGTAGTGTCTGTGGTCTTAAAAGCTTGTGAGAAGCCATCTAAGATACAACTGTTGGTCTCTACTCATCAGGAGCAAAAGAGAAAGAAGGAAAACAAAGGCACAAAGGAGAACCTAGTCAACAGCTCAAATAGTCTACACGAACCATGGCCTCATCTACCCTGAAACCAGAAGAACTACTGCCCGGCTACCACTACAGGCCATTCTGATCAGGGCCACACTAAATGGGCCATGACAAAATGGGAGAAAAACACGGAACATAACTCAAATTATTAAAAAGTACAGATTTATTGGACCAGTTGAGACTAAAGGACTTCCTGAGACTACCGCCCTGAGATACTCTTTAAACCTTGAACCAAAACTATCCCCTGAGGTCACAAAATAACAGATTGGCACACAAAATAAAGGATATTACCTGTAAGTATGATGCTTCATTAAAAAACCATCTAACTACAAAGAGATACCATCTCACCCCAACGATAATGGCACTAATCAAAAAATAAAAATAAAAAATACAGAAAATAACAAATGCTGGCAAGGTTGTGGGGAGATTGGAACTCTTATACACTGCTGGTGGGAATGTAAAATGATCTAACCACTATGGAAAACAGTATGGTGCTTCCTTAAAAAGCTAGAAATAGAAATACCATATGATCCAGCAATCTCACTCCTAGATATATACCCTAAAGAAATAAGAACCGTGACACAAATAGATATATGCACACCCATCTTCATTGCCACATTATTCACAATAGTAAAAAGATGGAAACAACCTAAGTGCCCATCAACAAATGAATGGATAAACTGTGGTACATACACACAAGGGAATACTACGCAATGATAAAGAATAATGAATCCACGAAACGTCTCACAACATGGATGAATTTGGAGAACATTATGCTGAGTGAAATAAGTCAATCACAAAAGGATAAATACTGTATGAGACCACTATTATTAAAAAAAAAAACAAGGTTTACACACAGAAAGAAAAATTCTTTCATGGTTACAAGGGATGGGAGGGGAAGGGAGGGAAAATTACTAACTAGATAAAAGACATGTTGATATTGATGAAGGGAAAGGCAATACACAATAGGGAGGAAGTCAGCACAGCATGACCAAGGCAAGAGGAAGATACCAAGAGAATGCAAGAATAAAGGACAACTGCGATAATTACTGTAACAGACAAACTTGTAACAATAGTTTAACAAACAGTGATCTCCAAATGGATACATAGGTAGATAGATATGCTAAAGAGGTGTGGGAGGGTGTAAGGGAATACACCCACCTGCAGATATACGTTTGGTTGTGGATATTTCTACATACGTAGTTGTAGGTGCTGCATGTATATTAATACAGACAACAAAGCACACAAGGGGCACAGTCATGGAAACCTCTTAGACATAACCAAGCACCTTGTGGGACGAAGTTCCTAGGCTCAAAGGTGAAGGACCATAGACTCAGGGGACATCTACATCAGCTGGCACAACATAGTTCCTAAAGACAATGTTCTACATCCTACTTTAGTGAGTAGCATCTGGGGTCTTAAAAGCTTGCAAGTGGCCATCTTGTTTGTTGTTAGGTGCTATCGAGTTGGTTCCAACTCATAGCAACCCTGTGCGCAACAGAATGAAACACTGCCCGGTCCTGTGCCGTCCTTACAACCCTTGCTGTGTTTGAGCCCATTGTTGCAGCCACTGTGTCAACCCATCTCATCGAGGGTCTTCTTCTTTTTCAGTGACCCTCCACCTTACCAAGCATGATGTCCTTCTCCAGGGACTGGTCCCTCCTGATAACATGTCCTAAGTACGTGAGAGGAAGTCTCACCATTCTCACGTCCAAGGAGCCCTCTAAGAGCAGCCATCTAAGATACAACTATTGGTTTCTTCCCATCCAGAGCAAAGGAGAGTGAAGAAAACTAAAGACTCAAGGGAGCAGTTAGTCCAAAGTACTAACGGACCATATGAATCACAGCCTACATGACTCCAACACCAGAAGAACTAGCTAGTGCCCAGCTACCACTACCAACTGCTCTGACTGGGATCACAACAGAGGGTCCTGAACAGAGCAGGAGAAAAATATAGAACAAAAAATCATATTCACAAAAGAGACCAGACATACTGGTCTGACAGAGACTAGAGGAACCCCTCAGACTGTGGCCCTAAGACATCCTTCTAACCTGGAACTGGAGCCATTCCCAGATGCCACCTTTCAGCCAAATAGACAAGCCTATAAAATAAACAATAACACCCAAGAGGAACGTGTTCCTTAGAACAATCAGTTATATGAGATTAAAAGGACATATGCCCAAAAGCAAAACTGAGAAAGCAGGAAGGGGTAGAAAATCCAGACGAAATGGGGAACCCAGGGCGGAAATGAGGAGAGTGGTGACACATTGAGGGAAATGCAACCAATGTCATGGAACATTTTATGTATACACTATCAAATGGGAAACTGATTTGCTCTATAAACTTTTACATAAAGCTAAATAAAAAAATTTTTAAAAAAATCATCTAAATGAGACCAAAACGTCAACAGTTACTCTAAAGCAAAGATGAGAAGATAAGGGGTCAGGGAAATTAGAAGTACTGGAAATGGAAAAACTAGAACGTAATTAAAGAGAATGTTGACACATTGTGAAAAATTGTAACTAATATCACTGAACAATTTGTATAGAAATTGTCAAATGGGAACCTAATTTGCTGTGTAAACTCACTGAAAACAGGATAAAAAAAATTTTTTTTAAGTATACAATACAAAAGGAGATGGTGATGACTCATGGGTAAAGAGGTGAGTTTCTATTACATGAAGTAAGGCAGAAAAATAAGACTGCCCTGCAGGTAGTGGATATAGTTAAAAATTCCTTGTGAGTAATGAGAAGGGAGGCTTTTGGGTAATGGCAGAATTCTGTTTCTTGATCTGGGAGCTGGTTACAGAGGCATGTTCAGCATATGAAAATTCATTAAGCTTTTCAATATTTATGATATACTTCAATAAAAAGTTAAAAAAATTACATGGACCTGTTTTAAAATGGAATTCTTTGTTAGTTTCCTATTGCTGCTGTAACAAGTTACCACAAGCTTAGTGGCTTAAAACAACACAAATTTATTATTTTATAGTTCTGTGTCAGTTGGAAGTCTAACATAGGTTTTGATGGACACAAGTCGAGGTGCTGGCAGGGCTGCATTCTCTTCTGGAGGCTATAGCAGAGAACCCATTTCCTTGCCTTTTCCA